>NW_020664598.1:7146059-7476164 GCF_002925995.2 Terrapene triunguis | reverse complement strand
CTCCCTCTCGGAGCGAAGGACCTGCCGCCGAATTGCCGCCGTAGAAAGAAGCAGCGGTAGAGTTGCCGCCGATTGCGCCTTTTTTTTTTTTTTTTTTTGGTGCTTGGGGCGGCAAAAATGCTAGAGCCAGCCCTGCTTACCCTAAGGGTATGTCTACACTACGAGAGTAGTTCGATTTTAGTTAAATCGAATATGTGCAATCGATATTAGAAAGTCGAACGTGTGTGTCCACACTAAGGACAGTAATTCGACTTTGTCAGTCCACACTACCAGGGAAAGCGTCGACATTGGAAGCAGTGCACTGTGGGCAGCTATCCCACAGTTCCCGCAGTCCCCGCTGCCCATTGGAATTCTGGGTCGAGCCCCCAATGGCTTCTGGGTAAAAAATTGTGGCGAGGGTGCTTTTGGGTAACTGTCGTCATCCGTCAGTCACTACCGCCCTGCCTCCCTCCCTGAAAGCGCCGGCGGGAAATCAGTTCGCGCACTTTTTGATCAGTGACAGCGCGGACGCCACAGCACTGCGAGCATGGAGCCCGCTGCGACCATCGCTGCAGTTGTGGCCGTTCTCAACGACTCGCACCTTATCATACACCTTTCCCACAGGCAGATGCAGAGAAATCAGGCGAGGAGGCTACGGCACCGCCGTGAGGGCCTGAAGTCGGAGAGTAGCACAGAGCTGTCAGAAACCACGAGCCCCAGCGCCCAGGACATCACGGTGGCAATGGGGCATGTGGATTTAGTTGAACGGCGATTCTGGGCCCGGGAAACAAGCACGGACTGGTGGGACCGCATAGTGCTTCAGGTCTGGGATGAATCCCAGTGGCTGCGAAACTTTCGCATGCGGAAGGGGACTTTCCTGGAACTTTGTGACTTGCTGTCCCCTGCCCTGAAGCGCAAGGACACCCGCATGCGAGCAGCCCTGACTGTCCAGAAGCGAGTGGCCATAGCCCTCTGGAAGCTTGCAACGCCGGACAGCTACCGGTCAGTCGCGAACCACTTTGGCGTGGGCAAATCTACCGTGGGGGTTGTTGTCATGCAAGTAGCCAAGGCAATTGTCAAGGTACTGCTCCCAAAGGTAGTGACCCTGGGAAACGCGCAGGTCATCATAGATGGCTTCGCCGCGATGGGATTCCCAAACTGCGGTGGGGCTATAGATGGGACTCACATCCCTATCCTGGGACCGGGCCACCAGGCCAGCCAGTACATCAATAGAAAGGGCTACTTTTCAATGGTGCTGCAAGCACTGGTGGACCATCGGGGACGGTTTACAAACATCTACGTCGGATGGCCGGGCAAGGTTCATGACGCTCGCGTGTTCAGGAACTCTGGTCTGTTTAGACGGCTGCAGGAAGGTATTTACTTCCCAGACCACAAAATAACTCTTGGGGATGTGGAGATGCCTACAGTCATCCTCGGGGACCCAGCCTACCCGCTAATGCCCTGGCTCATGAAGCCCTATACTGGCGCCCTGGACATAGAAAAAGAACTGTTCAACTACCGGCTGAGCAAGTGCAGAATGGTGGTGGAGTGTGCTTTTGGCCGTCTCAAAGGGAGATGGAGAAGCTTACTCACTCGCTGTGATCTCAGCGAAACCAATATCCCCATCGTTATTGCAGCTTGCTGTGTGCTCCACAATCTGTGTGAGAGCAAGGGGGAGACCTTTATGGCGGGGTGGGAGGTTGAGGCAAATAGCCTGGCTGCTGATTACGCCCAGCCAGACAGCCGGGCGATTAGAAGAGCCCAGCGGGACGCGCTGTGCATCCGGGAGGCTTTGAAAGCCAGTTTCAAGGCTGAGCAGGGTACCCAGTGACTTTTAAGTTTGTGGACACAGAGGCAGAACTTGCCCCCGTTTCTTTACCCAGTTGCCGTCGACTATCCTCTCCACTTACATACCCCCTTCACCCCCTTCCCAAAAAATAAAATCTGTTCTGTTTTGTTAATGGACACCGTTGTCTTTATTACTGTTTTCGCGGGAATGTTTTAAACCTGGGACGCAGACTGTGGCGGGGGGCGGGTTTAGGGTTGTGATGCAAATGATGCTTCTAAACTCCAGGAATGACAGGCTCCGCGGTGGTGGACTGGTTGTTTCAACGGAGCCTGCCAGCCCTCCTGGCCGGGACTGCGTGTATGTGTCGGCTATGTGACTGTCTTGCAGGGGGAGGAGGGTTACAGATCCCCTGCTGCGCGGCTCTGTGATGCAGGGTAAGGACCGCTGCATAAGATCTGTAACTGCCCTCCCCCGCCACCAAGTCACAGAGCAACACCACCGCCCCCACCACACAAAACATGAAAACCACCTCCCAGACTGACCAGGATAACTAGTCACTGCACTGTATATGTGCCCTGCTGCTGCACCAGCCCCCTGCTAAAGGTGACTGTCCTGTCCAATGACCAAGCCCCTTCCCCCCCCTTCAGACAGACTCCCCTCCAAAAGAAGAGGATGGAAACAGAAATGAACAGAAACGTATTCTTTATTAACAACCGCACATGGAACGGGGGGGTGAAACTTGGACGGGGTCTTGTGTGAGGCGGGTAGGAAAGGACTTTTCAAATTTTGGGGAATGAGAGCCTTCTAGTGGTAGAGCAGTCCGCAGGGGTGGAGTGAAATTTTTCACGGCCCCTTCCACCCCTCCGTGTTTGGACTTTGGGTGAGGGGGGTATGGGACTTGGTGGCGGGGCAGGGCAGTTACAGAGAGACTGCAGCGGGGCTCTCTCCTCCTGCCTCCGGTCCTGCAGAACATCCACAAGGCGGCGGAGCGTGTCCGTTTGCTCCCTCATTAGTCCAAGCAGCGTTTGAGTAGCCTGCCTGTCCTCCTGTCGCCACCTCTCCTCCCGTTCCATGTTTGCCCGGTGCATTTGGGACAAGTTCTCCCTCCACTGTGTCTGCTGGGCTGCCTGTGCTCGGGAGCATCCCATTAGTTCAGCAAACATGTCTTCCCGTGTCCTCTTCTTCCTCCTCCTAATGTGCGCTAGCCTCTGGGCAGATGTGGCTGTGGGAATTGGAAAAAGGGAGTGAATTCCTGAGACAGAGCAATGTATCTGTGAACAGAGAACATAGTCTTTCTCTGTGAACAAGACCATGCAGAGCACCTATCACACGCGCACTGAGGACAAGGTCGAATTTTCGGCCCTCGCCTACAGTGCCTGCGGTCTTGCTGTGGCGAGCTGAGGAGCAGGGCAGGACACCGGACTTTGTCTAGATGGCAAACATGGTAAGCCGTAGACTTGTGGCCGCTTAAAACTTTAAGAGTGGCACTGGCCTCCTTTCACATAGAAAGCAATGCGAGTCTCTGCTGGCAGCAATCCTGCAAGCATGAACTCTGGCCCTGTCCCACCCCCTCACGGCTGTAAACCGCGTGGCTGTAAACCGGCGGTTGCAGTTCTGTAAAGGGACGGGCAAGCAGTCCCAATACTAACTTTCCCCTACCTAATTCACAGCAGGGAGTCATGCCTGACATCACCCTCCTGAAGGTCTCCGAGAGCCAGAAGGAGAAGATGCTCCGGGACAGCCTGCAGAAACCGGGGCCATTTGCTGCACTGCTCTGCAAGGCCATGATCCCGGAGTACCTGCTGGCGTTGTGGCAGGGAAACGTGTCCTACCACGGGGGGCCTAATAAGCTCTCCCTGCCCAGGAACCTGCTGATGAGGCTGGAAAAACACCTGCAGGAGGTGTATGAAGAGTTCTCCCCGGAGGATGTCGCCTCTATCCCCGGTTACATTGACCAGTTCTTGGCTTAGGTGCCCTTGGAGGGACAAATGACTGCAGGGTTTTGGGCTCTATAATCATGAAGCGGACATTGTGAGATTTTTTGAAAATGGTTCGGACTATATATTGAGGCGCCCAAAGACAGAGTAATCATGATACACTTTGCACTGATTCCCCTTTTGTTTGACTTTCCTGTTTACATGTTTTGAAGCACTTTACCCACTGTTAATATTTTCAATCTTCCTGTTTTGTTGCAAATAAATGTTTACATGTTTTAAAGCACTTTAGCTACTGTTAATATTTTAAATATGCCAGTTATGTTGTAAATAAATGTTTGGATATTTAAAACACTTACTGCTTGATCCTTCCCCTGAATCTGTGTCTGGGGTAACGGCTGGGGAGGGTTGGTAGGGGATCTCTGTCAGGGTGATGAAGAGCTCCTGGCTGTCGGGCAAATCAGCGTTGTAAGCGCTGTCTACTGCCTCGTCCTCCTCATCTCCTTCCTCCTCTTCCCCGTCCGCTGAGGAACCGGCCGCGGACAATATCCCATCCTCAGAGTCCACGGTCAGGGGTGGGGTAGTGGTGGCGGCCGCACCTAGGATGGAATGCAGTGCCTCGTAGAAACGGGATGTGTGGGGCTGGGATCCAGAGCGTCCGTTTGCCTCTTTGGTCTTCTGGTAGCCTTGTCTCAGCTCCTTGATTTTCACGCGGCACTGCGTTGCATCCCGGCTGTAGCCTCTCTCTGCCATGGCTTTAGAGATCTTCTCATAGGTCTTTGCATTCCGTCTTTTGGAGCGCAGCTCGGAAAGCACGGACTCATCTCCCCACACAGCGATGAGATCCAAGACTTCCCGATCCGTCCATGCTGGGGCCCTCTTTCTATTGGAATGCACGGCCATCTCTGCTGGAGAGCTCTGCATCGTTGCCACTGCTGCCACTGCTGCTGAGCTCGCCACGGTGTCCAAACAGAAACTGCGCTTCAAACTGCCCAGACAGGAAAAGGAATTCAAATTTTCCCGGGGTGTGGCTGGTCAGAGCATCCGAGCTCGGACTGCTGTCCAGAGCGTCAACAGAGTGGTGCACTGTGGGATAGCTCCCGGAGCTATTAGCGTCGATTTCCATCCACACCTAGCCTAATTCGATATGGCCATTTCGAATTTAGCGCTACTCCTCTCGTTGGGGAGGATTACAGAAATCGATTTAAAGAGAGCTCTATGTCGAACTAAATGGCTTCCTGGTGTGGACGGGTGCAGGGTTAATTCGATATAACGGCGCTAAATTCGACATAAAAGCCTAGTGTAGACCAGGCCTAAGATAGATACAGCAGCCTACTGGTTAAGCAAGAAAACCTTCCAAGAGCACATCACACAACTGTCTCGCCATTCACGTCTGATCATGATTCAGGATCCAGATCTTGATTTTTAAGGCCTTTCGGGGGATAGAGCTTAGTTATCTTAGAGACCTTGGGCCAAATTCTGGCCCCTGATCTTGCCCCTTTATATCACTCCAGCCCCAAATGGGCTGTAAAGGGAGTGAAGCAATCCCTCAGGGAATTTCTCCATCTCAGCAGAGGTATAGGCACAGTCCTGCACAGTGCCCCCTTGCAGACATTGGCATTGGGGTGTGCTGTAGGTGGCCAACCCATAGGCAGCTGGGTAGTGCTGCTGTTAGTTAGAGTAGCCCATGGGTCTTCTCAAACTTATACCAAGGGTCACATCACCCTTTGGAGCAGTCCAACAGCTGGCACAAAAGCCACATTTGTCCCAGTCCCTCTACGCTGCCAGGCTCCTGAGAGGCACAGCACAGGCTCTGACCCTGCCTCTCCAGTCACAATACCCTGGGACAGCAGCGCTCAGTGGGCACACTGCAGCTGATGGAGCCCAGAGTGAAATGGGACAATATGCTCCCAGGGAAAAGCCTGACTCTGGAACTCCAGGTGGGAGGGAATCAGATCACTGAGCCCCTATGCCTGACCATGTTCAGAGCAGGATGCAACCCCCACCTGGTTAGAGAAGACTTTCAGCAATAACAAAGACTGAACAAATGGAAGGAAAAACAGACCTGACGCAAGAATGCCTGAACATGGGAGTGATGACAGCAGGGTCCCTTATGGACAATTCACATGTGACTTATATAGAGGAATGGAACGTCTGAGTAAATTGCAGCCCTGATCCCCGTCCCAGATTGCCCTGCTAGTCCTGCAAGTGTGCCAGAGTCACTAACTTCAATCAAAATGGTCACTGTGCACTAGCGTTCTGACTTCAGGTCTGGGAGAAAGGAGGTCGACCCATCTCCTCACATGCCCCAATACCATAGCTGGGAGAGTGTGGGCTGGGGCTGGTGTGTGCACACGGTGTGGATGGACTCAGAGCTCTATGTGCCCAGAGTCTCCGTAAGCACTAAGGGTGAAATCCCGGCCCTACTGAAGTCAATGGGAGTTTTGTCAGGATTTCACCCCACGTGTTGGGCACAAACCAATTTGCTCCCACCCCATGTAAGCTAAAGCAAGCTTGACCCGTAAGTCAATCACTTTCAAATGCTCGTTCCCTAGCTCACTCAGAATAGAATTTGGAGGTTGGAGCTAGCAGACAAAGTACAGCAGTGTGGTAAAAGGGAGCCCAGGTTTGCAATCTTTATACAAGCAGAAGTCCCCTTGAAATCAGTAGAAGACTGAGCCCATAATACTCTGGATTTTTTTTAAATGTTATCCATTAATTGGATATATTTCATTGTTAACTTCATATTAACCCTTGATTTTAGTGCTCTCAATGGCTCGAATGTGCCTTCATTGCTTGCTTTCAAGGCCTTTTCCTAGCTTTCATATTTAAAGTCAATCACATCTTATGCCCTGAGATTTTCATGCAGCTGTGGGAGGAAAAGAGAGACAGAGAAGGCAAAGATCCTTTAACAGTACTAGAGACCTTAAAGAGTGTCCTTGAAATAAATAAATAATGTCACTTAAAAAAATAAGGGGGGAAAAGTTATCTTTCTGAATGAGGCCTGTTCCCAGATTGTGAGGATGAAATAATTAAAACGTGCACATGCATAATTGTGTCCTACCTTTCAACTTGCGAAGGTTTCTTACTTTTGCTCCTGTTCTATCTCCTTTACATTACTGACTGGCTTCCATCCCTACTCCGCATATCCTTGGAAAGGAGAAACAGCAGAACTGAGGCCAACCTTACTCCAAAGTTTCCTTGGCAAGAGAGAGTTTCTGCTGAGGGCAGTGCAGAGCGTACGCCTTACCCAAGTAGGTGATCTACTACTCTGTTACATTGGCCGGTGCTGCCTTGGATTTTGTTTCCAGTCATCATTCTCTTTAGCTGATGTGGCCACTCCTAGTTTGTCTTTGCTTTGATAGAAAAAAAGCCAGCAAATATTCAGGTGACTCCCATGTATTCTGAATATCTGAAAGAACTTATTCAAGCTATGCTTGTGTTCTCTTGTTTGTTCCGACAATCAGCTGAACTCATTGATCACAATGCTTTTGAGGTTCCCCAACATTTGGCTGGGGTGGGCAGGTAAGCACAGATGTTCTACGTTTTCTAATCGCTTGTAGCTCTTATTGGGCACCCCATTTTTGCAAACAATTTCTTAAATCTATTTCCTTATTTGTCTCTCCCCTCCCCCCTTTCTCTCTCTATTATTTCTTGTGCACAAATGTTTAAGTAACAAATATTTTAACTGGCATGGGCCAAATCCTTACTCAGTCAAACTCATACTTGATGGATCCTCTTGTTATAGGGAGGCCCCTGAACGGAACTGTGGCAGTGGCTGTGGATGGGGGGAATCATGGGTGACTCTGGGGGAGCTGCTGTTAAGGGAGCATGTGGGAGTCTGTGTCTTCTCATTTTCCCGCCCACTTTGTGCCAGCTTTCTGCAGCTGAGCTGGCGCCCCTGCTTATCTGCCAGTAGATCTTCTACTCCACAATAGCAGCAGCCACTCAGGGGAAATGGGGGGAATATATAGGCAGAGGGTGAGGGACTAGGCCTTGTATCCACCGTCAACAGCAGCCTCCTCCTTGGGTTAAGGAGGGAAGGGAAAGGAGAGGGGAATTTGGATTAAGGGAGAGGGAGTGAGAAGGCACAATAAGGGAATGCACCTCAGATATGGGGAGGAAGCAGGGTGGATCTCAGTTGGGAGAGAAAACTCAGTGGAGTGGCCACAATGGGGAGCAAAGTAGGAAGTGGGGTTGCTGAGAGGAGGGTGAAGGATAAGAGGAAGGTGAGGGAGACTCCTTGGAAACTAGAGAAGAGTCAAAGGAGGTGAGGGGAAGAGAGGTCAAGGACAACATAATATGAGGGAGAGCAAGGATGATTGTAAGCAACTTGAGGTAGTGGCCATGTCTTCCTTGTGCAGTGTCAAGCACACTGTCAGCGCTTAATAAATAATGACAACAATGGGTTGGGGTCAAGGATGAGGGCCCAAAGGATGAAGGGAAAGGAGAGGCTGCTTTCAAGGAGAAGACCCAACAAGAGGAGCTGTAGGGATAGGGAATAAGAGAGAAAACAGAATGTGCACATGAAAAAATACATGAAATGGAGATGATAGAATAAATCAGAGATAGGAGGAGAGAAAAAACAGGTTAAAGAAATGAAAGCTGGAAAAAATCTAGGAAACATTACTAAGTTTGATTTAATGTATTTATGTGTCTATATTTTACTGCATTTCATTCTCAGGTGGTCTCTGTCAGGGTAAGCTTAGAGGGGAACCAGGATTCTGAATGCTTGTGATATTAATATTGCTGCCTATGCTGGATTCTATAATTAAGTAGCTGGAGAAAAAGTCAGGGAAAATAAGCTAAATTGCACCAGATTGTACTCAAAACATGCTAGGAGCTGGGGACCTAGCAGCTATTCAGACCCCTGGCTCATTGGGGAATTGTGTCTGCAAATCCTTTTCAAATGTTGGCAGCTGCATGCGCTGCTTCTAGTGCCAGCACATGCAATGCACGTCTCCTCCCACAGAGGAGGCTGGGAGTAGCCTAAGGAGTCTCCACTGTGTTATTTAAAAGGAATCTTTTAATTTGGAGGGATGCAAAAGGGTTGTGGACACCTGTGATGGGGTGTACAAACCTCACACTAGGCCACAAGGCGTTAAGGGATCATTTTGGGCTCAGACAGCCCTGCCCCGCCACACCTGCAGCAAATGCTCCATCTGCTGGAGGAATTAAAAAGTAGGGAATTAGCTCATTTGGGTGGCAGACCTGGAGGTTAGCAGACCTGCAGCTCACAACTTCAGCAGAGCAGAAGGAGGCCTAAAGGCTCTGATACCACTGCCGAAAGGGTCCTCCTCGAGAGAAGAGAAGAGAAGGGAAGGGAAGATGCACTGCGGAGACAACCAGAAAAGGAAGTATCCTCTGACCTTGGAAATGTCCTCTTATTTCTTTTGGTTTGGCTTTCCCCATCAGGTGAAGGCCTTGGACTGAGCTGACCCTGGGGGGAGACAAGAGGAAGAGGCCCAGGGAGGACAATCTTAATCAGCCTTGGTTGCTAGATTAGTGGTAGCCTGAAGGGCCCTGGGTTGGAGCCCAGTGGAGTGGGAGGGCCTGGGCTTCCCTCCTCACAACCTCCTGGGCAGTCTGGGGTTCTGGCATGACCACTAGGCCATGCTTCCCAACCAGACCCTGACTGAGGACTGTTACAAAAGAATCAACTCATAATTCTGACACTGGCTGAGTGTATCCCACTGTTCAGTGCTGTGTGTCCCCCTCAGCCTAGTCTACAAAGGATAAGAGCCTACTTCTGCTCCCATGAATGGAGCTAGTCCTTTAGCTCATACTGTAGCGGCTTATGAACCACAAGCTTGCAGAGCTCAGACCAATCCCCCATGATAACAGTTGTTACAGAGAATTATGCCCTGTGCACTGGAGGACCCAGGTTCAAATGCTCATGATGACCAAGAATACCATCTTTACGTGGGTAGTTTGGTGGTCACAAAAGACAGGTTTGTGTGTGGATGGATAGATGCAGAGAGAAAAGGAAAAATGCAGATGTAAATGTATGCTTCTGTCCTGCAAAGCCGGTTGCATATTATCAAAGCATTTTGTTAATAAAGGGTAAACAATTACTAGTTACTCTCTCCTTTTGTTTTCTCTGGAGGAGGCTTCTATTTGTACATGCTCATTAGCGAGGCTAGGTACAGGTGTATACCATCTGGAGCACATCTAATTAAATTAGGAAAATACAAAATAGGTGTGGAGGTTCTAAGAGAACATGAGTGATCGGGGTGGGGGGAGGAGAGGAGGTATCCTGGGAGTCATGTTTCAGCTTCAATATCATTCACTTAGAGCCACGTCTTTAAACAGAATGCACAGCCCAGCTAAATGGGCTTTGTGTTCAGAGGAATGTACACGGGGTTGAGAAACAGACTTCTCAGCCCTGGCCTGCAGTAATCGGCACAGAAGTGCTCCTCATCTGGCACAGCAGGCTGTGGAGAGAAGGAGTTGAGGCAGGCCACTGCTTTTCCTGTTGCTACTCTTGCAAGGGATTTTGTGGCCAGGACCTCTGTATTTCAAATGTACTTCCTGCCTGCCCCCCTTAAACACACACACACACACACCCTGACCCTTCATTCAGAAGCAGGTGTGTGTGTATCTTAGTTCTGTGGTGTGGAGGAGTATGCAGTGCCCTCCTATGAAGTCTCTTCACATCCTGGACTGCCCCCCTCCCCCAGAAACACACCAGTGCAGTCCAAGCCTGTGTGAGTGGGCAGGGAGGAGCTAGTGGGGCACAGTGGGGGGGACCATAGCATTTGACCTTAAGTCTGGAGCTAGCAGATTTTTGTTGTAAGTGGTGTGTGTATCAGAGAGCGAGATGGAAAAGAAGCCATGAAAGATTTTTTTTTTTTTTTTTTTTTTTTTGCAGGTATCCCGTTAGATAGCTGGAAAACAATTGGGAGTGTGAGAAGCTGTGGGCATCTAGCCATGTGACGGAGACTGCATGTGGGCAGGAGTTCATCATGAGAGAGTTACCCAGAGACACAGGCAGAAGAAGCTGAATGCTCTGCTTTCTGCAGTATAGAAAATGTGCCCCCAGAGCTAGAATTTTCAGTGGACTTACTGAGGAGGAACGGTTATAGCTTGATTTCCGAGTCATGTCTATGGGACTAATCCTATCATTGGTGGTAGTCCTTACATCTCCCACTTGCCTTCAGTGGGAGCTGTAAATTCTCAGCACCACACATTATGAGGCCCTATGCAAAGGCTGTTTTTTTTAAAAAAAAAAGTAGAGCCATCTTCTGCCATCTCCTACATGACACATTTTCTGTGTAAGTTATACAACTCTGGCACCTTATGTGCACTCCCGAGTGTTTTCTGTTTGAAAACAGCACAAGCACACATTCTAAATCAGTCAGAAATTTGTAATGGGAAAGGTCACTAAAATACTTTTTATGCTTAAAAACAAAAGGCAGATGTAAAACATGCCCTTTCCCCACAATTTAGTGCATAAGATACATAGTGGCTTTAAAAATGTAAGAGATGCTTTAGCTATAGTTTTCTCCTATGGTCACAGGCCTGTCTCCACATCGTTTTCTCTGTTTGTTACTATGATCGTTATTTGTATGACAGAAGTGCCTAGAAGCTCTAACGGAGACTGGGACCCCATTGTGCTAAGGGCTGTACATACACCTAGTGAGAGACAGTCACTGTTCTAAAAAGCTCACAGTATAAGTAGTAGATGACACAGCATGAGAAAGGGAACAGAGGTGAAGTGATTTACCTGGGGTCACCCAGCAGGGCAGTAGCAGAGCCAGGAATAGAAATTCAAGTCTCCTGAGTCCCAGTCCAGTGCTGTAGCCACTAGACCATACTCCCTCCCTGGGTGAGGCCCCCGGTCTTGCTTTTATTTCAGTCAATAATAAAACTTCCATGCACTTCAATAGGAGATAGATTGAGCCCTGACTTTTATAATCTCTTACCCTTTTTAATGGTAGAAAAGGTGCTTTTTATTCCAGTTCTCTATACATCCTTCAGGTTCCAGGAAGGGGGAAAAATCTGTAGGGCCTGATTCTCCTCTCACGATGGTATAAATCAGGACAGTAACATTGTTGATAAAACTGGTGTAAGTGAGAGAAGAATCGGGGCCTATAGTGCCTTACTATAGGTGACAGGGCTGGAGAAGACATGATCCAATCACCCCTGTATGAAGTAGGATTTTCGTGTATCTCATTGAGTTGCTTCCTTACTACTTTTGGGTGGGGCCATCACTACAGTAAACACCCTCTGCTGATCATTCTGCTGAAATATCCTTTGTCAAAATGTTTTAATGTACACTCTAATGTTCCCCTTTTTGAGTTTCAAGCAGGTGCTCCTTCTTACGCTGTCACTTCTGTAGATGATAATCCCTCCCCTTTTTATTATTCTTATCTCTGAAATATTTGTTGACAGTTACCATTTTCTTTCTCAGGGCCATGAATATTCGGTTCTTGCAACTCCTCATATGTCCCCTTCCTAATCCTTTTTATTGCACTCCTCTAGATTCACTCACACTCAAGTGTGTGTGTGTGTGTGTGTGATGCTAGACTCCAACCTATCAATACTATGGTTTTATCTAAGCAGTTAGGAAAGGCATCATTGCCTTCCTTGTCATATTCATATATCTATAATATGAAGGTGCCAGCCAAGACTCCATAGTAAGGATTGTAAATAAAAGTAAAGTAAAATTTTTGCATGTAAACGGGGATTTTTGTATGAAAAATACCGTGTATCCTCCCCAGACCTACAGTACTTTGAGTAGAAATGTTTTTTTCTGAGAATGTACAAACACTTCTGTTAATTAGTTTGAGTTAAAGCACCTGGTTTTTAAATAATTTAAAGAAAGTATGCATCTGTATCAAATCTTTCCTTCTTCTGTAATTAGGAACATTAAAGACAAACACAAACTCTGTAAACTTTCTATGTAGTTAAAATTAATTGAAATCTTGTGCCCAGGCTATTTTTGAAGACATGAGGTTGTAATTATGCAATGTTATTAATATTGTATTTAATTATGATTATCATAGGCTATAACAGGGTCTGGTCAATAGCTCAGGTAACTCTAGGGACCATTGTGACAGAAGTAAGTCAACCAATCACCAGCGGGCCTCTACTGTCTGTGCTTCTGGCCTTGCTCCAGAAGTGGTGCTGTACAGAGAGGGCATCAGTGGCTATACAGAGAGTCATGACCAGCATCAGACAGTTGGTGTCTGCATCCTCCTCCTTTGGCAGGTGCCTTTGTTAGTCAGAAAATGCTGCTGAAATGTCCACTGGAATCTCATGGATGCTCTGCCTGTTTCCTGAGACTGGAGTGAAGGCGCAAGCAGGACAAGTTCTTCAAATGGTTACTCCATGTTGCTGGCTCTAGTTGCCGTGATCATGCGGACTCAAAAGATGGCTCAGCAGGATGTCTTGATGGGCTGAGACAACTTCTGGTAAAGTACCAGGGGATGGAAAGGCAAGCTTTTCCCACAGTGCATCATGAACAAAGGGCTAGAGCAGCTGCAGCTAGGGAGGGTGCTAGGAAGCCTGGGATAGGCTGAGTTGATCTGGGTCTACGTATGTAGTGTGGATAATGTGAGCTTGGGTGTGAGACCCAGGAATTCTAAACCCTGGGTCAATAGTCATCATTGACATTCAAGCATGGGCTTAGAAACACTGAGCCTGCAGACTTTTTTCCCCCCTCAGACCTGGGCTAACATTTTTGCAGTGTAAACATATCCTGAGTGCACAGTCTCATGGTCAGAGACACAGGAAAGAGGGAAGTTTCTTTGTATTTTATTTTTCTTTTAACAGGCATCAAGGGAAGAAAATTAGAGGAGCCCAGAGAAATGCCTGGGAACAGGTAAGTTCTGTGCATGTGTGTATACAGGTCAGGGTGTGAACAGGGGAACCATCTCAGGGATTTCCCTAAATCAGGGGTGCTATGTAGGTTTGTCCCATGGGTGAGAGCTGAGAACATGGTGCTGGGAGCCCCATGGATCCTGGAATTTTTCTGATGCTGGGAATGTGGGTTGTGGGATTTTTTTCTAATTGCAATGGGAGGCCAGAAAAACAGTAAGGACTGTAAAGAAAACATACAAGTGTTCTGTTTGTCCTGGTTCAGAGGGTGAATATAGGGGATTTAAGACCCTGGGGACTTTGTCTGGGAGGGATTGCACCAGAAAAAGTAGGTGATTTGAGTATATCTAGGAAGTTTAGCCTGGAGGGTTTGGTGGAAAGGAGTAGGGGATTCATGGGTCCCATAGAGTTTGGATGGGGCGGGGGGAAATCTAATGTCTTTAAATACTAGTTTAGTTTAATCTGGGACCACTATCATAAAACCCCTTAATCATAATTCTGTGGGTATTGTATGGGGTCACTACAGGGCAGAGGTAAGGTTGTTGGAGTGCCCTAACTACGTATTGCCATACCTTAACGTGTTTAGATTTCTTTTCAGTGTAACCTTCACTCTGAATTTCCTGGGTTTATAATGCTTGGTTTTGGGATAATTGCAATATCTCTGTAATGTATTTTGCTGTAAATTATTGAGAGATAGATATATTCTCTACCGTAACTCCATCTTAATGTAGTTTTTTCTGGGAAAATATATATACACACTATAAAACATCTTCTGGTTTTGTTGCAGTTTAATATGTACCCTAAAACAATGCTGCTTCATTTCTCTTCAGATGCTTTCTCTTCGGGTCATCTCTGCAGTGTCATTTAACAAAACTCTCACCTCATGATGGCTAAGTGGTGATGTCTCTGAGACCAGTTTTCTACCCTGTATCCCACAGTGATAGCTGTTGTTGGCGGGAATGCTATTCCTGACTGTCCCCAAAGTTGAACTCCTGGTAGCAGACAGTTGGTCACTCTCAGCAGAAGACACTTGACTCTGGGGTCATAGACCACAAAATGCCCACTTTAGTGGCTCAAGACTAGGGATCCTAGAAATCTATTTGCTGCAGGAAAACACAGAATTTGCATTTTTATAGAGAATCTCTTTTGTCTTTTTTACATTTTTGTGAAAAAATGTAAACCTAGATTAACTAAATTTTTACTGAAAGTACCAGTGTCACTTATTCCACATGAGGGCTGCATAAACCTAAGCACAGCCTTGTGTGGGCCAAACAAATTCTATATATTTTAATAAGATTTTAGCTGACAGCCCGAGTCCCGCTGCCCAGAGCCATCAGCCCAAGCCCAGCTGCCCAGAGCTGACAGCAGGAGCTTTTTTTTGTGCATTTCCAAAAAAAAAAAAATAATTTTCTGAAAATCTAGAATACAGACATAGAAGTATTTGTCAGAAATATAATAATTTATAGAATTGCAATTTGTAAGAATTGATGGCATTGCTAGGCTTTGAACTTAAAAATTGTAAATATATCAGTAAAACACTGTGTTCAACTGATCTCTATATAGTGTGTGGCTAAGGAAACTAAAGTTCAGCGTTTCATTTTACTCCAGGAAAAACACAGATTTTTTTTATGGGTGTTTTTTTAGCAGAGTATTTTGGGGTTTTTTATCATAGAAAACTAGGATCCCTGCTCAAGACACGTCTGTTCAGTCTGACTGCTTAGCTGGCAAGGGGATGTATTGTAAGCGTGTGAACAATGGGCAGATTTTTAAGCGGAAGAGGATTTGGTGGTGGTGGTTGGATGATTAAGTTGAGGGCGGGGAGCAGTTTGGTTATGTGGCCATTATACATGCTGTATGATGGGCACATAAGAAATCAGAACACAAATAAATGAGTTCCTGTTTTGGAATATATTTTTTTGCCTGAAACTGGTATTTTGAAAAGCATGCAGGATCAGACCCTGGAATGTGCTGAACATCATCGCCTCTTACTGCAGACTGTCAGAACGGAGGGGGCTCAGCACATCTGGAAATAGCTTCCCATTCTGCTCCCTGTCTCTCAGCGGCCAGCCATTGCCCCAAGAGGAAGGACGTTAAAAGGAAGCTCTGACCCGTCTCTATCCAACACAACAAAAGATTCTGTACGGTGAAATTACTTCAGCTTCCTCGACTTTTTTTTTCATGGCTATGTTGCCATTTACAAAAAACATGTTTTCACAGCTAAATTGTATTAACCCCTAACAGAGCTTAGATCTTCGTGCAATGTTTGAAGTACCTTCAGGGGATCGTAAAGGCCTGGGTAGAAATCTAGGAGAATAAGCAGCGACAGAAAAACAAAAGGCCATTCCTGGAAATTAAAAAATAATGAAATTTAGATAAAATGCAGGGGGAGGGAGATGGGGGGGCTCCCCCCCCAAGGTAATCAAGATTTGGAATTCCCTGCCCTGGGAAGTCCTGGCAGAATGACAGGGGGAAAATATGAGCATTTACTTGGATACCAACAGTATCTCCAGATATAAGTGAGATAAACTAACCATAATGATTCTTACTGCCATGCATGCAGTTGAACTGATGGCCATGTTTGGGATTGGAAGGAACCGTGGAGAGCTTGTCTGGCTCTAGAGCTTTGAGCAGGGATAATTTTTTTGACTCAGACGGGCTTATCCCACATGATTTGATTTTTCTGCTCTAGCAGGGAACTGGCTGTTCATGGATGTTGGTCTTTCCCATCTCTTTTGCCTACAAGCTTTCTAATCTTTTATATTCAAAGAATGAGCTGGTTAACTCCCTGCCTTGCAAAGACAAGCCAATGTGTCTTCAAAACCTTAATACCTGGAGTTGTGAAAGAGGCCAGGGGGAAAGGAATGTGCTGCTGACCTGATTAAAGCGAAATGTTCTGTGCTCGCTCGAAAGTAAACAGACAATGGAGAATTTGAAGGATCTCAAATGAGCAAGAGAAGCATATTCAGAGCGCACATGGCGAAAGGGCAGAAGGTAGAGCAATACCTCACTGATTTGCCTTCTTGACTGAGGGTGGGATTGATGAAGGTATCTAGATGTTGCAATGCTGAGCATCACTGTGCCTAACCTCTAGGAGCCTAGAAAATCATGAGCACCACTGCGATCCTCAAACAGGGCTGCCTGGGGGGGGGGGGAAAGTGGGGCAATTGGCCCCAGGCCCCACAGGGGCCCTGCGAGCCGTGGCCTGGCAGTGGTCCGGGTCTTCGGTGGCATTTCGGCGGCAGTGCTGCCGAAGACGCAGAGCAACTGAAGGACCCCTCGCCACCGAAATGCCACCGAAGACCCGGACCGCCGCCAGGATGAGTACAAGCACCGCAGCTCCCCCACTTTGCCCCAGGCCCCCTGAATCCTCTGGGTGGCCCTGTCCTCAAAGCCTATGTTAGGCACCCAGGTCCCTATACAATGAATGGGGGGAGAGAGAAGTGCCTCAGAATGTGATCCACAAAAGCCGGAGCGCTAGGCAGGGAGCCACCCAAGCTAGCCAAGAGGAGAAGCTGACAACCAGGTGTGCTAAGTCCAGGTTGCAGGGAGGCACCTATCTCTGCTAGTGATCCATGAATGGGAACCTGCCACCTGGAGTCAGGCACCATAGGTGCCTAAGGTGTTTACATCTCTCCACACAAAATGATTGGAGAAGAGCCACTACCCCCCATCTAACTTTTATCCCTGTGGGTAAAGCACTCACCTGAGGGGTGGGAAACGAGGTTTAATTTCCCCCCTTTCTACCTGACGGTGGGGGAGAAGATTTGAACAGGGAGTCTCCCACCTCTCAGAAGAGTGTTGTAACCACTGAGCTACGGGAGTAGGTTTTTTTGGGGGGGGGTGTGTCTCCCTCAATCTATCCTGTTGAAGCTGAACAGCTGGCTCCAGCCAAGGAGTGGGACCAGAAATTGACCAAGATCTCAAACTTGACCACTCCTGGCTAGGAGCCACCAGGTGCAGGAACTGCTGATACAAGGCTAATTGAAGATCCCTGGGAGAGTTGCCAGGAATAGATATAGTTATACTTCTTTTAGCTTCTGATACCCTGGAATGGGTGGAACTTAGCCCTCCGGATGAGTAAGTCACCACAGCACAGGACCATGAGGGAGGTGGCTGCTGACCACTGAAGACCCAGAGGGAAACTGAGGCAGAGTGAGTCATGGGGCACTGCAGCAGCCAACCCTGCCATATTGCTATAAAGATGGAGATTTGGAACCTAAGAAGGGGTATTTCTATGAATCCGCTGACAAGCTGGAACAATAACTTTAAGAGAACTGTGAATGTCCCTGTTCTCTAAAAGGGGATGTTAACTCTGATATCTAATAATAACGATGGTGTATACTTACCTATTTCACAGCTGATCACTGGGCAGAGTTCTCCTAGAGTACCACTACTTTTTCTCCTTGTCTTAATGCTTTCTTAAGGCTCTTGGCTGTTTTTTAATCTCTTTTCATAATTCATGGGCCAATTCTCTTTAGCCTCACTCGTACAAGGGATTGCACTGAAATCATTGGTATGACTAATAGCAGTATTGCAAGCAGGATCGGACTGCAGGTATGCAGATTAGTGAAATGCTCATTAGTGAGATTCAGCAATATTGCTTCCTCTTAGGGGTCCTGTATAAAGTTAAAATGATTCTTTGAAAGGTACCAAATCAGAATTTAATTCTGTTCCATTTAGTCAGTGTCTACACTACAAAGTTTTGTGGGCATATCTGGGGTGGTAGGAATGGCTTTGTTTTTGTTTGTTTAAATCACTAACCAACATAGTTACACTGGCCAAAAAAAATTAAACAAATCCCTGTATAGATGTAGTTATACTAGCAAAAGAGTCAGTATAACCTGTATCTCTCCTAGGGAGCTTTGCTCCTAAATCCCCTAGATGTCTTTGAAAACTTCCTTCATAAATCCAGCAATAACATCATTTCTTTAATTTCTGTGCAGCTTTTCCTCCATCCTGACAAGTTCTGATTGGCTGAATTCAGGTCCACTTTGTTACCGTCTCCAAATCTTTTCTGTTATTGCTTTCTAAACTTTTTATTAGGGGAAGGAATTAAGAATAAAGGTCCTGAAAGAATCAAGTTTAACCAATGTTAGGTATTAACTGTTATCTGAGGGTTTATCTTCACTTTTGTGTTAGCTCAAAGTATAACTCAAGTGTTGCCCCCCTAACCTCACTCCTGTCCATGGACAAGTCTCTAGTTCAGGGGTTGGCAACCTTTCAGAAGTGGTGTGCCGAGTCTTCATTTATTCACTCTAATTTAAGGTTTTGCGTGCCAGTAATACATTTTAACGTTTTTAGAAGGTCTCTTTCTATAAGTCTATAATATATAACTAAACTATTGTATGTAAAGTAAATAAGGTTTTTAAAATGTTTAAGAAGCTTCATTTAAAATTAAATTTAAAATGCAGAGCCCCCCAGACCAGTGGCCAGGACCCAGGCAGTGTCAGTGCCACTGAAAATCAGCTCTCGTGCAGCCTTCAGCATGCGTGCCATAGGTTGCCTACCCCTGCTCTAGTTTGTTAGGTGCTTTAAACTCCAACTTGCTGGCTGCTCTGGGGGTGTGAGCTGAAGTTTGAGTGCTGATGATGCTCAAACTACTAATGCAGTAGGGAGGCAGCCACTCTGTGCTGGTATTACAATCATGCTGCAGTGTGGCCGTGTTAACTTTCCAGTGAAGACATAGCCACATAAGCTGAATCTTGGCTAGGGCTAGTCTGGAATTAAATTAATTTAAGTCCGATGAGAATTGGGATAGCAATAACATGCAAAGATGATGATGCCTTATTCCTAGGGTTTAAAAAAATGAGAATTCCCATTATGTATGTTCAACAACTCCAATTTTTATGCTCCTAGCAAAATTCCCAAGTGCACCTATGTATTTCTATAGCCTCCGCATAAGACAGTAGTTGTTCAGAGGTAGATAACTCCTGCAGGGGTGTAATCTAGTTAATCCTTTCAGTGAGAGGTGGGGCCTAGTGGGCTGAACATATGAGTGGGAGCCAGACACTCATTGTTTAGCATCTATATTGCAGTAGAGCCTATTGGTTGAGGCCTATCAGGGCCCTGTTGTGCTAGACATTGTACACGCCTTTAGTCACTCCTGAGGGCTAATTCTGGGTATGACACTGATTCCCACTGTGGCCTTGGCCAAGTCAGTTAGTTAGCTTCTCTGTATGTTTCCCTGTTTTTCCAATGGAGCTAGTACTTACTTCTCACTAAATTAGTGTCTGTAAACGCTTGCTCTGAAGACGAAAATGATGATTATCAGTGATCTTTAGACACACAGGTGGTTCCTGGAAGGGTCCATTGCTTTTCCCTTAAGTCTTGTCTACCCTGGCGACTTGCCCCAGTCATACCCATGAATGGCCTTCACTGTTGTAGTTGGAGTGGTGCAAAATGCTAGTACAGATAGGCACAAAGTCCCTGTATATGTTCCTAACCCACATTGACAGACTCTGCCTTGTGCTTCTATGCTAAAAATGGCTGTGCAGACGTTGCAGATTGGGTTCTGAAGTCCCCTCTCCCAAGGCTTCAGAACCTAAGCTCTACCCTGGCTCACAACTTCAAAGCACTATCTACACAGCTTTTCTTTTAGAGCAAACCCAAGTCTGACCCAGGCTGGGAGGCTGGTTGCTGCAGGCTGCGTGGATGTACCCTATAAGCCATGATTTGCACCAGTGCTGTTTATCCCAATTTTGAGCAGGGGAAAGCTGCACAAGTGCAAATAGCAGCTTTCCCTGTATACTATATACTTGTACTGGGGCAGCTACACCAGTGGTGACTACCGTTTCCCACAGCTCCCATTGGCCGGGAACGGCGAACCGCGGCTACTGGGAGCTGTGGGCAGCCGTGCAAATGTAAACAAACAGTCTGGTGGCCCGCCAGGGGCTTGCCCTGACGGGTCGCAGGTTGCCCACCACTGAGTTACACCAACTGCTGAAATCTATGTTTTAGACAAGGCCTTGTCTATACATGGCATTCAGAAATCAGTGTCCAACAACTAGTGAAGTGGTGCTTGTGCAAACCCCAAGTGTAGACAAAGCAAGCTGTGTTGTGCCCTGGTTGATCTCACTCCTGCTTGAAACCAAAGTAAGCCCAACTGGTGCAAATTGTGATTTTTTTTTCGTTGTTCACCATTGGGGTTTGCCCTGGCACAACTATACCCATTGCCAGTCGCCAGTTGCAAAACTGGGGCTAATCCCAAGTATAGACGCATCCTTTTTATGTAGAAAACATGTGATGCCTGAGTGCACTCCTTACTGAGCCAGAGATCAGTGTGTTCTGTGCCAATGACTGCAGCTCCTCTAAGAAGAGCAAAGAGGGATGACTAGTGTATAAAGCTGACCATGCAGAAAACAGCTCAAATTCACCCCTGTTGTAACTCCATTGATTTTAATGGAGTTAAAGCAGGAATAATTCATTTAAAAGTCCCACAATTGTAGTATGATGTCTGGATTTCTTGTTGAATACCCTCCCTTGCCCTGGTCTTTGGGAAAATCAACTTGCAAAGAGGGAAAGTGGCACCCCAGCATAGAACCCCCATGCCAGACCTCAGCTGGCAGTTACAAGGTTAAGCAGTTTTGTGAGGATTCCAGCCAAGGATTCGTATATGGTGTGCATCTTACAATTGGGGTTATCCCATTGGGGGTACAAAATCAGTCAAAATAGAAAAATCCCATCTTATTTTTTTCCCCCCCCAAGACCAAATAGACAGAACTTTCCTTACACACTACATCTCAGCACCATTCTGCAGGATGTTTCCATGATGGGTGTGGTGTCAGCCAGACTCACTCATGTATCAGGAGCTGTAAAAGGGTGGGAAGGAGGCAGACAGTTACAGTATGTGCTGCATGTCCCTCCTACCCCTGTATGTTTGCAGGCACTGAGCATGTTATTATGAAGTTATGTCTGGGTCACCTTGGAGGGCTCCATTCTCATGCAAATGTATCCGTTGTAGATTTTGCCCTCGGGCTTCTGTCTCCCTATCTTCCCCACACACACAGTTTAGCATCTGTGGAAACTAATCAAAATTTGAAGTCATTTAGTCCTGCGTTCCCATGGAATTCAGACTCGGGGTTTAGGCAACACTCCCTGGCTAACAAGAACCAGCAAGTTGTGCCTTAGTCATTCCCATCAATGAAACATGCCCCATCGCCCAATGATGGCAAGAGCCAACTCTGAGCATTCTGAAAGAATATAAACATTGACAAACGGGGAACAGACTCCCACTGTGATTAACTGAGAAGATATTTGCAGCTGGCGAATCGTAAAGAAGTGTTTACCTTAGCTTTGATGTGGGGATCTACTGACTGGGAGCGCCCCTGCTAATCTACTGTAGATAACTTCTGAGAGACTGCAAAGAGAACCTGGCTCTAGTACAGGCTGCTCAGGAAAAGCTCCTATTGCCTGGTGCTTATGATCTGTACTTGTCTTACTGAAGTGACAGTCACCAGACAGCATCCTGTAGTCCTTACTCATTCAATGCACAGGCAAACTCCCTTTGACTTCAAAGGGAGATGGAGAGAATAAATATTGAGAACAAACTGAGTTAAGACCGCGGTATTCAGTGCTCCGTTACTGTGAATTTATATCTCCTTTGATCGCACAGAATATAGGGCCTGATCCAAGTCTTGCTGGAGTCAGTGGGGCTCTTTCCCTTGACTTCTGTGGGAGCTGGATCCAGCCCACAACGAGCTGAATTCTGCCTTTCTTTTTCTCTCACACAAAACTCTCAGCGAAATCAAGGGGGAATTGAGCTTGCGTCAGAACCGCAGAACTTGACCCAGTGCAGTTACTCTGGCGGTGCACCTGAGAGCAGTATGTGACCCACCATCTCGTTCTGCCCAATGAGCTGTAGCGAAAGCCAAGCCTTGATGCATTTTGTCTAGATGAAATATTTTTGGTTTTATGCTTTTATTTATACAAGGAGTAACACATGCACATTCATCATCAAACGTGCTTATAAAGTGGACTGTGCAGAAGAATCCCAGAGCATGGTACAATGAAACTCCATAACAATATTGGTAATGAAGAGCAATTAAAAGTAGCAGCTAACCTATATTTCTTTAGCCTACTTTCAAGTGTCGATGTAAACTCAGAATTGCAAATGGTAGTTGGAAGCGCATTGCATTGTCCAGGGGCATAATTACAGAAAACTCTAGCTCCCTTCATCACGTGGTTCTAATTAGCAGGACAGATTAAATAACCAGTTGATATACCCCTTAATGAATCATTCATAAGCATACATCTAAGATAATTATATGCAATTGGTCATACACACTCATCCCCATAAGCCCAGGCATATGCAGAACATATCTTGTCCATGTAAAACTAGGGTGGAAGAGTTGGGGAAGGAGCCAGAGTAGGTGACCGAGCCTAACAAAATGGTTCATTCCTGCATGACTGACAGGCAGGTGGGACAAATGATGAGCCCACCTGGCTTGAGTAGAGGTCCAACCTGCGAAGGCTGGAGTCTCCACCTCTTGTCACGGTGGCTGTCTTGTTCAATTTTGTCAATGAAGACAGAGGTACTGATTCTGTGCTTCCTCAGCATTACTCAGGAGTGGGGCAAAGGCAGTTATGGATTCTGGGGCAAGCTAGGACCTGCAGGCTGCCATAACTTAACACTTGGCCGCCCACAGCCCAAGGGAGCAGTTCTGGGAACTAGGACTAGCCAGAGCACAGCAACAGTCTAGTCTTGCCCCCTTTCCCCAGACAGACTTCCTACCTCAGGGCTGAGAGGGGTTGGTATATAGAGCAATGATGCCAGCTTTATACCAGCTGGGCATCCCCCATATCCTAGGGAATATGTTAAACCAGCTTCTTTGTGCCGCCAGAGCTGTGCAAACGAGCCAGGAAGGAACTGAGACTCCAACTGCCCCAGAGCTGCTGTTCATTAGAGCGAGCATCTCCAAAATCTAGATGCCTGTTTTCAACAGCTCCTTCCTTAGCACTACAGAAGTGTGCTATTTTCTTTTCAGCTGGCAAAGCAGAGCAGTCTGGGGTGCCAGCTGGTTGCGAAGACACGTATTGTTATGACTAGCTACAGACTTCTTTCTGTAAATCATACATACACAGTGTGCCTGTCTCTAAGTAAACAAACATGATGTAGATAAGAAGGTAAGAGGCGCAATGTTATTCCCTTTGCTTAGCAGTTATGGCTGGCTGGGCCCCACTCACTGCCTGGTCTTGGACCGAGGGCTCTCTCACTCAAAGCTCCTCTCTGGTGGAACTCTCTCCTGGAGGACGTCTTCTGGCCTCCATGGTTGCCTGCAGCAGTGAGTCTGAGGGTAGGTCTACACTACGAAATTAGGTCGATTTAATAGAAGTCGATTTTTTTAGAAATCGATTTGATACAATCGATTGTGTGTGTCCCCACTAAGTGCATTAAGTCGGCGGTGTGCGTCCACAGTACCGAGGCTAGAGTCGACTTTCGGAGCGTTGCACTGTGGGTAGCTATCCCACAGTTCCCGCAGTCTCTGCCGCCCATTGGAATTCTGGGTTGAGCTCCCAATGCCTGATGGGGCAAAAACATTGTCACGGGTGGTTCTGGATACATGTCGTCAGGCCCCCCTCCCTCCCTCCGTGAAAGCTACGGCAAAACATTGTTTCTTGCCTTTTTTCCTGGGTTACCTGTGCAGACGACATACCACAGCAAGCATGGAGCCCGCTCAGCTCACTGTCACCATATGTCTCCTGGGTGCTACTGGCAGATGCGGTACTGCAGTGCTACACAGCAGCATCCCCTTGCCTTGCGGGCGGCAGATGGTGCAATACGACTGCTAGCTGTCGTCGTCGTCTCGTGGGTGCTCCTGGCCAACCTCAGTTAGGTTGGTTGGGGGCACCTAGGCTCCTGGCCGGCCTCGGAGAGGTCAGTCGGGGGCGCCTGGACAAAAATGGGAATGATTCCGGGTCATTCTCTTCTTTAAGTTTCGTGTAATGGAGATTCAGTCCTGCCTGGAATATCATGCCAGCTGGAGGCTTCTGCCTCAGGCTGCTCTCCCAGTCGGCTGCACAGCGCGGTCGCACCTACCCCAGCCTACCCCTTGCTCCCATGGCTCATGAAGCCTGGACAGTAGTAAGGAGCAGTTCAACTATAGGCTGAGCAAGTGCAGAATGGTGGTAGAATGTGCCTTTGGACATTTAAAAGCTGGCGCAGTTTACTGACTCGGTTAGACCTCAGCTAAACCAATATTCCCATCGTTATTACTGCTTGCTATGTGCTCCACAATATCTGTGAGAGTAAGGGGGAGACGTTTATGGCGGGGTGGGAAGTTGAGGCAAATTGCCTGGCTGCTGATTACGCGCAGCCAGACACCAGGGCGGTTAGAAGACACAGCAGGGTGCGCTGTGCATCAGAGAAGCTTTGAAAACCAATTTCATGACTGGCCAGGCTATGGTGTGAAAGTTCTGTTTGTTTCTCCTTGATGAAAACCCGCCCGCTTGGTTCACTCTACTTCCCTGTAAGCCATCCACCCTCCCCTCCCCCTTTGATCTCAGCTTGCAGAGGCAATAAAGTCATTGTTGTTTCAAAAATTCATGTATTCTTTATTAATTCGTCACACAAATGGGGGGATAACTGCCAAGGTAGCCCGGGAGGGGTGGGGGAGGAGGGAAGCACAGGGGTGGGGTAGTTGTAGGGGCACCCCCTAGAATGGCATACAGCTCATCATAGAAGCGGCATGTCTGGGGCTCTGACCCGGAGCGGCCATTTGCCTCTCTGGTTCTTTGGTAGGCTTCACATGGCACTGCTGCGGGTCCCTGTTATAACCTCTGTCCTTCATGCCCTTGGAGATTTTTTTTTCAAATACTCTGGCGTTTCGTCTTTTGGAACGGAGTTTGGATAGCACGGATTCGTCTCTCCATACAGCGATCAGACGCAGTACCTCCCGTTCGGTCCATGCTGGAACTCTTTTGCGATTCTGGGACTCCATGGTCACCTGTACTGATGAGCTCTGCATGGTCACCTGAGCTGATAAGTTCGCTACGCTGGCCAAACAGGAAATGAAATTCAAAAGTTTGCGGGGCTTTTCCTGTCTACCTGGCCAGTGCATCTGAGTTGAGAGTGCTGTCCAGAGTGGTCACAATGGAGCACTCTGGGATAGCTCCTGGAGGCCAATACTGTCAAATTGCGTCCACACTACCCCAAATTCAACCCAGCAGGGTCAATTTCAGCACTAATCCCCTCATTGGGGAGGAGTACAGAAATCGATTTTAAGAGCCCTTTAAGTCGACAAAAATGGCTTCGTCATGTGGACGGGTGCAGAGTTAAATCGATCTAACGCTGCTAAATTCGACCTAAACTCGTAGTGTAGACCCGCAGACGTACAGACGCAGGCTCGTAGGCCTCACACTATGGTACTAAAAATAGCCAAGTAGATCCTCTCACTTGGCTCCCACCTGGAGCTCAGGCCCTGAGCTCCAGCCGAGACGGGAACCTCTACACAGCTTATTGTTAGCATTGTAGCATGAGCCCAAGTCTGTAGATGCAGGTTCAGGCTCTCTCTTGTGCAGGTGCTGTGCTGCCCCCATTTAGTCTGCAGCAGGCCCTCCTGTCTAACATCGATTGGGTCTTAGGCATTCTCTGAGGACACCCACAGGATCAAGCCCCACTAGGATGACCAGATGTCCCGATTTTATAGGGACAGTCCCAATATTTGGGGCTTTTTCTTATATAGGTGCCTATTACCCCCCACCTCCGTCCTGATTTTTCACACTTGCTATCTGGTCACCCTAGGCCCCGCTGGTGAGTCAGGCGTTCTCTGCCTCGTTGGAGAATCCTGCTTTGGGGGCTCGGCTTGAACTAGGGCTTCGAGCCGCTCACTAGCTGTGGGGCAGCATCAGGGCTTAGATGGCTTTGCAAATGCCCACTGGGAGAAACTTAGGAACCATGGGGACTGAATCAGCCGCTGAGTGGCAGTTGTACAAATGCCAGTGGAGCCTCAATGGTGGACTTAGGCACCTAGGCCCAGATTGTCAAAGGTACTTAAGTGACATGCCCAAGGCCACACAGGAAGTCTGTGATGGAGTAGGGAATTGAAATGGGATCTCCCAAGACCCAGCTTAGTGCCCTAACCACTGGACCATCCTTCCTCTCCGTGATAGTGCTAGTCGGTACTTACATTCTGGGAAGAAGCTGGGAAAGTGTCTAATTCTATTAGGAAGGAGCCAGGGATAGGGTACTATACCTCCTGGTGTTGGAAATGGGCTCCTTGAATTCTAAGCCAGCTCACTCCTTTGGCACAGAGTATACTCTTGTGATGACAAAATTGCTGCAGCACTATGTTCTCAGTGGAACAGATTTTTTCCCCCGGATGAATCTCTTGTTATACTCTCAACATTGTTTGGGCACAGATCCATGTTTACTCTAGCTATGCAGCCAAAAATATGGTGATCTCTGGTTCATGTGAGCATGTGGTTATGCTAAATGCGTCATCACAAGTCACCAGCTACACAAAATACTGAGCCATAGCAGGGAAATCAGAGTGTATGGCACAGAAATGAATAGAATAACAGTATTTGAAGCCAGAAACTTTTTTAGAACAGTATATTCTTTTTTAAATTCATGTGATCAGAATGGCATTTTCTAAAGTGAACCATTCCTTTCAAACAGAGCTGTGTTTTGATTTCTGATCTGTACCAGGAATGCATTTTATGGGATAAAATGGAAAAACTTATGGCAGAGATTTGCAGAGCAGGGCAGGAGCCTTAGCCACACATCTTCTATTAATTATCTCTTAGCTGCGTTGGCTCTGCTGTGATAACAAAAGTAGCATGTCACAAACTTTTATTGTTGGCACATCTTAGAACCATAGAATATCAGGGTTGGAAGGGACAACAGGAGGTCATCTAGTCCAACCCCCTGCTCAAAGCAGGACCAATCCCCAACTAAATCATCCCAGCCAGGGGTTTGTCTAGCCTGACCTTAAAAACCTCTTCTCCCTGTGTGTACCAGCCAGGGTAAGAAGGCACTGTTTTAACACTTTTTGAAGTGGAACTGCACTTTAATGTTGGGTTGGGTGAGTTAAACCCTGCCCATCCCTCCCCAGCTATTGTGAACTAGGGAGGGTCAAGGGCCTTCTGCATATTGACCCTGTTCCTACTCTTATCTTCTTATCAAAGGAGCCTGCTTCATCCCAGAAGAGCTGAGAGTAGATGTTGTTGCTAGCTATTTAGCAGCTCAGTTGTACGTATTTGGAGTGTGGGTAATTAATGCTGATGACATTTTAATGGAAATTATTACTTGTTTTATTGAAGTATACATTTAACTGGGCTTTATGTCCTCCCAAAACATCTTAAATTCACTGGTGTATACTGAGCCCTGCTGATAAAGCAGGGGAGGTAGTGTTGTGTAGTATAGTGAATAGGGCATTACATGGCACCAAAAAGGTCTGTATGCTCTTCTTCGCTCTGACACTGCACTGCTCTCCAACCTTGGGTAAGTCTCTTCACCTCTCCATGCGTCCCCTTCCCACCCTTTGTCTTGTCTATTTAGACCATAAACACTTTGGGGCAGGGACTGTCTCTGTGGGCTTGTATGTTGCCTAGTGCAATAAGGAAAGGGCCTCCTCGCATTTTAGTAATTCACATAATAAATAATAATGACGATGCCATACAACCCTACATGATTAGGGGAGGGGCTGTTGTCAGGGAAAAAGAGGATTGGGTAGCTATGGTTCCTAAATGTGCATTAACCCCTCTTCTTAATTAAAAAAAAAAAATCAAGAGTGGCCCATGGACTCACCTTACCCATCCCACTTACAGAAAGTGGTGCCAGTGAGCAGAACTGCACTTGAAAGCAGCTCATCTGGCCGCACAGCATATGTGAATATAGCAGCTGGGCTGGAAGAAGGAAGGGGGTTCCCAACCAGGGCAGAGACTTCCAATGTAAAAATACAATTTAAAAAAAAATACCCTGAACTCTATTGTTCAAAAGGTACATCAAATAAACTAAAAGGTAACAGGTTAAGGGAATCTTAACCAATCACGTGTGCTGCAGACACAGATGGGCTGGTGTGGAGCTGACACTGATCGCCTATAGCTCTGCACCAGCTGTGTTGAAATCACTCCTGATGAGTGGGCTGCACAGCTGTGAAGAGAAGCAGCTGTGACTAAGCCTATTTAGAGGGTAGCATACCAGTTCGGTTATTTGGATGTGGTAGATGGTCTGTTCCCTTCTTTAGAGCAGCTGGTTTGAGAGCTGAGAACAAACTTTGAACCTGAGTTCCTGCACTGTGCACCTGACTTTACCATGTGCCTCTCTGTATAGGCACAGGGTCTGGCTATGCTGAGCCTATGATATGATGGGGGTTTGGGGTGTTCCCTTGGCCCATTTACAAAACTACATAGACAGTTTCTGAATAGGGTATTATAGCGGTCTTTATTGAAAATTTAAATGAAGCTTTTACCACAAAAGTCCACCTGGCTTGTCAGAACACTGCTCTGGACAACTGGAGTGGAATCTTGTTCCCATTGATTCCAATGGGAGTGTTGCCAATGATTGCAGCAGGGCCAGGATTAACCCTAGAGCCATGCTCCACAATGAAGAAAAATGGGGAATCCTAAACTCTGCTACTAACATTCAGCAGAGAAACACAGTGTCCTAATATCCTACATTAGCCCTTTAATGTTCCAGAGAGCCCCATGTTCCTACTTTGCTTGTAACAGACCCTCTTTAACTCAGAACTTCAGTATACCAGCATAATGTTCCTGTTCTAAGGCCTGTGACTTTTTCTAACAACAGATCCTGACTTTAAGTGCTTAAAAGCAACACTCAGTCAACTAATGGCTTCATCATTCATCTAAGCTATGACTACACGTAATACAGAAACATCTTTCAATGTAACAACTTTTTACATTTTCTAAGAACTGTGATCTTAACTCTTTTGGGCCCACACTTTATCGTATATTAAGGATACATCTATAAAGGATTAATACATGTTACAGCACAAATAGTATGTTATAGATGGTTACCAGCAACCTGTGGGACTCTATAGCAATCTCTAATAACTGATTAACCATTTATTAAAACATCTATTAACCACTTAGTAAACCTTTTATGAATTATTTATGATGTGCTCTTAGTATAATGTGTGAACTGTTCCCTTCTCATAGTGTATTAAATTTTATACTGTCGCTAAACTGTGGATGTCTTATATAAACCTCTTTCTTTAGTTTCTAGACAGTGGATTTTGTGTTGGTGTTGGGTTTATGAATAACATTTTGTAGTTTTATGGGGTTTTGTATTGGTTGGGTTTTTTTTTTATTAATTGAGGGTAGATTATGGGAAGAGGCACACATGAGAAAAGCAGGAATAGACAATTTTGGAAGCACAGAATAGATTAATAGATTCCAAGGTCCAGAAGAGACCATTATGATCATCTAGTCTGATCTCCCGTATAACACAGGCCATAGAACTTCCTCCAACTTCTACTTCATATCTTTTTTTTCCCCCTAGAAAAATATCCAATCTTGACTTAAAAACTGTCAGTGATGGAGAATGCACCATGACCTGTGGTAAGTCATTCCAACAGCTAATTATGCTCTCTGTTAAAAATGTACACCTTATTTCCAATCTGCATTTATCTAGCTTCAACTTCCGGGCATTGAAGCATATTATACCTTTCTCTGCTTGACTGAAGAGCCCATTGTTAAACAGTTGTTCCCTATGTTGGTACTTATAGATGAATCAAGTCACTCCTTACCCTTCTCTTTCAGTCAAATAGATTGAGCTCCTTGAGGCTATTACTAAATGCAAAAGGTGGCTTTGGGCAAGCTACCTGTGGCCTTACTGCAAGGTAGGGTTAAGCTGGTTCCCCTTCAAAATGACTTAAGCCTGGAAAGCACATTGAAGATGAAGAGCACTATATAAGCATGAAGTATAAATAGAACTGTGCATAAAAATTGGTTGTGAATCCTTTTGAAGGACATATGCTAACTAGAGAGATTAGATTGTTTAAAGGGACATTGTCAAGACAAATTGGAGCTTGATCATCCTGCGAGTTGCATTGAAGTCAATGCGGGAGAGATGCACAAATCTGTTAATGCAATCAGGGAAGGAGCTTCACAGCCAGAATTTCAAAAGTGGGGTTTTTATGTTAGGCTACTTGTTTGGGCGCCTGGCTTTCTGCTGTGCTGAGCAGCTCCACCTATTAACATAATGGGAGTTGCAGATGCTAAACACTTTTGAAGATCAAACCACTTACTTCAGTGTCTACAATCTGATTGGGGCGGGTGGACCTCGACACCCATGGGGAGTTCCATGTGGGCACAGAGGTTCACCTGCAAGGATCAGCATGCAGGATCAAAGCCTAACTGTGGAATTAGTGCCCCGCTTCAGGCAGTAAAGTTTGGAATCGTGGCCTGTTTTTAGGGCCAAAATATTTTAGTTATGACTAATAGTTTCAATAATTTAGAATCTAATACTATATTTAATGGTTTGTTTTTTTTAATTTTTTGTATTTCACTCACTTGAGCAATCAGAACGGCTACACTGGGTCAGACCAATGGTCCATCTAGCCCAGTATCCTGTCTCCTGACAGCGGAGGGAATGAACAGAACAAGGGAATTACCAAATGATCCATCCCCTGTCATCCAGTCCCAGTTTCTGGCAGTCAAAGGTTTAGGGACACCCAGAGCATGGGGTTGTGTCCCTAACCATCTTGGCTCATAGCTATTTATGGACCTATCCACCACGAACTTAGCTAATTCTTTTTTGAACTCTGTTACAGTTTTGGCCTTCACAACATCCCCTGGCAATGAGTTCCACAGGGTGCCTGTGTGTTGTATGAAGTATTTCCTTATGTTTCTTTTTAAACCTGCTGCCTATTAATGTCATTCAGTGACCCCTGGTTCTTGTGTTCTGTGAAGGGGTAAATAACACTTCCCTATTCACTTTCTCTACATCATTTATGACTTTATAGACATCTATAATATCCCCTCTTAGTCGTCTTTTTACAAGTTGAACAGTCAGTCTCTTTAATCTCTCCTCATATGGAAGCTGTTCCATCCCCCTAATCATTTTTGTTGCCCTTCTCTGTATCTCTTCCTATTCGAATATCTTTTGAGATGGGGTTGTGACACTCTGTGCCCCAAAGCAACACCCTGGCACCCCTATATTCACCACTGTCATATAATTAGGATATGTTTTGTACAAAGTATCAGGGGGTAGCCGTGTTAGTCTGTATCCACAAAAACAACAAGGAGTCCAGTGGCACCTTAAAGATTAACAGATTTATTTGGGCATAAGCTTTCATGAGTAAAAAACCTCACTTCTGAAGAAGTGTTTTACCCACGAAAGCTTATGCCCACATAAATCTGTAAGTCTTTTAAGGTGCCACTGGACTCCTTGTTGGTTTTGTACAAAGTATGCCTTGCGAGGTATCATTCTAAAAGTCTTGTTTTGTTAAACATTAATACCCTGTTGGATTGTATGTGCTATCATTGTAGGTGAAGTTATGAAGTTTGGCTATGTATGTGCTACTGAAATATGTTGTGAGATTGAGAACACCCACAAGCAGCCTTCCAGGTACAACAATAAAAAGGCCAAACAATGTGGATGGCTTATTGAGGAAATACACCCAAGCACTAGGATCACCCCAGGAACTAGGTACAATAGAAACCTCTCGGAGATAGCACTACACAATGGGAACTGTTTGACCCAGGTCACAGCAAAAGAGCTCTCCAGCAAGTTGGAAGAAGCTATAAAAGGAGAAAATGACATCATGACTGGACCTCACTCTCCCTACAACACAGCTGAAAGAACCAGAGGGAAAAGACTGAACTGGATGGGAAGTGCTGGTCCCAGGCAGGAAAGAAAAAAGCCTGTCTGTGTATGTAAAAGCTAGCTTGCTTGTACTATCTAACTGGGTGACACACGGCTTGATTCAAATCCTAACTAGTATATTAGGCTTAGATTGTGGTTTTGTTTTATTTCTTATGGTAATCTACTTTGATCTGTTTGCTATCACTTATAATCACTTAAAATCTATCTTTCTGTAGTTAATAAATCTATTTTATATTGTATCTAAAACAGTGTGTGTTGTTTGAAGTGCAAAGGGAAAAATCTCAGCTCAGGAACAAGAGTTGGTGCATGTGCGCTTTCCTTTATAGAAGTGGCAGACTGGGTAATAAATTCATACTGGTCGGGCTTTTGTGGCTTTTGACCAGGGCAGGACAGTACAGCGCTGGGGTATTTTGGCTGGAGCCTCTTTATTGTTGGTTCATGCAGTGGCTAGCAGAGCATTCATGAACACAGTTGGGTGTGGCCCCTGCCTGTGGATGTTGGTGTGAGTGCAAGCTTGGAAGGCTTGCCAATTTGTCACAACATCACAATGTGAGAGGGAACCCAGATTGGTGAGATAGAGGGCTCAGCTGTACCTCAGTCCCAGGGGGCACCCCAATGGGGACCCATCACAGCGGTGACCAGAACTACAGACAATATTCAAGGTGAGAGTGTACCATGGATTTATATAGAGGCATTATGATATTTTCCATCTTATTATTTATCCCTTTCCTAATGGTTCCTAACGGTCTGTTAGCTTTTTTGACTGCTGCTGCACATTGAGCAGATGTTTTTAGAGAACTATCCAAAGTGACTCCAAGATCTTTCTTGAGTGGTAATAGTTAATTTAGACCCCATCATTTTGTATGTATAGTTGGAATTATATTTTCCAATGTGCATTGTTTTGCATTTATCAACACTGAATTTCATCTGCCATTTAATCACCCAGTTTTGAGAGATCCCTTTGTAACTCTTTCAGTCAGTGTTGGACTTAACTATCTTAAGTAACTTTGTCACCTGAAAATTTTGCCACCTCACTGTTCACCCTCTCTTCCAGTTCATTTACGAATATGTTGAACAGCACTGGACCCCATACAGATCCCTGGGAGACACCACTAATTAGCTCTCTCCCTTCTGAAAACTGACCACTTATTCCTACCCTTTGTATTCTATCTTTTAACCAGTTACCCATCCATGAGAGGACCTTCCCTCTTATCCCATGACTGTTTACTTTGCTTAAGAGTCTTTGATGTGGGACCTTGTCAAAAGCTTTCTGAAAGTCCCAGTACACTATATCAACTGGACCCCCCCTTGTCCACATGCTTGTTGACTCACTCAAAGAATCTGAATACATTGGTGAGGCATGATTTCCCTTTTAAGAAAAGCTGTGTTGACTCTTCCCAAACATATTGTGCTCATCTATGTTTCTTTACTGTAGTATTCAACCAATGTGCCTGGTATTAAAATTAGACTTACCAACCTGTAATTCCCAGGATTGCTGGACTGTCAGCTATACCCCTTGCCTTTCACTCACTCAGAATAATGCTGGGGTTTTTGAGTTTCTATCGTAGCAGGGAATAGTTACATCAGTAATACTTGCGCATATTGTTTTTTCAAAATATTATGAAATCTACTTGTTAAACTTTATATTTTAATGTAGTTGCACAAAGGGTTCAAGATTTCAGTGTCTAAACTTTCCCATTCACACTAAGTCTTATAAAGTTACTCTCATCAGTGAACTTTGAGACTAGCCATTGCAACTATCAGTCAGTGTCCCATTTTAATTTTGCATTGTCTACTGTAAGTGGGACACTACTCTATTCTTAGGAATTTCACTTATTTTAAAGAACAGAACTCTTCTTTAAATACAGAAGCTCAGTGACTTATTTAAAGCTGTACGCTAAAACTAGTGTTAATTGCCAGAGGCAGAAGAATGTTAGCTGGAAAGCAAGCTCAAAGATGGGAGTTGCATCAGGAATCAGTGTTTGCAGTGGAATTACATTAAAGATGAATTTGGCACAAGCTTTTAATCCACTCAAGTTACTAAAATAGCTTTAAAGAGAGTTTGGTCATTTTGAATGGAAGGATGGGCCAGTAGTTAGGGCACTTGCTTGGTACCCAGAAGACTCAGGTTCAATTCTCTACTTTGCCACAGACTTTGTGTGACATTGGGCAAGTCACAGAGAGTTGGCTAAAGATAGATAGTGTTAAGAAGAACACACAAAGTATCAGTGATGAGAAGGGTAGGGCAACTGGTAGATCTGGAAGGGGATACACAATAAGAAAAGTTTGGTAATCTCTGGCCTAGGCAACAGAAAGCTCAAGGTGCCCCCAGCAAAGAGTTTTTAAAAGCCACACTAAAAATGCTTCCAGGGAAGGGTGTCTTGTGGGCTCGCTCTCTCCCCCTCCCCCTTCAAATACAGGTCCTTTTGAGAACCACAGTGATGCACAGCAGAAACCACACACATGTCCTTCTGCAGACCTATATCTGCTTCTTTCCCGGGACTCGGTGCTGAGCTTCTAGCATCAGCCAACATAAGAAATATTTAAGTTACAAAAATGGAAAGAGGCAGCTTGGTAGATCGTATTTCTTAAAGTACATGAAATTCCCTCAGGTCACCAGTTGAATAAAGTGGATAAACCATAATCCCTTCCTGGACGGTAAATAGTTTGTCTATTACTGGTGGGGAGGGAGATGCAGTTAGCATTTCAAATGGCCTAGGTTGGGCCCTATGTACCTTCCTAACATAGCTAGCTCTGTGAGGAAAAGTACTGAGTGTTTCTAGGGGATACTTTTAAATATTTTTCAGTCTGTTTTATCTGTATTTGTAATAGTTTCAGCTTGACACTTTGGGCAATAGAATAGAATGAACAAAATGCAATAATGCTCAGACTCGAACTTTAATCAGTAGTTAAGTTTAAAAACATCATCCTTGGTGGGGCTGGGAGAGGGAGAAGAAGGAAAAAAATGCATAATCTTGCTTCATTCTTTAAATCTTGCCTTTTGAAACATGTAGGCTGCATTTTTTTTAAACATCTGAAGAATTGTTAGAGCAAATAAAACAATGGAAAGACCTTTCATATTGAAACAAATTATTTGGAGTGCTTTTCTAATGTTTGCTGCAAAAAAAGCTTGCATATGTCCAGGGCCGGCTCCAGCATTTCTGCCGCCCCAAGCAAAAAAAAAAAAAAAAGGCCGCGATCAGCGGCGGCAGTTCAGTGGCAGGTCCTTCGCTCCTAGAGGGATTGCCGCAGGTGCTGCCCCAAATTGCCGCAGGTGCCGCCCCTCTCCCTTGGCCGCCCCAAGCACCTGCTTGTTAAGCTGGTGCCTGGAGCTGGCCCTGCATATGTCAAGTCCTTTATCTGAACTCTTATTTATAAATGTGCAGCACCCTATATCCGGTAATAAAAGCAAAATTAGCATGGAAAAAAATCTTTACTGTTTAAATAAAAAGTTAAGGACATTTGTCCAAAGCACATTCCCCCCCCCTCCCCGTCCCCACATTGTCCTGTGAGAATACAGCTACCCCAATAGCAGGGTCTTATAGCTGTGCCAGAGATCAGTGACCCTACAGGCCAAGACTATTTCAATTGCTGACCCAAACACAATTTGGTGAAGTGCCAAGTACTATGTGCTTGTGCAAGGAGCTGCACAGGAGACAAAGGGAGTAGAATTACAGATAACGGGGGTCAGAACCAAATGACACGGGCACATTGGGAGTGTTTCAGAGGTGGGGGCAGGAAGGGGAAGAATAGTGGAAAAGAAAATTTCTATTTAGATGACAATTCACTTCTTTTCTCCCCCTACACACCAGTATCTTCTAAATGCATTCATGAGGGAGATTTTCAAAAATCTTTTGGAAATCAGCTTAACATGCACAGCCTATCTTAACAGTACGGACACAAGCAAGTGCTGAATATTCGACACCTGTAGGGGGAAAGAAATGGATTTTGAGCGCATCTTCCTTTTGAAATTCTTTTTCTCTAAAATGCTCTGTCCGTAGCTCAGGGAGGTCCAGCTTATTCCCATCTCTAAATTGGGAGAGCCAGCTTGTCCTGCTTGCAGCATGCTCCCTCTGTGTATCTGCCAGCCTCGGTGTCAGCTTCTGTCTGCTGCTGACAACCCACTCCCCCCACCGCTGCTTCCTGAGGCCAGCAGTCTTTACATGGAGAAAGAACAGGAGTACAGACTAACACGGCTGCTACTCTGAAACTTTACATGGAGAATTCCCCTTGATCCTAGGCTCGGCCTTGGGAAGAGTAAACTGTTCTAGCCTGCATTGAGCCTTAATAGCTATTCTCCAGTTAACAGATTTTCCATTGTTTCCTCCAGGACTCTTACCTGGGTCATTGTTTTACCTTGCCTGTTGGGTTCCTGTAACAACTCCCTTTGATTCAACTTCCGGCTCTCAGGAAGGTCGCTATCAAAAAGGTAACCTATGGGGAACGTGTGGTGATGATGTTTGTTTTATTAAAAAAACACCCATAATTCCTTCATTCTTCACAGAGGGGGACACCCATTGCCAGACAAGCTACATTTCCAGTCATTCTTTATAGTTCCTAAAATCTGATGTAACTCTCCTTGTACAAACTTACAATTGTACCATAAAAGTGACTCTCTAAAAAATAGAAAACACTTTTACCCAGAATTATATTTATTTTAGATAAGGAACAAAAGTAAAATCTCTCCCATGAAGACAGCGTACAGTGGTTGTCTCTCTGACCGTCTCCATTGAACTCTGAGAACAAAACAGTTGCTGAACTCAATGCATGGGGAGTACTTAGAGCTCTGAAGTTTCAGTATACAGAAAACACAAGGCTACATACAGCACATGCAAAAACAGCCAGAAGTCTTACAACAATTCACAGTAGGGGTGAGGATGCCGCATGATGCATTCCAGGATACCTTCATTGAATTACAAAGTACCAAGAAGATTTCACAAGGGATGGATGGGGAGAAGTGATTATTTTGAAAACAGTAGAGCATGTTCAAATTTCTATACTTACTGTCCCTCCTAACAAAGGGAAGGGAGACATCCAGCACATCAGTTTGTGCTGAACTCAAGTTTATATTTCGCTTTGTATTTCACCTTTAAATTGTCTTTGCACGAGCAGGCCCCTGTGGAGGTTTGGCTGTGTTTTGGGTTGGGGAGGTGAGTTTCCATTGGCTGAACTCTCTTGCCTCCCCAGTGTCCCACAGCATGGGCTGCTGTTCTGTTTCCCTTCATCCTGACCAAAACATGGCACATGTAATATACTTTCCAGACAAATTAGCAATGTCCTGCTTTTCACAGAAAAAGTAGAACCCTGTGTAGGGTGACCAGATAGCAAATGTGAAAAATCAGGACATGGGGGGTAATAGAAGCCCATATAAAAAAAAGCCCCAAATATCAGGACTGTCCCTATAAAATCGGGACATCTCGTCACCTAACCCTGTGTGATACTGGGATCCCACGGGTCCTGCAGGACCTGCTGCCATAATAGCGGGAGCGGGATTAAAAAAAAAAGTCCTGCGCTGTGCTCTACACATAAGCTATCGCCAGCTGCTGGTTAGAGGAGAGCAAGCTTTATATCCTCCTTAACTCTAGCCCATTCTGGCACTGGCCAAAGTACTCTTAAGAAACCAAATGTTGAGGTTAGCCCAGTCCACCTCCTGCTAGCAGAGTGTGGGAGAGGAGGGGATGCTCAGTTGCTCAAAAGCCTTTATTAATGTTGCCATTTAAAAAAGGGTAAACAAGAGGTGTCTGGTAATGGAGGAGCTGGCCTGGATTGTGACTCTGCCTGCTGTGCTTCTGTTTTGCTTCTATACCCCACCCCTCTTTTTTTAAAGTTACAAAATCAATGAGCCAACATAAAAACCATGCCCAACCTGATGGCTGGCTACAAATTAGGATCCTGATCCCAACACCCATTAAAGTCGATAGACTGCACTGAGCTTTGAGTTGAGACCCAAGTGCAGTATTCTGCCTTGGTTTGGGGGGTCCTTCTCCCTAGCCTAACAAGCCATTTCATAACAGTATTCGTCTCCTACTCCTGCTGATGTAGATGTGCTAGGAAGCAGTCAGTCAGCTACCTGGTTTTGCTACCCTGAACAGTGATTGACAGGTAATAGCCCTGCAGGGTAAAGTGTTACCTGTGATGTGAGCATTGATTTCCTTCCTTGCTTGAGTCACTACAGCATAGATTTCAAATGTTGCCACAAATCAAGACTGCTCTGCCGGGAATACTAGGGCTGTTTTGCACATAACTTTACAGGTGGAAAATGACAGTATTTGCTTGTAGATATTTCTTTCATGAGTGGTGAATTGGATATGTTATCTGTTCGGCTTCACCAGCAATAAGAATGGACACTAATCAGCTAAGTCCTCCTCCGCAACTACCAGAACAAGATGGCATTTTAGGACTTTTCAGGGCTACATTTGACCCTCAGGCTAGAGGATGGGCACCCTTGCATTGACCATTGTGCACTCTTAGTTTCCAGCCTAAATTCTTTCCCCAGAAAGTACTAGTGCAACTCTCAAGCCATTTGCTAGCCAAATGCTACTTTTCTACTGTGGATTATTTAATTCCTAGTGAGAACAGATTCTGGTTCACGTGCCAAGTGATCTGTTTGCAGACAGTTCAGTGGCGGGAGGAAAGTCAGGGAACATATTGCCTATCCTGTTTTGAATCAAAGTATGATCTTTTGCCCACTGATGTAAATTGGCACTGATAAACCTTTGTGTGTGTCAGTTTCACTGACCCTCTTTCAGATATCATCAGTCTTCACTAAGTCAGCATCTCCTTGAGGTACTATCATCTGAGGATACCTGCTCAAGAAATTCCTATCTGAATTCTAAGCTCTGTAAGACTGATTCTGACGTAAGCGTCTCCAAGTCAGTGAAGGGTTTTCATTGTCTGGCATCCACCGGACTGTTTTCTTTTATTTGTTTTTGCTAAGTCAGTTAATGGTACCATCAAAGACTGCAGCTTGCAAAGTAGGGTATAAATTTTGTGGTCACCCAAGGAATGTTGCAATATGCTTTTTGGCTTGGGACTGAGGATTGTTTCTGAAGCTCCCAGTTGTGGCATCTAGGCACTAAGTATTGGGACAGGTTTTATTTTTCCAAACTGATCTAGTCTCCCCTCCCGTTCCAAGGAAATTTGTCTGTACCTTTGTCTAGTCACATTTCCTCAGATAAACTTGTAGCCCTTTTAGTTGTTCATGCTGTTCCCTCCAGTCCATGTGCTAGCTCATTCAAGTATGTGGCAGCAAAGACATCCTATCCTTGGAGAGCATCCCACAGGCAATGAAAGGTCACCAAAGCTCCATGAAGGCCACGTTGCATTGCTTTGAATTAATCAAATTGGGACATTTTCTGCCCTCCATAATTTGATATGGAAATCTTACTGTGGCCACAGATTCCATAGGGCCCCAGAATCTGGCTTTCGTGGCAAATGTAAAGCCAGAATTGTAATTTTGAAAAGAAAACTCTTCAGATATGAACTGATTCTAAAGCAATAGCATGACATCTGTCTTAGTCTGCCCAGAGCCTGAAACAATAGCTCTGAAATCTGAACTGCCCCATGCATGGTTAACTTTATAGCCTAAAGACAATTGTTTTAATGTCACCATTAACTATTTTACTTCTCATCACTGCAGCATAAAGGTCCAAATGATGTGCTTAGTCCACACTCCCAAGCTATCTCCCATGCCTTCCCAGTCACCAAGAGCTATTTGCTACCCAGCTTTCATAACATACAGTTTCCCCCGATAATGCCTGAGTGCAGTCATGTGTTATCAATGCAAAAAGTTGCAACTCTCTGAAAATTTAGGGGCAGAGTAAAACAAATTGAATCTGTTTAGAAAAATCTCCCAAGATATTCTGTATGTTTGTGTTCATTCTCATTAAATTCTAACATGGAGATTTTTACTGAGTTAAGGTGAAGCTGTATAGAAAATTTCTAATCTGCTGCACTGGAGTACTGTAGACACCAGGGGGGGACCCTACTACAGAATCCTATGTTTACTGTACAATTTACCTGGGCTCTTAACTGGATTTTAGCCCAAACTCCCTATTATCCACCCAGAAAAACCTCTGACCCAAGTTTGGAGATGCTTTAAGACCAGGCTAGCTGACCCAACTGAGGATATAGTTTAGATTGCAGGCTCTGCTTTAACTCGTGCTGGAACCCACTCACTTTGCAGTGAGGATGCTGGCAAAACCACTCAAGTGCTGATCATCCTCCAGTACCCATCCCCCAATCCCCCCAAAAGTCAGATGACGTCTTCCCACAATTAACCTAGTTGACAGGGAATGAATCCTAGAGCCTCTCAGCACAAAGAACCATGAGTTATTCCCCTAGACACACACGGGCAAGTGCAGAAAGTGATGTAGGTAGAACTTTGCTGTGGGGACACTCACACCCAGGCTAGGGTAACCCAGGGCTCAGACCTGGGTGCCAATCACTTGGGTTAACTGTGCAGTGAAGATTTACAATTCAGCTTACCACATAGTATGCAGGACCTTAATGTTAATGCCCCTTCCTTCTTGCATACCACAATCTGAGGACTGACCCAACTACTACAGAATGGCTCTAATCTTATCATAGAACCGTAGGGTTAGAAGGGATCACAAGTGTCATCTAGTCTAACCCCCTGCCAAGATACAGGATTTCTTGTGTCTAAACCATCCAAGACAGATGGGTATGCAGCCTCTTTTTGAAAACCTCCAGTGAAGGAGCTTCCACAACCTCCCTAGGCAGTTTGTTCCATTGTCCTACTGTTCTTACAGTTAGGAAGTTTTTCCTGAGATTTAATGTAAATCTGCTATGCTATAGTGTGAACCCATTGCTTCTTGTCCTGCCCTCTGTGGCAAGAGAGAGAAACTTTTCTTCATCTTTTTTATGGCAGCCTTTCAAGTATTTGAAGGCTGCTATCATGTCCTCCCTTAATGTCCTCTTTTCCAAACTAAACATAGCCAGTTCCTTCAGCCTTTGCTCATATGGCTGCATTCCACCCTTTTGATCATCTTTGTTGCTCACCTCTGGATCCTTTCCAGTTTCTCTACATCCTTTATATACATTGGTGACCAAAATTGTACACAGTACTCCAGCTGAGGCCTAACCAGCGCTGAGTAAAGCGGTACTATCACCTCCCATGACTTGCATGCTATGTCTCTGTTAATGCAACTCAAAATTTCATTTGCTTTTTTGCAACAGCATTGCATTGCTGACTCATGTTGAGGTTGTGATCCACCACAACTCCCAGATCCTTCTCAGTAGTGCTGCTGCCAAGCCAGTTTCCTCTTGTTCTGTATTTGGTTTTTCTTCCCTAAGTGTAGCCCCTTACATTTGTCTTTGTTGAATTTCATTTTATCATCTTTATCCTAGTTCTCCAATTTATCACGATTCCTCTGAATTTTAGCACCATCCTCTGAAGTGTTTGTAAACACGTCCCCTCACCCCAGCTTTGTGTTATCAGCAAATTTGATCAGTAGGCTCTCTATTCCTACATCTAGATTATTAATAAAGATGTTAAATAACACCAGACCCAAAACAGATCCCTGTGGAACCCCACTTGAGACCTCCTTCCAATCTGACATCATTCCATTTATAGTTACTCTTTGTTTGCGGTTGTTTAACCAATTATATATCCACTTAATGGTAGTTCCACCGAGCCTGCATTTCTCCAGCTTATTTATGAGACTGGCATGTGGGACTGTGTCAAAAGCCTTGCTAAAGTGCAGCTATATTATGTCCACCACATTATCCCTATCCACCAAACCAGTTACCTTGTCAAAGAAGAAAATCAAGCTGGTTTGGCATGATTTGTTCTTAGTAAATCCATGCCGGTTGCTAGTGATCACCCTTTATCCTCCAGGTATTGGCAAATTGAATGTTTCATCTATTGCTCTAGTAGCTTCCCAGGTATCGAGGTCAGGCTGATTGATCTATAGTTCTCCAGCTCCTCCTTTTTCGGCTTTTTAAAGATGGGCACCACGTTAACCCTTTCTCTCTTCAGCATGATATTCACTCTAATCCAGAGCTCCCCCATCCTCTGCTTATTCATTATGGCTATTGTGTGAGTTCTGTGGCTTTTAGGATGTCTTTTGAAGATCTATTCTGCCTGACATTTCCTGTTTCAAAGTTGAAAATGCTGTCAAGATATCTCTTGGTTTTCTTACTGTACCTCCCTTAAGTCATAGTGTAAATCCCTCTAGGTGTTTTCAGGGATGTCAGACTTACCCCAACTAGTCTATCTTCTCCTTGTAGGTGTGTTCATGCCTTTCCTTTAGGAAGTTTATGTTGAAGGCCTGCCAGTTTTTGCTCCCTTGAGAGGGTAAATCTCTTACTTGACTGGCCTTGTCTGTTGAAGAATTTTGACTGACTACACTGAAATCAGGGTGAAGAAATATTTGCTAGCCTTTTATACTTAAAGGGATAGATGTTTGCTGGTGGTTTACGATTAAAGCAATATAACATTTCTGCAGAAGAGAAGTATACACTTAGGAGGAGTATATTCTGTTTGTTGCATGAGCCCTTTGCCATGCAACTCCCATTAGCAATAACACTCAGCATATAAAGATTAATATATACTCTGCTAGGCATAAGTTGTTCATGCACTGTCCAGGAATTTTTAGCTGTGCATGTGAAACTCTCACCAACGTTAATAAGAGTCTCGCTTTTCAAATTCTGCCTCATTCTTTGGGGGTTAATTTTAAGAGTTTCCAGGGGGTTCAAAGTACTTCTTTTAATTATTTGGAGATTGTTTTTCCAGATTGAAACTATGCCCGCTACTACTACATGGCAGTTTGTTTAGTTCTCAATCAAGTTCCTCTACTTTTTTTGCCCCGTGGCTTTATTTTGTTTTTGGAAAATTCAGCAAACCGCTGGAATAAAAAGAATGCGATAAAAATGAAGGCGAGAGAATCCATTTAATCTGTTTGGGAGATAATGCTAACAGGTTCAATAGAAACCTGTTTTATACGTCCCCCTTGCTACTTTTTTTGTCTTCAAAAGACACACATATTGAAGTCCTGATCCAAAGGATTTGAACTCATGCTTAACTTAAAGCACGCACATAACCCTGTTAACAGAACTACTCATGCCCAGTCTTAGGTCTCTTGGGCTTTGGGGAACTTCTCAGAACTGCCTCTAAAATCTTAGGTCTCTTGGTATTGCCTTCACCATAGGTGCTGCAACTGCCATGCTGGCAATGCACAAGCATAAGAGGGAGTGACATTGACTAACAAAGGAAGAATAGAGAGGTGTATCTTGCCTTGGCAGGAGCCAAACAGAATAGTTTCTGAGCTCAGCAGTTGTCCATATTCATGTAAATGATCTATCCCTTAATCTTAAAGAAAAAATGATTTTTTTTAATGATGGGGGGGGGAACTTACACGGGGATTCTGTGATGAGCTGAGAGGAAAATATGAGGCTTTACAATTTCCCACTGTAGTCAGGTATGTGTCTCTCACACCACGCACAATCAGCTGTGCATGCTCTAACCTGTAATGGTGCTTGTTGCAACACGTAATTAAATGGGAGGAAGGCAGTTCAGTGGCATAGGTGCAGTCACAAAAACCTGAAGTATCTGTGTTGGTATGTGCCCCAGTCAGGGCCCTCCTTACCCTGCGCAGCTGCCTGCTGCTCCAGCCCCTGCTCCGCTCCGCCCCTTCCCTAAAGCCCCCGCCCTGCTCCGTCCCTTCCCCACCCCCACTCCCCTGGGGACTGCAGCAGGGGGTGGTGCTGCACTCACCGGCGGCGGTAAGTGGAGCGACCTGGCCCCAGCCCGTTCCGCTCCACTGGCTCCCAGCCGCGCCGACGGGTGAGTGCGGGGGGCGGTTTCTCCCCTGCCCTGCAAGGCTGGGAGCCAGGGGAGCAGAGCGGAGCGGGCTGGGGCCGGGTCACTCCACTTCCCACCGCCCCCTGAGTGCGGGGTCGGACTGGCTGCCCTGCACTCACCGGGCGGCAGGAAGTGGAGCGACCCAGCCCAACCCACGGAGGCCTGGGTCCCACACAGCCCCCCCCCCCGCGGGGGGGCTGCGCAGGGCACCAAAATGGCTAGGGAGGGCGCTGGCCCCAGTGGGGGGGAACCACTGGAGCAGAATATACTCTGACAAGAATTCGCAGCTGCTGGATCTGTTTTAGGCTGGTGGTTTCTAATTTCTCCTACCTGCTAAGGACACAAGCCTGAGATTTAGGCTATTCTTAACCACACAAATCACTACCCAGGCCGGGAGCTTCCCCTCCTCTGTTTTGGAGAATCTACATGGCTCCTGTGAGTTCTTTTTCAACAGCAAAGTTCAACAAAAACAAATTACCAGAGAGAGACAAAAAAAAAAAACCCAGGTCCTGGTAACAGGCCCAGAGCTGGGGGGGCTGCCTGGGCTCTGGGTCTTGATTCTCCATGGATTCCAAAGGGTGAAGCTCGACTCCCTCATTTCTGCCGATGGGGGGGGAGCAAGGGGGGGAAGTGGTGATATAATTAGCATATTCCAACGCTATTGGCTCGTTCCCGAGCTGTTTTACATAGGCCCGCCTCTTCCCCACTCCCTTCTCCGGCTGGCTGGCTGGGTTTTGCGGTATAGGGCTGCCTGCTAGTGCAGTGCAGTGATCGGCGAGGGAGGCTGGCGGCGGCGGTGCTGCTGCTGGCGGCGGGGAGAAGGGAACATTTAAACACTTTTATTTTTCCGGCGTTCTTCCGCCGCCCGGCTGGGAGTGGGGCTGCCGAGCCCCTCCGCGGAGCTGAGCCGGTGCGTGGGCCGGGCAGAGGCTTTGGAAGGCACAACAAAGTGGCGAGTGGGCTCCGTCTCGGCTTTCCATTCCCCCTCTGGTTTCCTGCGGGTGCAGCATGAAGTGCAGCTATGGCAAGGCGAGGTAAGACAGTGGTGAGGACGCTGGAAGATTTGACCCTGGATTCTGGTTATGGTGGTGCTGCGGACTCAGTCCGGTCCTCCAACTTGTCCCTGTGCTGTTCGGATTCCCACCCGGCTTACCCCTATGGAGGAAACTGCTGGCAGCATCTAGCTGACTCCATGCACAGTAGGCACAACAGCTTTGACACTGTCAACACGGTCCTAGTGGAAGACTCCGAGGTGCTGGACTGCTCGGGGCAGCAGTGCTCCAGGCTGCTGCCTGACCTTGAGGAGGTCCCTTGGACTCTGGAGGAGGTGGAGGCGCTGCTCCTGCTGCGGCACAGGGAGCCCCGCGGGCCGGCGGCCACCCCCGCTAGCCCTGCCAGAGATGCCCTGGCCAAGCTCTCCACCTTGGTCAGCCGGGCGCTGGTCCGGATCGCCAAGGAGGCTCAGCGGCTGAGCCTGCGGTTTGCCAAATGCACCAAGTACGAGATCCAGAGCGCCATGGAGATCGTCCTGGACTGGACGCTGGCCTCCGGCTGCACGGCGGCCGCCCTGGGCGCCCTCTCCCTCTACAACATGAGCAGCAGCGGCGGGGACCGCTTCAGCCGGGGCAAATCCACCCGCTGCGGGCTCACCTTCTCGGTGGGCAAGTTCTACCGCTGGATGGTGGACAGCCGGGTGGCCGTTCGCATCCACGAGCACGCCGCCATCTACCTGACCGCCTGCCTGGAGAACCTCTTCCGAGACATCTACGGGCGGGTGATGGCGGGGGGCAGCGCCTCGGCCCACCCGCACCCCAACCGGGGCTCGGGCTCCGGCTCGGCCGCCGCCGCTGGCGCGGAGAAGGACAAGGAGAGCGGCGGCGAAGCGCCCAAGTTTACGGTGGAGTCTCTGGAGCAGACGGTCAACAACGACGCGGAGCTGTGGGGCTTGCTGCAGCCCTACCAGCACCTCATCTGCGGGAAGAACGCCAGCGGTGAGTGCGCGGGCTGTGCCCTCCTATGGGGCCGGGGTGTTAGGGGCTGCTCCCTCCCCACGTGCTCTCCTGTGGGGCCGGGGGGTGGTGTTGGGGGCTGCATCCTTCCCCGTGAGCCCTCCTGAGAGGCCAGGGGTGAAGGGGTCATGGTGTGCAGCCTTCCCCGTGTGCCCACCTGTGGGGCCAGGGGCAGGTGGGCGGCGGGCACGGTGTGCAGTCCTCTCGGTGTCAGTGCAGCGGGACGGGGAAGGAGGGTTCTAGTCTGTGACCACTTGGGATGCCAGCGGGGAGGGGGGCCCTGGCCACCTAGGCCGCTCTTGTGCCCCTCAAAGTTTGCGCTGGGAGTAGAGTATGTGGCGAGTATTGCAGGGAAACCCGGCCCCAAATGCGCGCGAATGTTGCGCATTTTGACACTTTTCTTATTTTATTTGGATGAAGTATCAGCTGTAGTCAGCCAGCCAACCAAAAATCCCTTCTGCGCCCCGCAGCCGCTGGGGCCCCCTCCCTGCGCTCAGACCCCCACACTTTGCGCGCAGACCCGGGGAGCCGCAGTTTTGCGCATCCGGAGCGGGAAGGCTGATCCGGGAAGCCAGGACTCCCCCTCGGGAAGGGCTGAGCACCTGTCGTGAGTGGGAGCTGCAGATGCTCAGCATCTCCCAGGATCTGGCCCTTGGGGAGCGTAGAGAGCCGCCCCCCCCCCCCCAGCGCATCTAGGAAGCGCAGATGGCTGCGCTTTGCAGGGTAGCTAAGCCCCATCCTGCAGCCCTGAGGGGCTCAACTCGCGCCGGCGAAGTGCGCCCGCCGGAGGGTTGCGCACGCGGGGTGAGGCTGTTGCTAATTAACCCGCCGGCTGCTGCCCTCCCGCTTGCTGCGCCTTCTGCAGGTGGAGCTGGAGGTGTTTTCCACCCTATTGTGTCGGATCGGTTTTTACCCCATGTACATTTGGTGTCAAGCCGGTTTCACCTTGAACACAGAATTTTAGCGGGACACGAGGAGACTATAAATCGGGGCTAGAAAGCCTTCGTCGTGCATCAATTCCTTCCCCCCCCTCCTGGCCATCTGTATGGAGTACCATGCCGCAAGTGTCTGCGGCGGGCTAAGGCTTCAGTCCTACAGAGCTGGGGGGAGAGAGGGGTGGGAGAGGAACAGGTCCTTCTGCATCACAAAAAATGCGCGGCCGATCTCATTAAGGGCTGGGGGGGGGGGAAGCTGTCAGACACCCCGTGTTGCTCTCTTGGGGGCTCAGCGCTACGGTACCGTATGGATGTGTGTGATTCCGCTGCAGCCTGTCGCCAGCACAATGGAGTCGGGGGAGGGGGTGGGCAGAGGGTCTTGGTGGCATTTTGGGGCATTATTTACAGTGACATCCCTAATGAACTTTCTAGCATCACGACTGATGGGTTGATTGAACGGCTCGTGTGTTTGGGGGAGGAGGGGTTGTTTTGTTTTTCTGTTTTTTTTTTTTTTTAGGGCTTCTCAAAATGGTTGGGTTTCAGCAACGCTTGAGTTATAGACACACACTTCAAAGCTTCAATTTTCCACAGGAAATGGTACAAGCGTAACTGAACACTCGAAAATGAAATAAAACTTTATTTCATATGCGGTGGTTTGGCCAGAGACTGCGTGGTTGGAGCTCAGATGCAGTCTTTCTGGGCAGATTTCATTCATGTTGCTGCTTGTTTACCGAAAGCTTGACACAGATGCAACATGATGGTGTCCAACGTTTTAATGGTTTAGCTCTCATTTAATAAAACCCCGGTCCCTGGAATTGAAATTTCTTCTATTGCCAGCTAACCGATATTCATAGGTTTAGGGAAAATGCAACAAACCTATGGATAATTTTAGTGGACTCAAACTGAAATTGTTTCTCACACACACACACACACACACACACACACATTTACTTTACTTTCTCTCTCTCTATTAACCTAAAGGAAAATTTGTATACAGCTGAGATGTAAAATACTGTTTTGAAAACAAGAAACTGAGTTCAGCTTCTGTCATGTCTATAATTTAACTCTAAATTACTATAGCCCAACCATTGCTTTACGCACGATTACCTGTTTTGAGACATCCTTTCTCCCAGAAAGGATCTAGAGGGATGCAATACAGAGGCAAAACAAGGTGGTAGATCCCCAGCTGGGGTAAATTGTCATAGCTGCATTGGTGTCATCTTTCCATTATGGAGCTATGACCACCTCCACAAACTGATCTGCCCCAAGAGCTTTATTTAGCCTTAAATCAGAATTTCTTTGCTGTTAATGGGTTGTCTCTCATGATCCTTATGCTTTATTTTAACACAATTTGTGTGTGCATGCATGCGTTCTCTTTAATGGTGTTACTGCCGTGTTTTTTCCGTTAGTCACATTATTGTGCCTGTACGTTTCAGATGGCACCATTTTTCATTTCTGATGTTGCAGTGCTGTCCCTACAGACCTGTGTTGAGTCTTTCATTTTGTAACTCCCATTGTAGCACCTCTGTAGATTTAAATTAACTTAATTCATGACCCTCATTCATCTCATTTTCAGAGACTTTGAGTTTTTCCTCTCCATTTTGTTTGTTGCTTTACCTAGGAATACCTCATTTGTGGCTCAGTCCTGAGTCAAGCAAAACTCTCTGCCATCAGTTGGAATCTTGCCTGAGTAAAGATGCTAGGATAAGACCATAACTAGTTCATCTTGCTTTGCCTCTTCCTCTAGGCTCCATCCCCCGCATCTCTGTCCTCTACATATAAATGACTGAGTTCTTTATAGTTTTATAATTTACAGTTTGGTATACTATCTTATATTAGTGGAGATTTTGTGCAAGGAATGCAGAATCAGGCCCCATGGTGTTACAGGATATCTTTTATTTTCATAGAATCATAGAAATGTAGGGCTGGAAGAGACCTTGGGAGACCAAGTCCAGCCCCCTGTGCTGAGGCAGGACCAAGTAAACCTAGACCATCCCTGGCAGGTGTTTGTCCAACCTATTCTTAAAAACCTCCAATAATGGGGATTCTACAACCTCCCTTGGACGCCAGTTCCAGAACGTAACTACCTTTATAGTTACCAAGTTTTTCCTAATATCTAACCTACATCTCCCTTGATGCAGATTAGGCCCATTACTTGTTTTATCTTTAGTGGACATGGAGAAAAACTGATCACTGTCCTCTATAACAGCTCTTAACATATTTGAAGATTGTTATTAGGTCCCTGCTTAGTCATCTTTTCTCAAAAAACTGGGCATGTTTAGTCTTAACCTTTCCTCATAGGTCAGGTTTTTTAAACCTTTTATTATTTTTGTTGCTCTCCTCTGGACTCTCTCTCCAATTTATCCACATTTTCCCTAAAGTGTAGTGCCCAGAATTGGACACAGTACTGCAGCTAAGGCCCCATCAGTGCCGAATAGTGGGACAATTACCTCCTGTGTATTACATACAACACTCCTGTTAAGACACCCCAGAATATTAGCCTTTTCCACAACTGCATCACATTTTTCACTCATATTCAATTTGAGATCTGCTATAACCCCCAGATCCTTTTCAGTTGTACTACCACCTAAGCAGTTATTCTCCATTTTGTAGTTATGCATTTAATTTTTACTACCTAAGTTAAGTACTTTGCACTTATCTTTATTAAATTTCATCTTGCTGATTTCAGACTAATTCTCTAATGTCATTTTGAATTCTAATGCTGTCCTCCAAGTGCTTGCAAACCCTCCGAGTTTGAGATTATGGGCACATTTTGTAAGCATACTCTCCACTCCCTTATCCAAGTCATTAATTAAAACACTGAATAATACTGGACTCAAGACTGGCCCCTTTGGGACCCCACTAGATATACCCTCCCAGTTTAACCGTAAACCATTGATAAATACTTGAGTACAGTTTTTCAACCAGTTTTTCACCCACTTTATAGTATTTTCATCCAGACCACATTTCCCTAGTTTGCTTATGAGATTGTCCTGTGGAACTGTGTCAAATGCTTTACTAAAATAAAAATGTCATGTCATAGGTATTAAACCAGTTATTAGCTCTCATTCCCTGCTAAGTAGAGGACCTACACTTTCCTTCATTTTTCTTTTGCTCCTAATTTATTTTAAAAAACTCTTCCTATCGTCTTGTATGTCTCTTGCTAGGTATAACTCATTTTGTGCCTTAGCCTTTCTGATTTTGTCCCTGTATGCTTATGCTGTTCTTTTATACTCCTTTTGATTTATTTCAGGTGCTCACTATGAGCTGTGGGCATTTTCATAACAATTAGTTATAAATGCTAAAATGATTACATTCTCCTCCCCTGCCTCTGAAAGGTTTGTTTAGTTTATTTACTGATATAGCCCCATCACCATAATATCTAAGTGTCTCACAATCATTCAGGAAATAATCCACACAGTACTTCTATAAGGGAGGGAAATATGATCTCTATTTCACACATAAAAGGAGTACTTGTGGCACCTTAGAGACTAACAAATTTATTAGAGCATAAGCTTGCATCCGAAGAAGTGGGTTGTAGCCCACGAAAGCTTATGCTCTAATAAATTTGTTAGTCTCTAAGGTGCCACAAGTATTCCTGTTCTTTTTGAGGATACAGACTAACACGGCTGCTACTCTGAAATATTTCACAGATGTGGAACTGAGGCACAGAGAGATTCACACTGACTTGTCCAAAGTTGTACAGCAAGCCTATGGTAGGAGCCAAGAACTTCTGAAGCCACATCCTTTGGTCCCTGTTCAGTGGCATAACCAGAAGACCATCCTTCCTCTGTACTGGGCAATTGAGTTACAACCATAACAACAGTTGGGTATCTAACAATGCTTTCCCCACTCTTCCAATCTACCCTCTCCAAATGCCCAGGAGATAATGTAGGGTATATTGTGTGTGGATGGTTCATAAATCGGGGCCCCAATTATATTGTCAGTGGCATGTGAACAACAGTTACACATGCATTGATCTGGGTGGGAGTAACAAATGCATAGAATGGCCCACCAGACCCTGATGGAAGCTAATTCCAGAGTCAAGGACTCCTTATGGGGAACACCTTACCAGTAGACCCAAGCCATGTGAATTGGGGGACTCCAGACTTAGTGCCTTTACTGATTGCAACTGTGGCAGTACCACTCAAGGAGGGAGGAAGTCTCTGTGGCCCACAGGTCTCAAATCATTTAGGGTTTTATAGGTTCAAGTCCACACCTTAAATTCCACCTGGAAGCAAAACAGGCAACCAGTGAAGATCACAGAACACCAATGTTTCTTCTTGCAAGAGGCTTGCTTGGATATCAAAGTCTGCATCTGAATATGAAATGGTTGTAAGCTATGAGGCTGTTTTAGACTGTAAGGAGGGATGGAAGTGGTGGAAAAGTGGCCTCAGAATTGGAGAGACACAAATGACTCTTTCATGGCATTCCCCTATCAGTTGTGCCCAGTGTTTACTCACCACATCTGAGGATCCAGCCCAGTATTTTTAACCATAGTTAGATCCTGAGCAGCTCCTGGATGTCCTAACATGATCTGTGTTACAAAATAACCTTCAAAAGGGCGGTCACGCCCTTGAGTCAGTGTGGCTGATACAGTCCTTGCTAGTTCTTCTACTTGCTTCCACCAGTTGTTTCCTCCAACCCACTGGCCTTGTCGGGATTGAGTTCAGCCAGCTACCTTAACCTAAGCAAGCCCTGATCTTATACACTGGCTCATTCGTTGCAGTGCACTGCTGGGTGAGAAAAAATGGAGAGGTAGACTACATTGTAGCCTCCTCACGAACCCTCCCATAGGCCTCAAATACGTATATTTTACAGAAGGGGTGACAAAATGGAACCCCTCAGTCCCCACAACAGAACCATTGGGGAAGATATGTACTGCCCATTGCAACTGCAGCTGAGTTCATTTCAGGTTCTGTATTGCAACCCAATTACCTCAGAATTACTCAGTATTTTTTCTGGACAACTAGAGGTTTTAATTTAGTGGCTGAATGAAAATTAAATACTTTACATCTGGGCTCTGGGATTTTGTTGATACACAAATTTAAAAGCTCCATCAAACATTACACATTTTGTATGTCATAGTATGCACACAAATGTTAAATCTTTTTCTTTTTTTCACTAAGAAACTACTTTTATGGCCAGATCCAAAAGTCTCTGACGTCAATGGAAAGGATCTCACTGACTTTGATGGGCCTTGGATCAGGCATTTACTGTGCAACCTAGGAACCAAGGCCTTTATTTTCCATTTTCAGAGGAAAACTCAAGGGAGGGGTAAAAATAGCCCAGTATTATCTAGGCTCCATCTGAACTAAACTGAGGATTGGTATGACTTTAGTCTATAGTATAGTATGTAGGGAATGGGTAGTAGTTTAGAAGCCCTCTAGTGGGTCTCCCTGTCTTCTATTGCAGAAGTCACTAGATTCTACCAGAGCCACAGTGTGCACATGCAGTATGTGTGTAGGTATAGTGTGTGTATATATAATATATGTATGTATGTAGCTAAGCTTTGTTTCCTTATAGTTATTAAATGCAGTCATTTATGTGGCTTCTTTATATTCCTAATGTTGCATACAGAGCAAAGACACAGCAAATTGAAGAAAAACTGGGGTTAGGATGGGATTGGCTAATGTGTGTTAACGAACCCTGATCTAACGTTGACCTCTTTTCCTAATCTAGGCAAACTCTGGAGACTGAAAAGCAGATCACAGACCATAGTAAACTTGTATAGTTTAACTAAACATGTTAAAGTTTAAAAATATTATATAAATAAGCTATTATCTGGATTAATTGTAAACGCTTTGTTGTTGTCTCTGTTGTATTGCTTCTTGTATTGCCATTAAGATATTAATGTTGTAGGTGCATTGTAAAAATAAATCTGAAACTTCATTTGAGCTGCCATCTAATGTGACATCAGAATATTTAGGGACAGATAAAGACCAGTCTTGACTAACAGACCTTTTCTTTTTTCTTTTCTTTTAATTCCAATTCCACCATCATAGTTTTTTCACATGCTGCAGTCTCCTCCTCATTTGCTAGGAAAAAAACTAACCGTCTTTTGGACTTATTTATACTCCTTGTTTCAGATAGTCTCCGGTTACCTTTCCCCCCCATACATTTCCTTCTACTTGAGTTCCCTATTCAGAGGCTGAAATCTGTAGTGGGATCATGTATGACCTCCACTTTTCTTATGTCCTCTTATCAACAGCTGTGTATGAAAAATTCCACTGCTGTGCTCCCATTGATCTCAGTAGGGCAGTAACTCTGAATTCTAATGATGGCAATGTAAAGGTCAACATTAACTCGGTCACTGCTGATTTTTTAATAAACATCCAGCCACTTTGGATTGCAGGCTGATCTTAAAGAAAGTACCAGTGCTGTTTCTCTCCAGTCTTGCGCTCCACACCTTGCATCAGCACCTACTTGCACTCCTGATCTCTTCCCAGCTTCAGCACCTTTCCAATTCCTTCCACTTACACCATCACCAGTACCATGTCATATTCTCACACCCAGTCCCAGCACCACACTGAACTGACAACTTCACCACCAGTGCATTTCTCCATACATCACTTTACAGCACACCTCTGCATGTGAAAGGTTTCAATAGAGTAAAGCATATTAGGAAAAAAGTCACATGCAGAATATTTTTTTCCCTTGGTTTTTTTCTGCTTTCTGTTTCTGGCCAAAAGAGATTAATTTAGCCTATCATATGTAATCTATAAATATAATTACCATGCAGCCAATAAATATTTCAAGATATTTTTAAAATGTATAGATGCAGTCAAAAGTAAACTCAATATAGTCTGCATAATTGGTTACATGTACTATTACTTCAACAGAGGTGTTCAATTGAACCATCTGAAAAGGTGTATTTTCCACAGAAGTACATCAGCTGAAGCATCAAATCTGAAAACTGCTTCTATGCTGGTCTTTCATGGATTCCTTAGAAGAAATATTCTTTAGCAGTGGGACAAGCTTGCTTGATTTTTGTTTGATAGTTACATTTCTTTAAATTTGCCATGATTTCCCTCCCGCCCCTGCCTTTTCCTCCCCCCCCCCTCCAAGAATGGAGAAATCTGTGTTGTGGGCTCCAAAAAACATAATTTGGAGTGTAATCACTCATTATACATTCTATAAAGTAAAACTAGTTTTCTGTGAAATTAGGGGTAGGAGGTTATTGAAGAAATGCAATGAATCAGTGAGAGGTTTGGTTTATTTTCACGTGGGTAGAATGAGGTGAGGTATATGTTACAGCAGCCTGGAAACAAGGAGCCATTATGTATGTTTGTCAGTTTAATGGAATGGATGTATAACAAACACCTACTGTAGTAGCTTGCTGAGGTGCTGGAGACTTGTTTTAGTTTTATTTGAATAAACATTTCACTTTGAATTAACTTGGTGTTTAATTGTGTTTTGAAGTGTGTACATACTTGGATTGGAATCCTTGAATTCTTAAATGGTGGGTCTAGATTTCCTTTCCACAATGGCTTCTGGGTTATGAACAAGGCATGCAACATGGTCCACATTTGGTTTTGTTGTTAGTGTGTTTAAAACCGCTGAACTTGAATTAATATGCAAATTAGACACTATCAACTTAGGCTTGAATAGAGACTGGGAATGGCTGAGCCATTACACAAACTGAATCTATTTCCCCATGTTAAGTATTCTCACACCTCTTCTCAAACTGTCTGTAATGGGCTATCTTGATTATGACTACAAAAGTTTTTTCTCTTAATTAATTAGCCTCTTAGAGTTGGTAGGACAACTCCCACCTTTTCATGTTCTCTGTATGTGTGTATATATGTCTCCTCACTATATGTTCCATTCTATGCATCCGATGAAGTGGGCTGTAGCCCACGAAAGCTTATGCTCAAATAAATTTGTTAGTCTCTAAGGTGCCACAAGTACTCCTGTTCTTTTTGCGGATACAGACTAACACGGCTGCTACTCTGAGACCTGTGTTTAAAAAGGCTTCCTAATTCTAGCAACATTGATTTAAAGATCATCCGGGCAAATACCCTCAGACATGCACATGTGGCTCCCATTGGTTTCTGAGGCAGCTACATATGCATGTCCAAGGCCAGAATTTAACTTTAACAAATCAGAGAGGTGGGACTTCTTGTCACTGTCATTAGAGTGGTGTCAATCATGCTGCTGTTGCCATTCTTTTGAGTTTATTTTGATTCATGCACTCACTCCATACTAAGCTGCACCTGTGCTTTGCTCTAATTGCTCCTGGACACATTTTGAAAAGTTATAATAATAGACTACTCCAGTAACACCCTGTTCAACTGATAACAAGCATATATTATAACGTAGCAGTTGCAAACATGTTTAAGATCTTTACAAACTCCCACCAGAGTTCTCCCAGCACCTGGCAGCTTGGGAAAAGAAATGAGCCTTTGTAATATTATTTAAAGGCTGATTTTTGTGAAACGGGGACAACTTCAGATGGGAATAAGGATCCGAGCAAATTTCAAGGCTGAGGCGACCCACATTGAGAGCAGCTGCCTCCTCTCTCTGTGGCAGAGTGGCAAAGGGAATCTTTCAGACAAGTAGGTTCTGCGCTATTAAGGGCCAGTTAAGTATACTGTGTTAATCTCATTCAGTCAAGACTACCTGTTTGTTAAACATCCTGGGCCATTTTGGTAACACTGAGTAAATCTGCATTAAATCCATTGGGCCAAATTCTGTCATCCTTAATTGACTTAAGTAGGAGTATTGTTCGATTAAGGACTATATAATTTGACCCTGACTTCATTGGTATTAGTCCAGACTTCCATGGATATAACTGAATTCAGAATTTGGACCTTTATGTACTTACAGTTGAGTCAATAATAGATATTTTCAGTAATTCTAACTTTAAAAAAAAATCCTAAAATATGGAAGCAGAAGAGACAAACACTTTATTCTTCGAGTGGTTGGTGTATGAAAGCAAAGTTCTGATGAAGGGTCTGAGCTGCAAGTTTTGTTTGAAGTTGGAGTGTCAGCTAGAAGTTAGTGAGTGTAACTGAGCCAGGAAGGAGGGAGAATACTCTGAGGCTGGCAAATTCAGGTTCTGATCCTATAGACTGTACTCGTGTGAGCATTCCCATTGGTTTTACTGGAATTATTTCCATAATAGTAGCAGGACTGGACTCTAAATGAGCAGAGAAAAGGGAATTCCAGAGGAAATTAAAGAAGGGAGCCACAGGACCCTTTCAAGGGAACAGAGAATCTGAATAAATTGTCCATGAACAGAGGGGAGAGGTAAATAACCCTGGAAGATAGGGTGACCAGATATCCCAATTTTATAGGGAAAGTCCTGATTTTTGGGTCTTTTTCTTATATAGGCTCCTATTACCCCACACCTCCATCCCGATTTTTCACACTTGCTGTCTGATCACCCTACTGGCAGAGTGTCTGGGTATTTAAAGGTACTATGCTTTTAAATCCCATTACTGTAAAATCTTGCTTACCCAGATGTAACCAGGAGGGTAGAGTAGGGTGGTGGCATCCCAGCAACAGTTACAGTGAATAAACTTGAACGGTCCTGGAGAATCCTCCAATTATCAATTTAATTGATCCTGTACTGGATAGTAGGGAGTTCTTTTATGTATTGTATTTGGCTATGTTGGGGTGTATTTAGGCTGTAGAACCAAGCACCATGATCTTAATTACGCAAAGGCTTGCAAATAGGAGCCAAGCACAAGAATGAAAGGGAGAGATAATGGAGTCATCTGTAGGGAAGGAAGCAGGGACTAAATGCTCCTGCTTCTCCGGGACTGAGGGGGTATTTTCAAGTATCTGAGAGACTGTGCAAGACTTACAAATTCTTCAGCTGGAAGGTACTGAATTGTTCACCAACAGAAGGAAGGAGGAACATTAGAAGTGAGATTCATCTCAGATGGGTGAGTGCAATAAGCAGTGCAGAGAAAGCTGGGAAGCTTTTACAACATTGCATACAATAGTTTCCAAAATATCACAGAAATGAATAACTTTACTGAAGCATAGATTGTACATCCATGCATATGAGTTATTTTGCAACAAGCCTCAAAAGAACGAATGAATGAAAATAGTAAGAGCTAGATTTTGTTCTCAGAAAAGCTATTATTTCAGTTGATGTCTATAAATTAACTGTTATAAATGTTAATATTTGTTAAAATTTTCCTAGGGCTATTCGTTTTTTCACTTCTCTAAAGCAGATTTTGTTTAAAGCTACACATACAATATGTTCTAAATGTACTGTATATGAACCCTATCTTGTAGTCCTCACTTGGGCAAAATTTCCATTGACTTCAGTGGGAATGTTGTCTGTGCAAGGACAGCAGGATTTAGCTCCAGTATTGGATAATAAATGAAAGGGACAGTGAGTCAAATTTTAGCCCCAAATTTAGATTTTGTAAAAATAAACTTTTATAAAACTCAAGATCAATAACAACAATGTTGACATGGAAATTGTTTTTAATGCCAACAAAAAGGGTTCTTTTCAGTGTTGTGATCACAACATTCTGCTAAAAACTGAAAAGTGAAACTGACTAGAAATGGAATGCAAACCATACTGAAACTGCCTCACCTATTTTCATTGGCCAATTTAAGAAACATTAAAGATAATCAAGCAGCATACATTTTGGGGAGTAAATTATATTTTAAAAATAAAAATTCAGTTTTAGTGATCTGGCATGTTCTTAGTAAGAACAATGGCTTTTTTAAAAAAAAAATCTGATTCTTTTAAGTAATTACAAAAACAAAAAAAAAACCCTAGTTAGGGACCTGCTATAATTTTATGTTCCTATCAACCTATAATCTAGAATTCCTGTATATTACTATACTCACAAAATGTTGCCCTTTGCATTTGGTTAGGTTTGGCTAGTGAAAACAATCCTGCAAGCTGATAAATATAGAAACAGACCAATAATGTGCAAAATATTTTTATTGCTTGCAGTACCTAATCTAGATAATATTCATAGAATCATAGAACTGTAGGACTGGAAGGGACTCAGTAGGTCATCTAGTCCAGTCCCCTGCAATGAGGCAGGACTAAGTATTATTTAGATCATCCCTGCCAGGTGTTTGTCTATCCTGTTCTTTAAAACCTCGAATGCTGAACTACCCGGACAGTTAGGAAGTTTTTCTTAACGTCTAACCTAAATCTCCTGTGCTGCAGTTTAAGGCCATTACTTCTTGTCCTGTCCTCAGAGGATAAGCAGAACAATTTATCACTCTATTTATAACAAACTTTTTTATACTTGAAGACTGTTACGTTCCCTCTCAGTCTTCTCCAAACTAAACAAACCTAATTTTGTCAATCTTTCCTCACCAGTAATATTTTCTAGACCTTTAATCATTTTTATTGCTCTCCTCTGGACCTTCTCCAGTTTGTCTGCATCTATCCCAAAGTGTAATGCCCAGAACTGGACACAGTACTCTACTTGAGGTCTTATCAGTGCTGAGCAGAGCAGAAGAATGAATTTTTATGTCTTGCTTACAATGTCCTGCTAATATATCCCAGAATGATATTTGCTCTTTTTGCAACAGTATTACATTGCTGACTCATATTTAGTTTGTGATCCACTATAACGCCCAGATCCTTTTCTGCAGTACTACTTCCTAGGCAGTCATTCCCATTTTGTGTTTGTGCAAAGTGTAGTACTTTGCATTTGTCCTTATTGAATTTTATCCTATTTACTTCAGGTCATTTGTCCAGTCTGTCAAGATCAATCCTGTCCTCCAAAGCACTTTAAACTGCTCTCTGCTTAGTATCATCTGCAGACTTTATAAGTGTACTCTCTGTACCATTATCCAAATCATTTATGAAAATATTGAACAGAACTGGACCCAGGACAGATCCCTGCAGGATCCCACTCAATGTGCTCTTCCAGCTTGACTGTGAACCACTGATTACTTCTCTCTGAGTATGGTTTTACAACCGGTTGTGCACCCACTTTATAGTAGGTTTGTCTAGAATATATTTCCCTAGTTTGCTTATGAGATATACCACATCTACTCTTTCCCCCCCTCTCCCCCGCAAAGACTTGTTACCCTTTCATAGAAGGATATTAGGTTGGTTTGACTTGACTTGTTTTTGACAAATCCATGTTGATTGTTCACAAAACACACTGTATGGTGGAAGTTAACTACAGTTAAGGTAACCAGAAAACCTTAAAATATTTAGTCTTTGAGCTTGGGAAGAAATAACAAACTTCTCATAAGATAAAAAATTCTGAACTTCCTTAGCAGGATTCTTCCAGCCAAAAGCTGGAAATCACTGTAGATAGTTCAGTGAAGCCATCTGCCTAATGCATGCTAGCAGTTAAAGCAGGATGCTTGAATTTTTTTATTAAAAGAGATTAACTATGAAATGGAAAATACTATAGCAACATTATGGGCCAAATCCTGTCCCTCTTAATCATACAAATAGCATAATTGATTTCTAGCAAGGATAGGATCTCACCCTTGTTGAATGCACATATGAAGCCATTTGTGGGGTTTCTGAGGAGACATGGGCTGTGATTTAGTCAACTTCCTGAGGACTTTCAGCTCTATGCCTCAGTCACTTCCAGCTAGGCTGGTGTAGTGGAATGCACACCTATTTGAGACTAAAGGACTAGCTGGCCGAAGCTGTGTCCAGAAGAGATTTAGGTGATGTTAGTGGATTGGAGAAAGAGACCAGATTACTTGGGTTAGCAGGATTTTATTGTCACCTTTATTAGAGGTATCCATTTACTACATTAATCATTGTTTCACATGCTGGGTTGCTCCTGGATGCACGGGTAGTGGCTGAATCCCAGAGCACTTTTCTTTCATCTGTGGTAGACACAAAGAGTGCAGCTTTTTCATTTGGGTACAGACCTTGCTACAATTATCCATGCCTTTTGTCATCTCGAGATTAGGTTACTGTAATGCACTCTACCTCAGGCTATGTATCGAGACCATTTGGGAATTGAATCAGAATGCGGCTGCCTGCTTATTAGCTGTGTGTGTCACGCAGGCAGCAGTTTACGCCAGTGCTCCACAATCTGCACTGGCTACAAACTAGTGTCCGGTGAAGTTCAAGGTGTTTGTTTTAATCTTTACAATCCAAAAAAAAACCTGCTATAGCTGTGATTAAGGAAGGGGTTTGAGCTGGGGCTCTCTCAGTTTGAATGAGAGTGGACTTTGCCATTTGCTCCCTCCTTTGGTCCACTAGAGTCTGGATTTGTGAAGCCTCTGGGAATACTGTAAAGCTATCCATATGTGGGGAGAGGGGACTTGATTGGTTGAGGATGTGATAGGTTTGTTACTGTTGCTGGGTGGGTGATCTAACAAGGGAAATCTCATGGAATGATCTGATGTTGTTGACCTGAAAGGTATATGAATATTCATAGAATCATAGAACTGTAAGGGACCTTGAGAGGTCATCTAATCCAGTCCCCTGCACTCATGGCAGGACTAAGTATTATCTAGACCATCCCTGACAGGTGTTTGTCTAACCTGCTCTGTGGAATCTCCATCATTGGAGATTTTTAAATCTCCCTAGGCAATTTATTCCGGTGCTTAACCACCCTGACAGTTAGGAAGTTTTTCCTAATGTCCAACCTAAACCTCCTTTGCTGCAATTTAAGCCCATTGTTTCTTGTCCTATCCTCCGAGGTTAAGAGAACAATTATAGACTCATAGACTTTAAGGTCAGAAGGGACCATTGTGATCATCTAGTCTGACCTCCCGCATGATGCAGGCCACAAAAGCTGACCCACCCACTCCTGGAATAATTCTCTCCCTTGACTCAGCTGTTGAAGTCCCCAAATCATGATTTAAAGACTTCAAGTCGCAGAGAATCCTCCAGCAAGCGACCCCTGCCCCATGCTGCGGAGGAAGGCGAAAAACCTCCAGGGCCTCTGCCAATCTACCCTGGAGGAAAATTCCTTCCCGACCCCAAATATGGAGATCAGCAGAACCCCGAGCATGCGGGCAAGATTCTCCAGCCAGACCCTCATTGACCATTGTTACTAATTACCAGCGATGGCACGTTATTTTTCTCCCTCCTCCTTGTAACAACCTTTTATGTACTTGAAAACTGTTATGTCCCCCCTCAGTCTTCTCTTTTCCAGACAAACAAACCCAGTTTTTCCAATTTTCCATCATAGGTCATGTTTTCTAGATCTTTAATAGTTTTTGTTGCTCTTCTCTGGACTTTCTCCAATTTGTCCACATCTTTCCTGAAATGTGGTGCCCAGAACTGGACACAATACTCCAGTTGAGGCCTAATCAGCGCGGAGTAGAGTGGAAGAATTACTTCTTGTGTCTTGCTTAGAACACTCCTGCTAATACATCCCAGAATGATGTTCACTTTTTTTGCAACAGTGTTACACTGTTGACTCATATTTAGCTTGTGATACACTATGACCCCCAGATCCTTTTCCGCAGTACAGGTCTGTCGCATCTTACGTGCATTTAACATGCACGATTTCAACTTTACGCGGTCGGCAAAAACAAAAAACCAAAAAAACAACCAAAAAAAAGAGAGAAACAACAATTTCAATACTATACCTGTAGTGCGGGCGATTTCGCCCGCCATTGAACTCAATGGGGTTTTGGCTATACGCGGTTTTCGCTTTACGCGGTAACTGCGGAACGGAACCCCCGCGTAAAATGAGACAGACCTGTACTCCTTCCTAGGCAGTCATTTCCCATTTTGTATGTGTGCAACTGATTGGTCCTTCCTACATGGAGTACTTTGCATTTGTCCTTATTGAATTTCATTCTATTTACTTCAGACCATTTTTCCAGTTTGTCCAGATCATTTTGAAATTTAATCTTATTCTCCAAAGCACTTGCAACCCCTCCCAGCTTGGTATCGTCCGCAAATTTTATAAGTCTACTCTCTATGCCATTATGTAAATCATTGATGACGATATTGAACAGAACCGGACCCAGAACAGATCCCTGTGGGACCCCACTTTTTATGCCCTTTCAGCATGACTGTGAACCACTGCTAACTACTCTCTGGGATTGGTTTTCCAACCTGTTTTGCACCCACCTTATTGTAGCTCCATCTAGGTTCCATTTCCCTAGTTTGTTTATGAGAAGGTCATGCGAGACAGTATCAAAAGCTTTACTAAAGTCAAGATATACCACATCTGCCACTTTCCCCCCTATCCACAAGGGTTGTTACCCTGTCAAATAAAGCTATCAGATTGGTTTGACATGATTTGTTCTTGGCAAATCCATGCTGTTACTTATCACTTATCACCTTATTATCTTCTAGGTGTTTGAAAATTGATTGCTTAATTATTTGCTCTGTTATCTTTCCGGGTACAGAAGTTAAGCTGACTGGTCTGTAATTCCCTGGGTTGTCCTTATTTCTCTTTTTATAGATTGACACCATATTTGCCCTTTTCCAGTCTTCTGGAATCTCTCCCATCTTCCATGACTTTTCAAAGATAATCGCTAATGGCTCAGATATCTCCTCAGTCAGCTCCTTGAGTATTGTTGGTTTTAAATTTAGTTATGGTTCCAGAGTCTTGAGATTGTCATAAGCCATCAAATAGAGAAATACTGTTCTGGCATGAGAAAGGTAAGCATGATTTAGCCCCTACATAAAAGGGACCCCTGCAACTTGAGGTATGTGTTAAGTTTTGGTTGCCTCACCTTCAGGAAGATATTCCCTGGCAGACACTGAATAGGGCAATGAAAACGTTTAGAGGTGTGATGGGGATTATTTATATGTGATGACAAACAACAAAGACTGAGTTGTATGGTCTGGAAAGAAGTGTAAGAAGGGATTTGGTTGAGGCATACAAAGTAATGAAGGGCAAAGTGGAAACTGATCGGACACACCCCTTTTTTTTGCCCAGAGCCATACTGAGAGATCATTAAATTTAAACCGAAAGGCAGTACATCTAAAACAAATAACAGGAACCTCTTCTTTATGTCGCATATTGGCAACTTGTGGAGTACAGTGCTGCAGGAAGTCACTGGCAAAAAGCTTCGCAGGATTATAAGTGGGCAGGATAAGTATGACTATAGTATTAATATTATGCAAAACTGTTCATCTCCTGTTTCAGGGTGCAAGCTTCATCCTCCCCAGATCTCCTTTAAGCACTGCACCATTGCTTTTGACCTTCCCCTAAGGCGTTGCTCAGTGAGTAGTATGGGAATAGAGATCCATTCCTGGAACCCTTACTGACGTGCATTAATCCAATTAACTTCAATAGACCTGCTTGTGTGAATGAGTAAAGATTGCAGGATTGAATGGTCTAATGATCTGAACTACAATAGGGCTGATTCTGCAATCCTGATTCTACTGAAGCCAATGGAAGCTTTGCCTGTGTTAGGAATGCTAGTTGGGGACCCTGTGTTTTCAGCAAATCGTCAAGATGTAGGTGTTTTTGCTATAAATCAGAGATTCAGTATTTGCTAAAGGAAGTCTCTAGTTCAGGGGTTCTCAAACTGGGGATCGGGACCCCTCAGGGGGTCGGGAGGTCATTACATGGGGCGTCACGAGCTGTCAGCCTCCACCCCAAACCACGCTTTGCCTCCAGCATTTATAATGGTGTTAAATATATAAAAAAGTGTTTTTAATTTATAAGGGGGGTCGCACTCAGAGGCTTGCTGTGTGAAAGGGGTCACCAGTACAAAAGTTTGAGAACCACTGCTCTAGTTTACTGCATTCTTACTTAGTCTTTCTAAAATGTTTTTTAAATCATCATCTGGACTGACTTTTCTTTAAACAAAAATATTAACTGTAGCCACAAGTAACGTATCTAGAAGTAATGTTAAAATTACAAGATATTTGAAAAAGAATCTCCAACCATTTGCATTTGATTAGGGACAGGTGTTTAACTTTCACACAGCTGGTTTTTGTATCATTGCTGGAATTTTTGACCGACTAGAATAAAAACCTCACTAAATCTGGCATCCTTGCTGTAGCATTGTAAACTTGATGTTCACAAGGGAGAAGAACGTGAGATACCACTTCATTACTGTGGATCGTTACATCAATAATGTAGTAATGTAATGGGAGGAATAATGAGTTCTAATGGTGTAACAAGTGTGTTTACTGGTACTGTATTACAATTAATTGTGGCTTTCTTGGAAGTAAGTGCTATTGGACAACTTCTATTAAAACTTAAACTTAACCTCCCTAATGCAAGGACTTCAGTAGCCTTAGTGATCATCTCTCAAAGACATAAAGTGTGTGCCCCGTTAAGTGAGAATGATGGGTAGTTGATTGCTCTTTAGGTCATGTAATCATTTAGAATGTTTTGTCTATTCCCATGATGATGCTGGAGGTGGGGATTGGAGTTGGAAATGCCCTGGAAATGTTACAAGTTAAAACTCATTGGACCAAATTATCTGCTGGTATAAATGTGAAAAATGCCACCGAAGCCTATGAAGCTGCAGCAGTTTACAGCGGCAGAGACTTTGGCCCTTTGCCTGGAACACTCCACCCTGCAAGGAGGTTTTGATCTTGCTGGGAAATGCTAAATGGTAGCAGCTGACTCACTGAGGCAGGTGGCTTGTTACCCCCCACCCCAAGGTAGAGGAAACAGGAATAGCTGGAGTGTGTGTGTGCCCACCAGTCCTGAGGCAGGAACTCTAGGGGCAGCAAGCCTGGGGAGAAGGCAGTAGCTGAACTTTAACACATGCGAACAATAAGACAAAAAGGCTAAATCCCAGGGAAGGGTGAGTTTGGAGTCTATACAGCCTGTGGACTTTTGTTTTAGAGTAGACTGGAAAAGGCACCTGTAATGCTGTCCGGAGTGGCTCGTGACCAGGAGTGCATACCTCAGGGCAGACTGTCAAAAGCAGGTCAGACGCCCCAAACTGCTGATATGTTCTATAATTAGATCTCATCAACCCAATACCAAATGTGAACTCCCAAAATACTACAGTAGCCTTACAATGGAGTTACAGACCATCCCCGTAGACACCACAGTCTATCTTGCCACCCCGGCAAGCCTGACTATGTGATAAATGGTCACACGCCACAAATATTCCAGGTTACTCCCAGTCCCAAGAAATCAGTCACTCACCTAGGTCGTATTGCATCCTAGATCTCACGCCAAAGACAATGCTGGCAGCCAATTCTATAGCAAACTAATTAAAGGTTTCTTAGCTAAGAAAAATAAATGAGTTATTGAGAGGTTAAACCAGGTAAATTATATGCACAGGTGAGTCAGTCTAGAATTCCAAATGGTAGCAGAGATGTAGTAATCTGCCAGTTTCCCAGTAGTCTCTCAGGGCTACTTGGAATTACTCTGGGGATCTCTGTCGTCTTGTTCAGTTATTCAGCCCTGTTAGAATCCAAACAGTCCAGAGATAAAGGTTCTTTCCCTGAGTCCATACTTATAGCTTCTTCTCACAGAAAACAAGTGGACAGGGTCACCACCCACATGGCTTTTTCTTTGATTGGCAGAGAGAAAGAGGAGCACATCTAAAGTCTTTGATCTCTAATCATCACACACAATGACCAATTGCCTTAAAATGTACAAGAATTTGTACTTTCCTGTTCATGTTCTTCTTTTGCATTACACAGGGCTTCTTTCTTGTTGGATAGGTTATTTCAGGGGTTCTCAAACTGGGCGTCGGGACCCCTCAGGGGGTCACAAGGTTATTCTATGGGAGATCACGAGCTGTCAGCCTCCACCCCAACCCCTCTTTGCATCCAGCATTTGTTAAATACACCTCTACCCTGCTATAACGCGACCCGATATAACACGGGTTCGCATATAGCGTGGTAGCAGCGGGGCTCCGGCTGCTGCGGGGAGCCCCGGGCCCTTTAAATCACCGCTGGAGCCCTACCGCCCCTACCCCGACATAACAGTGTTTCACCTATAACGCGGTAGGGATTTTTGGCTCCTCACGACCGCGTTATATCGGGGTAGAGGTGTATATAAAAAGTGTTTTTAATTTATAAGGGGGGGTGTCGCACTCAGAGGCTTGCTATGTGAAAGAGGTCACCAGTACAAAAGTTTGACAACCACTGGGTTATTTAGTTACAGGGGTATATACAATGTGAATGTTTGCTATTACATTATACCAGGGAACAGATAAGTGAAAGCAATGCTTGTAACATCCCATTAGTTTTCATGAAGTTTAAACACCAAAGATATTCTTATACAGTTAACAAGCACTTTGATCTACACAAGTGAATTGGCCTGGCTTCCAGCTATGCATCTGTAAGTGTTCAGTGAGGCCTGGGGCTTTGGCACGAGCTGGCATCTGATCTGCCACCATCACATGTTCTTCCTCATGTTTGTCTGGGATAGGGAAGGGGATTGTGCCCACACCAGAGGGGCCAGGCAGCATGACCTTCAAGTAGCATGGAACCAGAGGATTTGTGGTGAAACAATCTATCTCTACTGATTCTGGAGCTGCTGTATGGACAGGCAACCCCTCCTTGCTGTTGCTTAGGGCCCTCTACTTCGTAGCATGGCTCAGGGAGGAGCTGCTCTGGCTGTTTTCCCCCTATGGCTGTGCCTCTCTTTCTGAGGGGGCGAGAAGCATTATGGGGAGAGCTAATCCTGCTTGTAGCAGCATTAACTTCATTATGGACTTCTTCTTGGAAATCCACTGAGTCTGGAGGGGAGCGTTCCAGGTAGATTTGCTGCTCTCCGGAGACCTGCAGAGCCCCACCATGTGCAAGGGAGCATCCCCTGGCTCGGGCAGGGCATGCAGCAAAGAGTAAGTTCTGCTCCCCAATACCATGTGTTTAAGGCACCTTGTAACCATATATGGTTTTGTGCCTGTAACGGAGTGCAGACTCACCACAGCAGTGCCTCCTGCTGGTTGGTTTGGGAATTAGCTCTTTCAGCAGTGCGCCTTTGCTAGTGGTGTTTCGCCGACCATTACTCTCTGTCTTCACCGTCCTCACAGTCAGACTCACGTCACTTCTGGACCGCGGCGTCCGCTTCTGGACACTGCCCTCCGGCTGTGCCGGCTCCGCTGACTCCCCCCCCCCACACACTTCTGGGGGACCGGCAGCTTCTGGTTCTAAAACTCGCCTCAATGGCTCACAGCAGTCCTCAGTCTAGCCCGTTCCTCCAAGGGCAAACTGCGGTCTGGCTTAGCCACTCTCATCCCTGGCAAGTGGGGAAGGTGGGGGGGCCCAGGCCCGCCCACTACTCTGGGCCCCGACCCAGGAACCATCTAGTGGCAGCCACTTACTGCCCTCCTCCAACTCTCTTCTACTGCCTGCTTCCCTGGACCACTTCCCCATAGCCCCAGCACCTTCTCTGCCCCATTGTGTCAGGGCCCCAGTCTGGCAGTCATCAGCCTAGAGCTCTCCCAGCCTCTGCTGACCCTGCCCTGCCCAGCCCTGCTCTGTCTTAGGTGCGTCTCTAAGAGCCAGTTCTTCTCCCTTTGCTCTCCAGGAAGAGACTATACTGTTCTCTGCCCTGCAGCCTTCTTATAGGGCCCAGCTTGGCCCTGATTGGCTGCTTTCAAGCCTCCACTTGATTGGCTCCCAGTAAGTCCTTCCAGGAGTGGCTGGGGCTCTGTGCAGCCTCTCTGGCTTGCTTTAACCCTTTCCACGCCAGAGTGGGGCAGCTGCCCCACTACAGTGCCCCTCCACAGCATGCCGTGGGGGGAACATAGGTCCCTTACCTCTGAGAGAACTCAACATGGATGGGAGAAAGGAATGGTTAGGTACTTCTATTTGAGTTGCAAAGGAATTTATGAATTAGCACAACTTATAACAAATATGACCATTTTCCCTGGGATTTTGGAATACATGCTATTTACTTAACTGAAGTATTTGTTTTGCTTTGTCCATATTTTGAGTGCAGTAGATAGACTCAATAGAAGTCTCACACCTAAGTCCCTAAGCATTGTGGTTAAAATTTACCCCCAAGGATCCAATCCTATACTCATTTGGCAGGCAAAGCTCCCTCTGATTTTATATCAATGAGCCCTAAGATGTCTCTCTTATCCTTTGTTATGATCAAGAGTGGGGATACAGATAGAATAGGAGGGAATATATATTTTTAAAAGATACTTTATAATAGACCTTTGTCCCCTCTTTGAAACTGATCAGTCAGTTTCTGAACAGGATTTAAGTGGCAGACATCTGCTAAAGGGGTAACTTTTTTTTCTTTTCAAAAATGAAAGGACAGCTTGGTTTTATCTTTTACTTTGTTTTAAAAGAATTGGGTGACACATTTAGCCATTTCATAATGAGACAGCTATTTTCTGGTATTATATTTATCTGTTCTTTGCAATGATGGGTATTCAGTTTATAAAAACATACATTTTCTAAGGGATGATTGCTTTTTTTTCTACTTATAGTTACATTGTTTAAAAAGTGGCTGAGTCAGATAACGGGAATATGTCATTTTACAAAATGTATAGTATGCATTTAAAAATGGGTCATCTGCTTTTTTTTCCACGTGGTAGACAGGAGCACACACAGGTGCCTGTGTGGTATGAACTTACGACCAGATCCCATTCCCAAGGAAGTCATTGGGAGATTTGCCATTGATTTAATGGGAACAGGATCCGTCCCTTACTTAGTAATCGTATTCTTTGGAATTTTGCTATTGCACTTTCTTGTAGCCTAATATTTTCCTCCTCTCCTGAAGATGCTCTACATTAACACATTCTATATACCACAGATCACCATTAGCCGGAAGCCCCAGAAGTACACACATAACTAATATTGTTAGCTGCCTTTCCTCTCCTGGGACCAGGATAGCCTCTTGTCATTTTATGGGAACATGGAGCCTTACTTATTCTTTCTTAAATTTGCTAAGTGAATTAGCTGCCAACTTTCTTCTAAGGAATTTATAATCACAATGTAGTTTATTTGTAGAGCAAGGTGATGCTCAGTGGTCTCAGTTTTCAGGGGTACATGAAAATATTTGCTGGTTTCTCTACCTAAACTCTCCTTAGCAGTTTCTTTTCTGGGCTTGGATGCAAAACACTCCAAATTAAATGCAAAGTTTATAAAGAAATCCAAACCTGGTTTCATGCCTTCAAGTTTTGTTATGAACATTTTACACAGTTCTGCTTACTAGTCTCGTATTAGGTCTTGAATTCAATGATCTTCATTGTAGCAGGCCCATTCAGTTACATTTTGGTCATATACTTATGGGCCAGATCCTCTGCTGGTGTAGGTTGGCAGAACTCCATTTGAAGTCAGTGGTGCTATGCCAGTATGCTCTGGCTGAGTGTCTGATGCTGTATCTTCTCATATTATTAAGGGTTGACCTAAAAATCTTACACACATCCTTCTGTTAATCACAGCGATTTACTGCTGGATTCTGTTACTGCTACATGATATTTTGAAAAACGTGTCCTGTGTCTAAACTCTCATTTTGTGCTACACTTTCAAACCTAACTTTAGTGACATTCTTTATATTTTGAGTGCCACTATGGATGGAAGCATCCTTGGAACATGTGCACTTGAACTACCACAAAGTGAATGACTGACATCAGACAAAAGTGCTTGTTATGTCAAAGCTTTGGTATGTCACTCATTTGTAATGACAATCAAATGGATGCTATCCAAACCTAGCAAATATGCCATTCCCATTGTGAGAAATAATAGCCTGTTGCCATCAGATTGCCTGATGCCTGCTGTCAATTGATTGCTGGCAAGATACCTCTCCAAGTAGTCACTGTAGATAGTTTGCATGGTACCCTAAGGCACTGAGACTGTCAGCCAGTCAAGTGTATATTTTACATGTGTAGCTGTGTTGGGAAAAATCAACTTCCCATGAACACACATGAATGAATCTCACACTTTTGTACGATCTCGCACTTTTGGGATCTCAAAGCCCAGCCACCTGTTGGACCAAATTCTCCAATAGTGTAAGAGGGCACATTGACTTAAATGGAGTAGCACACATGTACACCAACAGTGAATTTGGCCCCTACAGTTTAGCTTAGCATCTGACGTTGTAATTTGATTTTCCTGTTTGTGAATTTGTGTAAAGTGGATGGGGTTGGAAGTCTACTTATTAATCTGAGATCAATGGAACTGGTGTCACAAGGGTGTCCTAGACTGGAATCAAATGCAGATTCCAGAAGTGAGATGCTAGAACTTCTTGCCTTTATATTGCCTTTGCATATGTAAATGCTTTTGTGATCATAACCTCCCCATAGGCTGGTATGGTATGCATAATCAGTTATTCTTTGTCTTTCAGTCAAGTCACCCAGATTGGCATTGTGCTAGGTGCTCTGCTCCAGTCGTGGGTTCCTTGCGAGGTGGAGACAGATACAAAAATAAAGTATAAATGATGCCTGTTTGATCCAGTCTTATATCTGTCTTAGGAGGAGAAGTCCCTGATCTCCCTCCAGTTGTGAACCTAGAGGGGGAAAAAAGCCGAGGCAAACAAGAGTTCCACCTTCCAGACATTCCACTTGAGTGTAATTATTGGTTGCTGGGTGAAGATGAAGCAATCATGTCTTATTTCTTTGATTTAGTCAGAGGGAGGCCAGATTTCAATGCCTTAGAGAGTGGATCATGGAAGCCAAACAGAAATCTAGCTGTGGGTGCTTCAGGTGCTTAAGCCTACCTCAAATGAAAATCGTTGGGGCAAGGAGCCCTGCTCCTTCCAGTCATGCCCAATCTGTGAACCATCCTCCATTTGGCCAGGCATTAGGAGCTAAAGCCAGAGCAGAGGATCACCGGAAGCTCTTCTGCTCAGGGATAGTCCTCCCCTGTAGTGCTGGCTTCTACCCTTGTTCAGTGATTTGATCGGAGACCGAAGGACCTAAGAAGCCAGCTCAGACAAAAAGTCAGCGGACCCATACTTCCTTCAGTGACTGCTCCAGGATTCATTTTGTTCTGCGTTTGTTCAGCACCTAGCACAACAGGGTCCTGGTCTGTGCCTAGGCTTCCTAGGTGCTATGATAATACAAATAATTTAATAATAATCTTAGTAAGGCAGCTGATTACATCCAGAAGTTCTGCACCTTCTGACAATAGAGGAAACCAGGAATCCTAGCCAAGAACACTGTCTAGTCCCAGAGAAAGAACACTTGTCTTGATGCCACCGGCAATTAAATGCACAACATTTTCTGACCTGAATAAAGTAAATATCTAAACTTGGTGGAAATCCGAACGATGCATTTGTGCATGTTCTGCCAGCCATAACCCATCTGCATTATTCCCGGAGACAATGCAAGGGTTAAGAAAACTGGCAAAGAAGATGACATCCAGGCAAGTGCCCAAGAACTCTAAAGACTTTCAGAACGCATACAGCATCCTGGCTGACAACAAAGAGGTGTAGATCATAGCTTCCTTAATGGACACACGGATTGGAGATGGGGCGGGCGGTGTGTGTGTGGGAGCTACTATCCTGGTCAGAGTCCTCTGGGTCTAAAATCTTTTTTTCTTTTTTTTTTCTTGCTCCAGGAAAGGGTGAGATTCTTTTCCCTTACAAAGAACCCATTACGGAGCTGCTGGAGAAAGTATGTCCGTGTGTGTGTGAGCTTTCTGCATCGCATTTACATGCATATTGGCTGAGATTTGAATGCCCATATTTCAGTCTCTTATTGCTTGATTTTTATATGGAGGCAAAAGAACTGGAAAAGAGAGGGTATGAAAGAAAAACAGAAAATGAGTGTCAAGCTTGGGGTAATTTGGAGAGTAGGAGGATGGGTTGATCTTTTAATTAATTTTGTTTTTGATTGCTCAGTGAAACCAAAAAAAAAAAAAAAAAAGGAAAAAAACGTGTATTACAGGAAACAAATGTAGAGTAAATTTTCAATGTGTGTAGCTGAAGTGCAGCTCTGAAATTTGTGCATTGTTTAAGTGCACAAGTTTGGCAGGTGCAATTGAGCCACCCATTTGAAGACCTGGCCTTATGTTGGCTTCTGCAATTTGGAAGGTGTCAATGACCTTTGAGGCCCAATCTTGCAATGTGGAAATCAGGTCGAGTTTTGCTTTTGACTTCATTGGGTGCAGGATCAGGCCTATGCTGAGTATAATTGAAGCTGACTTAGTTGTAAATGGGCAGTGTACATAGTTAATCCAATATAACTGTATATTTACAGTATCACATGGGGTATGTGGTTAATTGTTCTATTAGTAATCATAAATCTGAAATGGTTGTCAGATGTGTGGTCTATAAGAATCTTGTTCCCCATCAATTTTTAAAGCGCATCCTTTCAGAAAAATGTGCATGGGTGGGAACAAAGCATATTACCATGACAATACACAGGCTAAATGTGTACGTGATACAACACTGATTTAAAATTAAATCCAAGTGTTCATAAAGATTTCTGTTCCATATTTGGAAAGAAGCAGGGTGATGTACTTGTATCACATGAGGATGATGAAGTACTTTCCAGTCCATTAATAACTAAGGAGGGTATTAAATAGCTACTAGGGGATAGACATTTTCAGATCAGCAGGTCTGGATAACTTGCACCCAAGAGTCCTAAAAGAGTTGGCTGAGGAGCTCACTGGCTCTCTGATAGTCATCTTTAATAAATCTTGGAATGCTGGAGAAATTCCAGAAGACTGAGTGCTAATATTGTGCCAGTATTCAAAAAAGCAAGCAGGATGATTTGGATAAATATATGCTGGTTATCCTGACATCAATCCAGGGCAAAATAATGGAAAAGCTGATATGGGATTCAGTTGATAAAGAATTAAAGGATAGGAATATAATTAATGCTAGTCAACATGGTTTTATAGAAAATAGGTCTGTTTGAACAAACAATTCTTTGAGATTACAAATTTGGTTGATAAAGAGAGTGGCATAGATATAGTATACTTAGACTTCTGTAATACGTGATTTAGTTCTGCATGACATTCTGATTAAAAAACTAGCACTATACAATATCAATTTAATACAATAAAGAGTACGTATTAAATGGATTAAGAACTGGCTACCTGACATCTCAAAAATAGTCATCAGTGGAGACTTATCATTGAACGGGGGTGTTTCTAGTGAGGTTCTGCAGGGATTGCTATTAGGTGAGAAGCTCAGCATTTTCACCAGTGATCTAGAAGTAAATAGAAAATGACTGTCATCTATAAATTTTATCAGCAAAATTTGGAGTGGTAAATAATGATGAAGACAGGGCAGTCATACAGAGTGATTTGGATTGTTTGGTTTAAACTGGGCTCATTCCGACAAAATTTGTTTTAATACAATCAAATGCAAATTTACACATTTGGTATAAGGGATGGAGGCCATCCCTACAGAATGGGGAATGGTATCCTGGACAGCAGTGACTGTGAAAAGGTTTAGGAGTCATAGAAGACAAGCAACTGAACATGATCTCCCAGTGCGATGCTGTGGCTAAAAGGGCTAAGGCAATTCTTGGATGTATAAACGGGAGTAGTGAGTAGGAGTGATTTTTACCTGTGCATATGGCACTGATGAGACTGTTGCTGTATTGGAATACTGTGTACAAGTCTGGCATCAACATTTTAATAAGGATGTTGAAGAAATTGGAGAGGGTACAGAGGAGTCACAAAAATGTTTTGAGAGCTGGTGAAAATGTCACAGTGAGAGGCTTAAAGAGCTCAACCTTAGTTTATCTGTTTGATTACAGGGTATAAGCACCTTCACAGGCAGAAAATACTGGGTTCTAAAGAGCTTTTTAGTCTAGCAGAGACCGGCATAACAAGAACCAATGGCTAGAAGCTGAGGCTAGACAAATTCAAATGGAAATATAGACACAAATTTTTAACAGTGAGGGTGATTAACCACTAGAACAAATTACCAAAGGGAGGAAGTAGTTGCTCCAGATCCAGACTGGATGTCTTTCGGGAAGATCTGATTTACCCAAGCACAAGTTATGCTTTAGTCACACATAAGGTATTGAGTTCAAATACAGGGGTAACTGAGTGAATTTTAATGGCTTGTGATATATAGATCAGACTAGATGATCTAATGGCCTTGAATGCTGTGAAGAACAAATGTATTCTACTAAGTAGAGTGTTAATAGTTTATCTCTGTATTAAACATATACTTGTGTGATTGGGGTTTTTTGGTCTTGATTTCTACTGAGTGCTTGTTCTGCCTCTAATTGCTTTTACAAGTTTAAAATATAGACTACAAAAGATAAAACTCACACCATATATATTTAATGAACTGCCTGAACAATAGTATACTTGCCCACAGCAATAGAAACCACTCCATTTTACAATGCTCAACCAACTCCTTTCATAGATATGTGGAGGAGGGTGGTCACTTTTATAAGGAGCTCAGAAAGGTTAACAAATCCATCCAGTTTCCCATGCATCTACAATACAAAAATAAACAATTGTTAGAAATAGCTGCATTTGAAACACTGTTTTCAAAGAAGCCAATATTCTTCACTTTTCATGACATCAAAATAAGGGAGGTGAAACTGACATGTGAAAGAGGGTAGGTGAAATTAACACACAATGCTCAGGCTCAATATATCGTAATGGGTAAAAGTCATTAAGTTTCTGAATCAAATAAGACCTGTGATGTCTCTCCTGAGGAACCCTGGCTTTGTCAAAGACCTCCTTTTCCCGGATATCATTTCTCTGAGAAACCATTTGTATTCTTCTCCAGAATATAGCCTATTACATGCATTTAAACTGAATTTCCTTACACCATGGAACAGTGTTTTAAGCTCCATGGTATATTCTCCCAGACTGCCAGTGAGCTGTTTTTCCTAAGTCTTCTTTCCATGTGAGGTTTTTATCTTAAATTTGGATCATGAGGTTTGACTTAAAATATAGCATCTGGGTTTAGTTATTTGGCCTAATATACCATCCAGGTCGGCCTGTCTTTAGTTGTTTTGACCATTTCCCTGATACATCTTTTTAATAAACTGTTTAAATGAAAACCCAATATTGCTTCAGAAAATCTAATCCTACTCTCAGTTTTACTGAGCGGGAGTTTGCCAAACTTAGTGTCACATACCACACATTTTGCAGCATGTTACTAATTATTGCACATAGTCACAAGCAATCCCATTCCATACATTCTAGTTTTCCATTTGTTATGAATTAGGAGTCATGCTGCTGGTAGACTTTGGCGTTCTCTGCATATCATCCACAGGACAGGCGCCTGACAGAAAAAGGCATTTGCTTTGAATTAGATCCAGGTAGCATATTTCCCCTTTCCCCCACCTCAAAAAAACAAAAACAAAAACCAACCAAAACCAAAAACGCTTCAGACTTCTGCCACTTTGAACAATTTGAAAAATTCACAAACATAGATGTGGAAAAATACTGATAGCTGCTCTCACTGTGTTTCATAACCTGATACCAAGGAAATTTGGGAACCCCAGGGTGCAAGGCACAGTCCTATCATAGATTAAAGGATGGCTCAGAAATAGAAAGCAAGTGTGGAAATAAATGGCAAATTCTTAAAGGTGACCTGCAAAGTCATTTGAAAATTGAGTTAGCCTATGGCAATGGGGTGATTACCCCAGATAGAGCAGATAGAGGGGTATTTAGCACATACATTTTTTTTTTTTTTGTGAAACATACTATTTTCTTCCTTTTGAAGTTTCCCAAAATTGCATCAGCAGGTTCCTGCTGTACTGTGATGCCCTAGAATGCTTCATTGTGTGATGTCTCTGATACCAGGAAATCCCACTGGGCTATTGATCTGCCCTAGGGTATCAGTAGAATGGGGATTTTTATATTATTTGGCAGAGTTTAAAAGAGAATGATCACATTTTATATCCTTTGATAGATGTATTAATGAAAGACTGTAACACTACGATTCTTTTGGATGCAGTGTCATCTTCTCTCTTCCTGCAATCCCACTCCCTTCCTTCCATGAATAGACAAACTTAGTGAGTGGTGATAATGGTCCTGGCCATGTTGGTAGGATACCTGAATGATGCACCAATGTTCTGGCATTGCAATTCCTGTGTCCCTATCAGCAATGCGGGAAATGGTTTGCTTTTTAAATGCCACTGGCTCTGCTGCCTGGCCTCTGAAGTCATTAGCTCTATCTATAGTGCACTGAAACTTTTAGCTTTTGTGATTCAGATTTTGATCACTCAGTTCATTTCCTCAGTTTCCTTCCCCTGCTTTCCTTCCTTAAATTTCAACTGTGTTGAAACTTGAGTTTTGCAGGGATGATGAAAAGAGCTGAAATCATTCTTACTAGTGCCCTGAATCTTAAGATAAGTGGATCTGGTGAACAGGGTTGTTTTTACAGGCTGGGCTGGCTTTAACTATTTAAGGTATACACTGCTCTATCTGCTTGGGGAGTTAAAAGCCCCAAACAACAATAAAACTTCACTAGTGGTGGAGCTACAAACTATCTAGAGCAGTGGTTCTCAAAGCCAGTCCACCGCTTGTTCAGGGAAAGCCCCTGGCGGGCCGGGCCGGTTTGTTTACCTGCCGTGTCTGCAGGTTTGGCCGATCGCGGCTCCCACTGGCCGCGGTTCGCCGCTCCAGGCCAATGGGGGCTGCAGGAAGGGCGGCCAGCACATCCCTTGGCCCGCGCCGCTTCCCGCAGCCCCCATTGGCCTGGAGCAGCGAACCATGGCCAGTGGGAGCCGCAATCAACCGAACCTGCGGACGTGTCAGGTAAACAAACCGGCCCGGCCCACCAGGGGCTTTCCCTGAACAAGCGGCAGACCGGCTTTAAGAACCACTGATCTAGAGTACACTTTCTTGCCTTGAATTGAATTTTGTGCTTCATATCCAGGCACCTGAAGTGTACCATACAATATACTACTTATATGTGGAGATATATATGGATTACTGTGTATTTGTTTTGACATTGTGTGCTAATTGTGTTTATATATACACGCATTGTGTGTTTGTGTGAGTGTGTATAAACACAATTACCACACAATGTCAAAACAAATAGTAATCCATGTGGATGCCTAATGGTACTGCTAAAGACAGAACCACACAACCATGGGGTTAAAATTACTAACATCATATTACTAGAGATTATTACAATGGACAAAGGAAAAGTAGCAGTAACCATCATAGGAAAAAAGAACAGCAGGCTAATAAAGGCTGCACAGGAAGGGTGGGATCCACGGAGGTACTCTTAACATCTGAGTCCCAGTTATGGCTCCACTGCAATCCACAAAACTCTAGTCAAATCCTATAGGTGCTAAACTAACTTGCCACTTAAGTTTTTCAGAGTAAAAAGTTCCCTAGGTGCCTATGTTTCTGCCTCTGGGCATGCGGACTGGTGCTTCACTCTAAGCGTGTGAATGTCTGTCTCCCACCTATGCCCGGAAGAGATTCACAAACTGGGGAAGACAGACATTTGGCCGCCTAAGTCATGTGTGGAACCCAATCTGGTAGGAATGCTAAGAAGTTGCCTTCTGGATTGGATCCCATTCAAAATCTGTGTGGGAGGGGGTGCCGGTGCCACCACCGTTGCCCAACTTCAAACTTCACTGTTTCACAGTGGAGAAATAAACAGTCAATGGGACAGAGAGAGACAGAGAGAGAGAGTGACTCTGTAGCCTGGTAGTTAATATGCCCACCTGGGAAGTGGGTGACCCAGGGGCCAGTCGCTCTGCTCCAATCGCTTTTTTATTATCTTTCCACAGTGGAACAGCTTCAACAGAAGAGATTGAGTGAGCCCTCCCATCAGAATATCCCATAGCTCAGTGGTTAGAGACTCTCCTGAGAGTGGGAGACCCCTGTTCAAATTCTCTCTCCCCTTCTGGCAGAGAGGGGAGAATTGAACCTGGGTCTCCCACATCCCAGCTGCGTGCTCTAACCACTGGACTAAAAGTTTGAAGGTAGACAATGGCACTACCACAAAATACCTTAGGTGCCTAAGTTGCCTGACTCTAGGCAGCAGGTACCTATTGGTGGATTGCAAAGCTAACATGGGTGCCTCCCTGCAGCCTGGACTTAGGTGCTTTTCTAAGAGAGGGGCGGGGCTTAGCACCCTCCACTGTTTTTGGCATCTCCCATTGGCTAGCTTAGGCAGCTCACCACCTAGCAAGCTGGCTTTTGCGGATCCCATTCTAAGGCGTCTATCTCTAACCATTCATTGCCTAGGAAGCCAGGCACCTGACTCGGCTTTGTGAATCGCAGTGTTGTTCCTGTGACGTTTCTTTCCTAGGCACCTAAAAGTTAGGCGCCACAACGCTCAGCATTGCAATGCCTATTTCCCTTCGTGGATTCCACTTGTATAGAACATCTTCATTTGAACAAGCATCTGCCAGACTGGAGTTTTGCTGCTGTCCTTTTACCTGTCTCAAAAGAGACATTAGTAAGACCCTCGCATTCATTGCGGAAGCTGCTGAGAGATGAATGATGTGTTTGATAACTCCTGGAAAACAAACCCCACAGTGTGGCCTAAAGTAGCAGGTGTTTCTGATGTTTCTTTCAGCTAAATATGTAGGGTAAACATATCTGAAGCCAGACTCATCCATTAAGTTGTTCATGTACTAATTAAATAAAATCACTTCAGTGAAGCCTGGGCCTCTCTAAACTTGTCACCTGGAACATTGGGCACTGGGTGTTTCAAGGGCATTGGGCATACCCAAAAACTGAGTGGCCATTTCTGGAAATGTTGGCCAGTCAGTTGGAAATTGCCGTTAGGGCACATACATATTGCAACAACAAAATACAATCTTGGCAAATCAATGCTGTTGCTGTGGACCCTGCATCTGAGCAGTGCAGGATTGTGGCTGTAGTGTCTCTGTAACTGCTGTTTTCCTTTCAGGGGTGAATCCATTGCCCAGAATGGAACAAATGATATGATTTGTTCAGTCATGCTCACACGTACTACAGATGCGTGCATTTATCACGGTGACAAACTTCCATTACAGTAATATTCCCTATAATAAACAATATATGTGAATGTGGTTTGCTAACTCTCGTCGGTGGACATAGATATGAGGTATATATTTGTGCTACCTGTTCTCAGTAGTTTTATTTTTTTAAATGTATTTTTAAAAAAGTAAAGTCCTACAAATATTTATAGTTCATAGCATTAAATTTAAAGACATAATTCTTGTAAAATCAGTTGTAACAAATTGATCTCTAGTGGAATGCAAATCTCGCCATGTCTCTATCATTTCCTAATTTTGAGGATGATAGGATGGAATAATATACAATACAGAATCATGGTCAGTAATTAACTTGTATCAGTGTTTCTAGCAGTAGGTTTGAATCCAGTACTTGCAAAAATACACTGAAGTTTTTCATTTTTTAAAAACTACGTAGAGGAAATGAAGTGCAGAAAAGGATTTAAAATTTGGTTTGTCATCATGATGTCACAATTGTTTCCTAATCTGTATATTAGAATAATATATAATTGTTTATTATTTGCATAGCAGTAGCGCCTAGGAGCCTTAGTCATGGTCCAGGATCCCACTGTTGTAGGTGGTGTATAAACACCCATGTAAGACGAGACAACAGATGGACACAGGGAGCATAAGGAAACAATGAGACAATAAATTAAAACATTACAGTACACCATAGGTGGAAGGGCTATATCTATCTGATCTAGCTATGGGTTTTCCTACAGAGCCTATCATCACAGAATCTAAGTACCCAAATATATTTAAAAACATATAATCAGATTAAATGTTCTGTTAAAAATTAGAGTATCTAAGGAAAAGGGAGAGGAGTGTGCTGTAGCAGGTAGAACCAGCTGACTGGCTTCTTTTAGGTTTGGATCTATCAACCTCATGTGCAAATCAAGTTGCAATTGAAGGAAACTTTGTAAACACAAGGGCAGTTCAGTTTGGATAAACTGAGACCAGGGCCGGCTCCAGGCACCAGCTTACCAAGAGGTGCTTGGGGCGCCACTTTCGGAGAGGGGCGGCACGCCCAGCTGTTCGGCGGCAATTCGGTGGACTGTCCCTCACTCCTGCTCGGAGCGAAGGACCTCCCGCCGAATTGCCGCCGCAGATCGCGATCACGGCTTTTTTTTGTTTTGTTTTGTTTTGTTTGGCTGCTTGGGGCGGCCAAAACCCTGGAGCCGACCCTGACTGAGACCAGTGAAACTTCTGAGGAATATTAGATTGGCCATGAATTAATAAAATCCAGTAGTGAGCTGATCATTGGATTAGTTGCTGAAATGTTTCTAGACAATAGGGCTAATAAAAGAAGAGGATCTGATTCTTCACAAGGTTTGGGAAGCAGTAGCTCATTGGGAAAATTTTCCCATTGGCTAGTCCATTTCTGACCTTGAAGAGGAACAGATCTGAAATGTACCCTTAGAAGATCATTTTGTACCTGAGCGAGCAAATCTGAGGGATCAAACTCACAGAAACCCTGCTTTACTGTCACTGGGCATTTAAAAAGGACAAAACCAACACACAACAGACTTCTTCATAGTCCGCTCCATTCTCCCAGGGGCATCTCTGATGCAGAGTTACTCCCTGCCCAATGAAGAGCCTTCCTGATTATTTTTTCCTCCACAGCTGCAAAGGGTGGTTCAGCTCTTCCCCTGTAATAGAATTACAGACTCGTTTTGAGGTTCTAAGCCTGTTGGGGCAGGGACTATCTTTTTGTTCTGGGTTTGTACACACCTAGCATAATGGGGTCCCGGCCTATGACTGGGGCTCCTAGGTGCTATGGTCATACCAATTCATAGTAACTGGTTCTCTAAATTTCTGCATTTGAATTTCTGGAGACTCACTCTTTTTATGTAGCATTTAAATGAGCAATTGGCAAATAGTTTTGCTTTCCTGAGGGAGGCACTACAGCAGAGCCCCCTTTCCCTGCAGCAGACTCTGCCAGTGAGGCCAAGGTGGTGGCAGATAAGCCTAAGCCCCTTAAAATCAAGGAGCAGATGGTGAGTATCTTGCAACACTGCTCTGCAGGTCAGCCTTGAAGAACCTTGTGCTTAGGATACCCTGCTGTGTCTTTAAATCTGCACAAAGATGTCAGATAGGAGGGAGCTGGGGAAGGTTCTAGGCAGAAACTTTGCAGTGAAACAGAGACGGAGTAGCTTTAAGGATAAGACTCTTCTCCCTTATTGTAATAAAGTTCCTTGTTCAGTGTTAGAAGGATGAGACTTTCTGTGAATGTTTCACTGTCCCATGACAGGGAGCTCTGCTTATCCTGCTCCTAAGGACAGCGGGTCAGGAGCAGCTAAAAAGCATGCTTCTCTCTGTGGCTCCAAGTCTGTGGATCCCTCTGTTAATATTGTGCAGGCAAGTTATCCCCCAGTTTGGAGGGCAATCCCTGAGGAGACCAATTGACCACTGTAGCAATGGCTTAACAAAGGGTTCTCTTTCACTCTCCTCCCAGGGGCTTCACCAGTCGTCCTTGGGTGGGTGCTGATCAAGACTTCTCTTCAGCACCCCTCTCACCTGCTGCATGGCAGAAACAGGTACTCTGAGGCTCTATGCAGTAGGGAGAACAACTTTTAGGCCATTCAGAGCTTTTCATGCAACTCAAAGGTTAGATTAATCCTCCTCTCCCCTCCCCCTCCCCCACTTTCAAGAATGCCTGTGCGAAGCAAAACATGAAGAAAGCGGTATCTCATCCTTTATGGGCTACAGAGAGGGTTGCTCTGGAAAAAGTTGCTCCAGGCTGTATTGAATATTTTAGGACCCAAAAGGACTGCCCTGCTGCTTGTGGATCAAGACAACTAGAAAGACACACACAAAAAAAGAATCAAGTTCAGGATAGAAATCCTTGAAATGAACCCTCATAGGCAATTCCCTTGAGAGATGGCTAACTCTGACCAGCAAGATGCAAATGCATATTTTGATCAGAGCCAATAACTCCAAAGAGGATTGGCAAATCTAAAGAGGAGGGGGGACCCATGTTCCCATCCCTGCCTTGACAAGTTGTGTGTGTGTGTGTTGTTTTTTTTTAACACAATAGAAATGAAGATACTAGTCCAAGGAACACAAATTACCATGTTGGTTGGTCTTTTGATTTACAGCTATTGTAACAAGCCCTGCCTGGCTTTTATATGATGTGAACATATCCTGTAAGTTCTAAGAGCTATAGAGTGAGCCCTGCAGAAGTAATTCAAATGCCATCCTTTGGATGTGCAATCCATATTTCTGTTATCATCCATGATAAACAGCTTGCTGATATCCTGACATGGTAGTGGTATCCAGAACATAATATATGGTATAAGCTCTTAGAAGGCAGAGAAACTGAGGGCTGAATGTGCTTGGAGAGTAATCTACTTTCTCACTCCTAGTTGTGGTCCCTCTGGGGCAGAGTAGAGAAGATTGCACTGCAGCTTCCTGTTCTGTGGACAAGTCGAGGATTCCATTTTCCGTGGCTGTCAAGCCCAGCCCCCTTCCCAAGCACTGCAATCCATTAAGAAAGAAGAAGAAGAATCTGACAGTGGCCCGAATTCTGCTTTCACTTCTGCTGGTGTAAATCCACTGCAGCCAGAGAACGTATTCCAGATTTATACAGAATTTGTCCCAGCTTCTTTCCAGTGTCTCTGTTCTTTTGTGGGATGTCATCAAAAGCAATATTTTTCTGTGGATGCTATATAAATAAGTAATATTAAAGTCTAGATAAATTAAGTGCCCTTTTTTCTACCAAACATGCAATTTTCTCAGGCTGCAGGTTTGTTTTGCTCTGAGGTGTTCTTTCTGGACTTCTACTCGTGTTGTTCTCAAGTGTTTTCATGTTGCATCCTCTGTTTTTTTTCTAATATAACAGCTGATCAACAATTTCCTGGCTCTTTGCTTTGACCCTTTTCTAATGTAATTACTTTGTTCTACATGTTGCTTTTACCCAAACCCCTGGCACTTCATCAGCTTTCCATAAATTTCATGAACACTCTTCATTGGTTCTGTGGTTTCTTTAGATCCTTTCTATGCATGTAATTTGGTCTTGTTGTGATTTATAAAACTAGGCTAAATTTATCCTTTGTGTAACTCCATTGACGTCAATATAGTGTCACCAAGGAAGAATTTGGCTATTTCTTCTTTCCCTTATTGATCACTTTGTCCTGGTTCATCCAAATCATGAATTGCAGCTTCTTCTTATCCTTTATGTTAACATATAGAGAAATAGCTGTGGAATACTTCAGCTATCCAGAAGTCTTATTATTTGGTCCCCTGCCTTGTATGACAATGGACCCATTCTCTCCACAGCATTTCTTTTCATGGAAGTATTTATAAAACCTTTTTCTTGTTTCCTTTTACCCTTTGGAGCTAAAAAGACTTAACTACTTTTTGCCACCTTGAATTTATGTCTTATAATGTTTTCCCTCCACTTTATGCTCAGATTTTGTTATTTTATGCCTTCTCCATTTCCTTCTCACTTCAACCCTAAAATGGGTTCCTGCCAAGAGCCAGCTCAGCCTTTCCTTGACCCTCCTGTTTCTCTTTAGCCAATGGCATTGCTTTTTCATGTGTCACCTTTATGTTGCACCTTTGGGACAATCCATTCTTTCTTTTGAAATACAGCCCACTAGTTCCCCAAATTTTGTTTTAGTGAAGAGTTCGTTTTTCTGATTACTGATTGTGAATGTCTTCCTTAGTGTTTAGTTCATGTGAAACTGGTTCCAAGATTCCTCTTTCCTTCCAAGTCCATAATAAACACTCCATATTGCCTCACCTCTTGTTGCCTTCCTAGTTCTTTGAAACAAATAATTATCTGCACAGATCAAAAAGTTCTTTGATTACCTATATTTTTCTGAGTGGAATGTGTTTCCCAACAGCAATCTTGGTAATTAAAATTTCCCATTGGTGCCAGATGGTGATGATTAGATAGATAGATCTGACATTTTTCAGAACAGTGTAAAATTAACCTCACAACACCTTTGTGAAGAAAGTATTATTCCTATTTTACAGCTGGAAAAGCTAAGGCAGATACTAAATAATTAGCTCAGGGCCACCGAGCAAGTTGGTGGGGAGCGGGGGGAAGTATTAGGTCTCGGGATCTATGTGTTATCCACTGTGTCCTGCTCCGCTTGTTCCAGGAGGCTGCCATCTGACACAAGACCTCTTTTGAAATCTTGCTAAATTATGTTTTAATGCAGGTTGCACAACCTATATAGGGAAGTGGGGTGGGTTTTTTTTTTTTTTTTTAATAAGCATGAGCTGGGTCACTGTTTTAGTGCTCTCTTCTTTTTGTCTTATTTTTGTGTCTCTGCCCTTAAACCAGATGTGCTCAGACTTGGCAGCTATGTATGCTATGGCTAGCTATATATAGCAAATTATGCAGCTCACTCCAAAAAATAAAAGCAAACAAATCTGCTTTGTAGGGACACCAAGGTAATTCACATGGTATTTATGAATGACTGGGATTTGCCCACCGTTTTCTTTACATTGCTGAAGACTATGGAAGTTTAAAAGGTATTATTGGAGCTATTGCATTATGCTTTGCCTCAATGTGATGAGGAATAGATGTGTAATTAGTTGTGATTTTTAGTCTGAATGGCTCTCTTCCTTTGTAACCTTTTTAAAAAACAGTTTATGAATGGAAATTATGCGTGAAGCTGCACTTGGCTACCTTTAGCAATACAATCAACTCTGTCTGTGGGCTTGTTCTCAGCCTAGTAACAAAGGAATGTTATGAAGATCTGTTGGAAGTCTAGACCCGTGGCTCTTAACCTTTCCAGACTACTCTACCCCTTTGAGGAGTCTGATTTGTCTTGCGTACCCCCAAGTTTCAACTCACTTAAAAACTACTTGCTTACAAAATCAGACAAAAAGACAAGTGTCACAGCACACTATTACTGAAAAATTGCTCACTTTCTCACTTTTACCATATAATTATGAAATAAATCAATTGGAATATAAATATTGTACTTAACATTTCAGTGTATATTATATAGAGCAGTATGAACAAGTCATTGTATGAAACTTTAGTTTGTACTGACTTCACTGGGGCTTTTTATGTAGCCTGTTGTAAAACTAGGCAAATATCTAGATGAGTTGATGTACCCCCTGGAAGACATTTGCATACCCCCAGGGGTACATGTACCCTGATTGAGAACCACTGGTCTAGATTGTGCTCAACTCACTTGACACCTACACACCATTTACCAGCTGTGTCAATATATTTATCTATTTGTTACAGACTAATAACCCTTTGAGTGTCATGGCTTTTAAGGTAGTCCTATTGTATTCAGTGGCTTTTGAGGAGATGTCGGGGGTATATGAGAGTGTGTAATGCTTTGAATCAGCCATGAAGTAGAGTGTTTGGATTGTTCCTCAAGTATGAGAATGTTTTGAATCTAGGCTTTTGTTTTGGTCTTTATGATAATAGAAATAGCATTGAAAAGCCCAAATTGTTTCCATTGCATCTGTCTAATCTATCGAGGTTCTCATAGAGTGCTTGTCGCTTCAATGTCTAAGCACTTTACAGAAGTGTTGCATCATGTCCTCAAGCAGTATGATGCTTAGTTCCTTTGCTGTAAAAGGAACAGCAATTTACAGTAAAACTTCTGCTTAAAGGGAATTGTTCTGAGGGGTTGAATAAAGGGATTTCACTTGAAGATGGTTCAATGGTCAGAGCAATTTACTGTGACTCGTGGAATATTGTATGTGGATTTTCAGAAATGAACCATTTTCCTCATTCTGTAACATCACTATCATTTATAACTACCCAAGGTAAGATCTGTGAGAGTCCTACTTTAAGGCTAGTTACTCCTCATCCCAGTGCTGGTGCAGAGTTCTCACTATATTCCCTAGCTCCAGATACAACTTCTCCCTGGCTGAAGTAGTTTCCCAGAGAAAAGCCTGACAGCCCTCCCAAATCAAAGAATGGCTCTGTCTACATCTGTAGGTGATGGTAGAGGCTGCTGCAACTGGGAGCAGAATCTGTGTGTGACTGGTGGCTCTGGGGTGTGCCTTCTGTTTAGATATTTACATTGACCTTGTCACTACTACAGGATCTGAGAACTTTCTGCTTCCACAGAGGTCTCCTCACAATGCCCCTGTGAGCCAGGGAAGTGTTTTTATCCCCATTTTACTGATGGGGGAATTGAAGCACAGAGATTTGCTGTGTGATTGTGGGTCACTTTAGTCGGAGAGCTGGGAATTGAAGTTGGATCTGTTGAGTCTCAGTCCAGTGCTTTGCCACATGACCATCCTTTCCTGCTATTTGGGAAAATAAGACAACATAAGGACACTGGAGAATATCTCTGCCCCCTAAGGGGTTTTGCTAGATCCTGAACCTAATTCTTGCCTGTGTCCCAGACCCTGTTATCATCTGGGTGACTGTGTTGAGTCAGTTTCCTGGGGGCTGGAGTTGCAGGAAGCAGGGTACCTTTGCTCTGGCTAGTAAGCAGGGAGAGGAGGGTTGGTAAGTTGGGGAGCAGTATTACTACTGGTTATCAGTGAGCCTGACATATGAGCTCAGAGCTGCAACAATTCCTGAAGTGAACTGGGCATCCCCATTTCCGCTTGAATTTCAGAACATGCTGTGATTCCCTCCAACTTGCCTGTCGGAACATGCCTCACTCCTGCCCCGCCCTCCCCTTTGCGGCTGTAAATTCTGTTGTGTCTTAAACAACACTTCTGCTCTTGTGGGCAGGTTTTACCAGAACTTCCTCTTTCCCCCGGGGGAACCACATCAACTTATGCAATCCTTGCTCAAGCATGCTGGTTTCTGACAGTGTCAAAAGAGAACGCGTATAGCATCCCGGAAAATGTATGTATCTAATGTGAATAGTGGGCTCTGTGTGCTGTCTGGGAGCACACCTGGGAGTGTCCATGTGGTATGAGAACCTTGGAAAACTAATTTACCCTGTAGAGTTTGAACTCTAATTTTAACTTTTAAATTCTTCCTCTGAATTAAATCTCATTGTTCTACTCTCTGTTAAAATGTAAATGAAAAACAGTAATATAACCTTGTGCAACAGTGGAAATCCATAGCTGATGGTTAGAGCTGGAGATTAAAAACCTACGTTCGTACTGTAGATATGTTTATGAAAGATTGTGATTTGGAGACACTCCCTCCTCAGGGACAGTGTTGTGAGTGTGGGAATTTGGAGATGTGCCCTAGAGACAACAGGGGTTGGGAACACCACATGGCTGTGTGCAGCCACTCACTAGGGAAGCTCTCCAGTTTGTTTCATTAAAGTTTTATTCCTTTCTCATTCAGTGGTTTGTTATTTAATGAGCCCCAAGATCGTTACAAGTACTTTTTTCATCTGTTATGATCTGGGTTTTTGTTTTTTGCACATTTTGAGCGTGTAAGAACTTAACTGAAAAGTGTTAGATCAACTGATTATGAGCCTCAAACCCAGTCTTGGCCCAGTACAAGCAGCAGCTAGGTAAGCATCCCCTCACCAGATTGGCCCATCAGAGTTCCTCAAACTCAATCTGGAGGGAACACCTCTGGGATGTAGGAGGTGAGAATAGTTCAGTCTCTGGGCCCATCCAGCCCTTGGCCTCTCTGGTGGTTCAGTTTCCATGCACAATCTGTCTGAGGGCTTGTGATGGGTTTGCTCTCCTCACTGCTGGATGGCACTGCGTGCTGGTGATTCTGGGGATTAGCTCGGTCAGGCAGATCCCCCCCTTCCAGCGTTTACACCCCATCGGTTTCTCCTCTGTAGCCCTTCTCTTTCTCTCAGGAACCACAGCTGTCTCCTGGTGACTCAGCCCTTTAGCCAGGTCACTATTGTGCTTTCCCCCCCGGGGGGAGTGTGTCAAGTTTCCTCCTTTCCAGCAGTCTTCAGCTTCACTGCCTCACAGTGCCATGCCCGCAGTGGCTGGCAGGGGAACCCAAGCCCACCCTCTACTCCGGGTTCCCGCTCAGGGACCCTCTACACAGCAGCCAAGGTCCATTTTCTGTACCGTGCTGCCTTTCCCTGAGCCACTTCCATTATCTCCTGACCCTCCCAACTCTGGCTTTGCCAGTCTCTTCACTCCCTCCTCCCAGGGAGTAGGCAACTCATCTCTGCAGCCTCCAGACACTCCTCCCTCTTCCCTGGGAGCGACTACAGACTTTTCCAGCAGTCCTCCTCCATGTCCATTTTCCTGTCTTTTATGTAGGCCCCACCTGTTCCTGCACAGGTGAACCTCTCTCTGATTAGCTGCCTCCAGCCTAAAGCTCCCCTGTCCGTAGCCTAATTAGCTGATTGGGCCCACCTGGCCTAACTCAGCTCTTGCAGGGCCAGTGTGGGGAGCACACCCCATCACAGACCTTTCTGCGGGGACTGTCAGCTGTGTTGGCTTTTGTAACATAGACCTCTGGAACCACACATCCACTTTGAAAAAGCCACTGAACAGCCATCCTTGGGGAGTGACTTTTGGTTGTGTCTGCACTGGGCTAGGTTTAAATCTGGGATCTAGAGATAAGATTACATATCCCATAACCAGCCAAATAATGCTCAGATTTAAAATGTTTAATAGGTCATTCAGTCAGTAACTCTCCAATAATACAATAAGTAACATTTAATATGGATTTCCTTTTTAAAGAAGCTATGTTATAAGTGCAACTAAACAGCCTCTTGAGTGGATGGTTAAAGGAAAGTGACTGCGGTTGAGGAGGGCTTAGCACACTTCTCTCTGTCTTCTGCAGCTCTATAAAATCGAGGATTTGTGAAGCAGTAGAGCACTGCTATATCCAGGTACTAGAACTAAACTAATGAATGTTGGCCAGATACTAGAATGGTGTTATCCAATTAGCTGAGCCTCCATCTGGTAAACTGGCTTTGCTGGATGTGTGCATGCCTTGCTCTTTACCTCAGCTGATGCTCTAATTCTTGTTTTAGGAGCAGAGTATCATGTGCTGGGTCCTTAAATCCCTGTTTTCCCTATTACTTTAGCACTTGCACACTCCAAATCTTTCCAGTGTGACTGACCCTGCTTGAGCCCAAAGCCCAAGTGATGGTAATTTACAGCACATTAGAAGAAATGTATGAGAAAAATCTGTGAAACGGTAATGTTAATCATGTCAGAAAAACTGCATGATATTAGAAATGTCTTCTCAGGTTTCTGTTTCTGGCCAGTTATGAAATAAGGATCCTAAGAACTGAACTCGAGGATAAGAAGAAAAAGGCATTATTCAAAGGTATGACTTACCTAAGAAAGTGTTGGTAAAAGTGCCTAGTCATTTGGGCTCAGATTTTTAAAGGTATTTAGATGTTGCTGCTCTCAGTGTGGCATTGCCTAACTCATTTAGGAGCCTAAATAATATTCAAATGGGATAACTTGGCCCTATGAGATTACAGAGTGACAGGTTTGTGGCGTTTGTTGGTACACAGACTGAGTCGGCAGGTAGTAAATACAATTTATTTTTATATAGAATAGTATAAAAATGCTTCAAGGAGTGGCACAGACTGATAGAGCTTTAAATTATAATCTGGGGAAACGAACCCACAAACACAAATTATGATTTTTTTTCATGCCAAGATTTTAAAAAATTCTCATATAGCACTAAATGGACTGGTTATATAGTTTGAGCAGATCTGTGCTCAAGCTCTGATAAATCTTCAGACATGGTCATATAGCATGAAATAATGTTGAAGATGCCTCTATGAAGCTGTCTATGCATTAATAAATGATTCGGAAGAAGTAGTAAGTTGTATATTAATTCAGTTGTCTGCTGATATGAAACCAGGAAAGAGATCTGCAGAGTGGCAGCAGGATTGAAATTGCAAGAGGACTGTAAAAGTTTAGAAAAATGTAGAAAGGCAAGGTTGGAATTAACATAGATGCATGTAAATACTAATGTGTTCAGGGTGAAGATAATATCAATCAGAAATATACAATGAGAACAAGCAGGAATGCAGAGGGAGCCCAAGGATGTCAGCACATAACAAATCAAACATGAGCATGCAATTTGATGTATTGCAAAATAAATAAATGCTATTTTCCTTTCAAGACCCTGTAAGAAAATATGCCTAAGAGCAGTAGGGTCACTAAACGTGTTCTAAAATGGGCATGTTGAGTATTCTTATGAATTGGGGGTAAAATAAGCTGGTTTATTCAGAGTTGCACAAAAGAGAATGCCTAGATTCACTTAATTTTGTTATGGTGTTCCAAAGGATACGCTCTCAGGCTGGAAATCATACATGAAATTATTGTACATTCCGCTGTCACCTAAGAAGTTTAACACTGAACGCTGGAAATTGTATAAAATGGAGGGGAAAAATACAATTTTACCATTATGACTGAAACTCTGAAAAAGGAAGCCATATTTTGACCTCCTGCTTCCTATTCATGGGGATGTATTCATGCCAATGCATTGCATGGAGGTACTCGGAGGACTTGCTCTTCCTTCCAAGCCTTAACATTTGTTTGATACACTAGAAGTGTGACTGTGGGCTAAATGTCACCCTGTGTTCCATGAGTGCACTGACTAAGGAAGACTGCCTAGGCAGCTTTTCTTCCCCTTTCCTCAGTATGCCCACAAAGCAGCAGGGAAGGATTTATACCTACCAACCAAGAGTGCTAGAAGAGCCCATCCTCCTAATTAGGAAAACGAGACTGGCCAGCTAAGGGATGTGGCTGTGCCCCCAGCAAAGTATATCTGCTGTTCTTTCTCAAACCAGCAGTAAGGTGCATCAGGCAGCAGGTTTCCCCCCTAGCCCATGGGTACTGATATGGTGCATCTAGTGCCAAATGTATATTCAGCATCACTCCTTCACTCATCCCTGTGTGGCCACATCTCTGAAGGGCCAAATCCTGCCCTTTGTGTCCTTAATGGAGAGTAGGTGAAGGTAATTAACTAGTGAGTCATTCTAGTCCTAGTTAAATAATTAAGCCTTGTTACTCAGTTATACAGGGTGCTGGTCCCTGTCTTGTACAGAAAATGGTTTTTATCAGAACCTGGCCCTGCTTCTGAGAAGTGAACGTTAACACAGTCTGACTTCTTGGTTTTCCTGTGATGTTGTTAAATGTTTTATGCGAATGCCAATAACAGTATTAGTAAAGTTTCTGCGCCAGTCTTTTGTTGTTGCTACAAATGTTTGGCAGTTCTCCTTATGCTTTTGTGAGAGAGGGCCCAGAAAGAGAGAGAAGATTCTTGATTCAACCATTTGTTTAACACAAAGCAAAAACTTTATCCTTGGAGACAAAAATAAATAAAGTAGCAAGCTAGAAATGACCAGTGCCTTTTCCCCCCTCCTCGCATTCTTCTTTGATGTCACCACATCCATTCAAAATCCCCTTCTGTGACTACCTTTCGGTCTGCACATGTCAGCAGCCATCATCAGACTGAGCCAGTGCTGGGGGGAGAGCAGACTTTATATCTGAATCAGATATCCCATGATGCCTACCTTCCTTAAAGGCAGAACTGAATTCCTGCTCCAAGCCCTTTGCTCCTCCATATAGGAAGATGTTTCTTTCATGGAATGAAGAGACGAGAAATAAAGAAAAAGAAAAGGTGGCTACCTGAGAGCGAGAGACACCCCCCTCCCAAGATTTAGCACTCCTGTTACCAATTATAGAAACAAATGCCATAATCACATGGGTTCAAAAAACAGTCACTTCCCATTGGCCCTACATACTCCTTCAAGAAAAGAAGTGAAGGATAAGAAAAAGCAGCTTTTAACCTCGTGCTACTCCCTGCATTCCAGGAACATTTTAAAAGACAGTCAGCTCCACTTGCTAAGGGTGTGTTGATACAAACAGTGGGTTAATGATTTGATCAGTGATTCCTGAGCTGTGGTCCATGGAACACTTGCTGGCTGTCTTTGGAATGCTGGCTGGCATATGGTGCTGTTTTTCCTTGTTTCCAGCTGCTACACCACATTAAAAATAGTTAAAAATATGTTCACCTGATATTTTTAAAGCTGCCTAAGAGATTTGGACACCCCATTAGAATTAATGGGAATGGGGCATTCACATCCAAGATGTCTTTGAATATATTATCCTAAATACTTTCCTTTTACAGAATTGTGTTGCGTACTGGACAAAGGGGGGAGAGGGATGTTTGATCACCACAGGGAGTCTGTGCAATCATGAATGGAAGGGGATGTGCTCTGTGTGATTGTGAATGGAATGGGAGGACAATCTTTCTTCTAAGATGTCCACATTAGGAAAAAGTCTGAGAAGCTCTGGCATAAATGTCCTGAAAGTTAACTCTCCTCCCTCCTTTTCTGCTACCTAGCGAGGTATGTGGAATAGACCAGTGTTTTTCTTGGTAGCTTTTTTTAAAAAAGTCTTATCTTTTATGCTATGATTTTTTTTTTATACAAACTCTGTCACCAGACTTTCCTGCCAAGCAGTGCTTTAGTCCTAGCCCTCAAAACACCAGGAAGCTAGCCTGATACCTGTGTCTGTACTTCTCAAAGCCAAATTTCCCATCCCTGCTCCTGCACCCTCCCATCCCACAGTATGTAAACTCTCAGTCATTCCCTCCGGTTGCCCTGCATATTTCTACTAGTCCTCATTGTTATTGGTTCCTAGTGCTACCTCACACACCCCAAGCTTACTCCTTGTTGGAGGTTACAGTTGCCCCATAGTCATATCAGCCTTCTGGGAAATAGCAGGCTGGGTCACCTCCCTCTGGTACAGGATTCTCTTTGCGGGAACACTGTCAGTGACTCGGAGACAGTGGGTGGCATGTATCCTGACTGCATGTCATGGGACATGGGGAGGTAATTTTTCTAGTAAACATGCCCCTAAAAATGCAACCACATTGTTTGGGTTTACTTGAAACAAAATGACATTATTATCCCTGTACATGGGGAGCTGTTTTTTCTCCCCTTGATTTAAGCTGTGTACTCAGATGCTACAGTGACAGGAGCCATCAAAATGTTATAGTGAATGAATAAATAATTACAGGAGTCCTTATGGGACGTAGAATAGCCATTGCCTTCTTTGGGGAGGATGAGGACAGACCCAAGGAAGTTGACTGTGTCCCTTTTAAAAGGACATACATTGCGTGATGCCATTCGCAGTCTATTCGGAGTGTCGTGCCTCAGAACATGTTGGCTATATTTTGATGTGCAGAGTTAGGATAGCTCCGTGCACATCATGGAGCATGGAGCTATGATGCACAGATCAGACTGTATCCCAGAAGGAAATCTCTTTTCAAGGAATGACGTTAAAGAGCTCTACTGCATCGCTTTATATTTTCATCTGAAAGAATCATATTCTCTGCGGTTAGTGTATTCCTCTAAGAGGAGTCAGGGTTATAATGTACTTAGTCCCAGCAGTGTGGCAGATGCGTCTCAGGCACACAGTTTATTCTTCTTCGAGTGATTGCTCATGTGTATTCCATAATAGGTGTGCGTGCTCGCCGTGTGCACCGGTGCCGGAGTGGTGCCTCCATGGTGCGGTATAAGGGGCGCTGCGCGCTCCTCTCACCCTCAGTTCCTTCTTGCCGCCAGTGAAGGTGCTTCGGAACTGCTCTGCTCCAGCTTTGCTGTAGCTCGTCCCAGAAACTGCTTGTTCGTTCAGTGTATGGTACCTGTACTTAGTTAATTGTTTAGTTTAGCTAGAGCGCCTGGGCCGGCGCATGCCGCATGCCCCGGGTTTTAAGTCGTGCGACACTTGTAGGCGATCTATGCCACTGAGTGATCCGCACGCAGACTGTCTACGCTGTTTGGGGGAAACCCATCTCAGCGATCGCTGCAAGATTTGCAAGTCATTTAAGCCTCAGACCAAAAGAGAAAGGGACATTAGGCTCCGAGCTATCCTGATGGAGTCGGCGACCCCGGCTCTGGCACGCCGCTCCGAGTCGGCACCGTGGTGTCAGGGGGGATAGCAACGGTTCTGCTCCAGGGAGGCCTGGGATGGGGCACTATCTCCGATGCTTTCCTCCTGTCCTGGTCAAGCCAGTTTCTCTATGCCTTTCCCCCGTTCCCGCTGATCGGCAAGGTCCTGGAAAAGATAAAGATGGACAAGGCCCAGGTCCTTCTGATTGCCCCGGCATGGCCCAGCAGCATTGGTACGGGACCCTTACGGGCCTGGCGGTCACCCTGCCGTGGTCGTTGCCGTCCCGCACGAACCTGCTCTCCCAAAACCAGGGCTGCCTCCTCCACCCCAACCTAGCGGCACGCCACCTCACGGCGTGGCTGCTCAATGGCTAGGTCAGGAGGAATGGACGTGCTCGGAAGGGGCTCAGCGCATCCTCCTAGAAAGCAGGCAGCCCTCCACACGCTGAGCCTACTTCTAGAAAGCAGGCGGCCCCTCCAGGCGCTCTCATCAGTCAAGGTGCAGCTGGCAGCCATATCGGCCTTCCATTCGCTGGTGCAGGGCCACACGGTATTCTCCCAGGCTATGACTGGCCGATTCCTTAAGGGGTTAGATCGCCTCTTCCCATACGTTAGGCCCCCTGTCCCGCAGTGGGACCTGAACCTGGTGTTGGCCCGTTTCACGGGGCCCCTATTTGAGCCGCTAGCCACGTGCTCCTGATCACACCTATCGTGGAAGGTGGCCTTCCTGGTTGCAATCACATCAGCTAGGCGGTCTCGGAGCTCAGGGCCCTGACCTCTGAGCTCCCATACATGGGGTTTCATAAAGATAAGGTCCAGCTCCGCCCACACCTGTCGTTCCTCCCGAAGGTGGTCTCCGCCTATCACAATGGTCAGGACATTTTTCTGCTGGTCCTCTGCCCCAAGCCCCATGTGTCCAGTGAGGAGCACCGCCTCCACACGCTGGATGTGAGATGGGCTCTGACTTTCTACCTGGAGTGGACTAAGCCATTTAGAAAGTCCTCGCAACTGTTCGTTGCCTCAGCCGAGCGCATGAAAGGTCGGCCGATCTCCACTCAGCGCCTCTCCAACTGGATCAGCTCATGCATCCGTACCTGTTATGACCTGGTGGGAATCCCTCCACCACCAATTGTGAAGGCGCACTCGACTCGGGCACAGGCCTTGTCGGCTGCCTTTTTGGCCCATGTCCTCATTCAGGACATTTGTGGGGCTGCCAAGTGGTCTTCAGCTCACACGTTCACCTCGCACTATGCGATCATCTCCCATACCAGGGATGACACCGTGTTTGGCAGGGCTGTGCTCCGTCCCAAGAACTTGTGAACTCCTACTCACCTCCAAGAGATATAGCTTGGAATCACCTATTGTGGAATACACATGAACAATCACTCCAAGAAGAAAAGACAGTTACCTTTTCCGTAACTGGTGTTCTTTGAGTTGTGTTGCTCATGTCTATTCCACATCCTGCCCTCCTTCCCTTCTGTCGGCGTTGTCTGGCAAGAAGGAACTGAGGGTGGGGGGAGCACGCAGCGCTTCTTATACTGCACCATGGAGGCGCCACTCCAGGGGTCTCTGGGGCACTCCCCTATGGGTACTGCTATGGGAAAATTTCCGGCACCAGTGCATGTGGCAAGCACGCACACCTATTGTGGAATAGACATAAGCAACACAGCTCGAAGAACACCAGTTACAGAAAAGGTAACTGTCTTTTTTTGCAATATTACACAGCACTATTTGACGATGCTATCGAATGGAGTTTGATGCAATGTATGACTAATGTCAACTCTTGCAAGACAATAGAGAAAAACTTCATTAATCCGCATACCTTTATAATTCCCATACAGAGAAAAACCTAGTCTCTCTCTCTCTCTCTCTCTCTCCACTTCTCAGCAAAGATTTACTAGAAGAGAGCTGTAGTGAGAGTAAGAATTCTTTATTTTTACTAAATATGCTACATTACATTTACCAGCACATTATCATAAATAATTGAAACTAAACTGCTGATGCCACAATAAATAAAGCATATTTTTACAATGCAGTATCCTTGCTTTGTTATCGTGTGTGTAACTCTAATGCCAGATGGAGTCGGCAGCAACAAGGGCCAGGCTCAGTATTTAGAGGTTTGATATCTGGGAAAGTCCCAATGAATTAATGTCCCTCTAACACATCACTCCCTTCTCACTCAGCAGCGCCCCACTCACAGTTGGCTGTCCTCCTTTAGCGAAGACCCAGAGTTCAGAGATGAGTTCACAAGGTTTTCATCCCACACTTGGCACCGGGGGCGTTGAGCAATGCTGCTGCTGCTGCTCTGCAACTAGCTCACAGCTGCCACTGTTTCTCTGCTGCTATCGCTGGTCACTGTCCTCTGCTACTTATGCTTTTCTGCCACTGCTGCCACCACTTCTCTGCTGCTGCTTCCATGATACCACATTCTGAGGTTCCGCCACTTAACCCTGTGGTTTCAGCTCTCAGTGATTTCAGCAGGTAGTGGGAAACCTGACTGCCAGTGCAGTCTCTGTGTTGTCTTTCACTGTCCCCACACAAGGTCTAAGGCTTAGCACCTAGACCTGCTCAGCAGTGATGTCAGTGCTAGGAATCACCAACTGGAAACAAGAACTCTCAATTGAGTCTAATCACCTCTGTCATTAAACACAGGAGAGGGGCAGGTCAAATGGTGTCAGGGACTCTTTGGGCAGAATCTACACCACCAGGTAGAAACATAATTACCCACCCATGCTCCTCTTCACTGGCATTTGACATCCCTGCACCTGCTTAGCAAGTGAGGTTCAGTTTAGGCAAGGGAGGCTGGGTAGCATAGGCCAGGGAAGGCTGTGCCCCCCCAAAAAGCCTGGTGTGGCCCTGCCTGCACTCCGCCCCAGCCTCCCTCCTGCCTGCTTCCAATTCCCTTCCCGCTCTTCCATGGCTGAGAGGCTGGGGCAGGCAGGCTGTGGATGGTGCTTACAAGGCCCGGGGCTGGGGGCCCTGGGGCTTGGGCCACGCCGCCTGCCCCATGCTGGGGTTGGGGGCACTCCGACCACGCCATCCACCCGGTGTTCTGGGGCTGTGGCTAGGGGCACTCCACCGCTATGGGGCTGTGTGTGCTCTGGGCTCTGGTGGGGAAGGGGGATGGAAGGGGAGGGGCCTTGGGCAGAGGGGGAGGGGCCAGGGGCTAGCCTCCCCCAACAGCTCGTTCACCCGTCACCCATGAGTTCTCAATCAGGGCACGCTAAGCACAGTTCTGCTGCCCTTTACTTGTACAATCAGGATAACAACATTTAATTGCACCTGCATATGAATACCAGAGTGATTTGTAACCCCAAACCAGCCAAAATTGGTGATTTTGGCAAAGCAGCTCCATCATGCTGCACACCTAGGCAGAGTAGACGTGTCTATACAGACATGGGCTGCTCCTCAAGTCCTTTCCCCAAGTGCATCATTAGATGTCAGGGGAGCGCTCATTCAGACCTTACGTGTGTGTTGAACTGGGGTCTGACCCTGAGAGGCACTGCATTCCCACAACTCCCGTTGAACAAGTGTCCATTCTGATCTTCAAGCAACTCTCAGGATTGGACCATGATTGCTAAAGGGCCAATCCAATTCCTGTGGAAGTCAACTGGAAAGGCTCCCACTGACATCTGTGGGGCTGGATTGAGTCCAGTACTGCAAGATGCTGGAGTGTCACGTACACACGGAGGAGAATGGTGCCTGAAGTACTTTATCTACATTAATTAATTCAACCTGACATCTAGAGCCATGCTGCCCATACAGGCCTCTTGGTGGCAGGGAGGACTATCTCTCCAGCAGATGACTAGGAGCATGGAAACATTCCTTCTGCTGCAGCAACTGGTACATGAAAGCAAGGGACAGCTAGCGCACCTGATGCGCGTCTCATTTCCTGGCTCCCATACTAAGGCTTGTGGTGTGCTATTACCTCTACCTGAGTGTACCAGCTACTGTAGCAGGAGTGGGGTCATTTACTTTCCACTGCTGCTCTCGTGTGAGGGTCAAAGTGCTTCCTGTGTACTGCAGGACCTTATTGCAGTGGGAGACAGTGCCTTAAATGGAAACCTCCCGAGTTATGAGATAACTAATTGATGTCTCCTCAAGATCCCAGAGAGGGGACAGCCCAGACTCAGAATGGTGCAAGAGCAAAGAGCCCACACCCCTTTGCCCCCTCCCCCATGCTAAATGTGGTAGCTCTGAAAGAGAGGACAGCCCAGCGACCAGGTGAAGGTCGTTAGTGGGGAGGCAGGTGGAGCCAGGATCAAGGTCTGAACGTTTTAAAGCTGTGCATGCTGCATCAGCCAAGCTGTGCAACCATTTGTAGACCTGAGCTGGTGGTAGTTGAGTCCAGTTAGAACCCAAATACACCGTGATTCTGGATGGGTTCACATTTCTCCACCACCACCCTATTCCCAACACCCCATGGGTTACTAAAGGTGGTAGATGGGTAATCTGAGGCACATAGAGTAAGTGACTTGCTGATTAACTGCACAGTGAGCCAGCCATATAGAACCCAGGAATTCTGTCTCCCAGGTGGTGCTCTAACCACTGGAGAATACTTCCTTTCTACATAACTAAGCCCAACTGGTAAATTAGAACTTATTGGGGCATCTAGAATACTCTATTTCCAAACGGCCTTTCTGCAGGTATTTATATTCATATACTATGCTTGAAATATAATTGTATGGAATTCTTGGTCCTGGAAGGTGAGTATATAATTATTTGATTTCCCCCCACCTTTGCCCCCATCTTACCCATAGTAAGATGAAAATCCATGTTACTATCAGGAAAGGGAAGAACTGTGTGACTTTAAAAAAAAATAATATATATATAATAAGCTATCCTGTAAAAGTGAGGCAACAATTGTGACTTAAAACAAAAAGCCTCCTTAAAGAATAACTGCACATTTTCCCACTTCCAATTGTTTGAAAACACAGGGTTAGTTTAGCAGACTATGCTGCGCGCTCTTGAAACCCAAGTCCAATATTTACACACATTGCTCATGCTAGAAACGATTTAATCCTATTTCAAAGCAATGTAGTCATCGCTATCGGTCCAGATCCACAGAGATTAGACCATGCAAACACAAATCAGCAAAAGTTGGGTTCCAGTGAGATTTAAAGTTTTATAGAGCCCTGGAAGGCACTGGCAATCATCTTAATGTGGAAAGCTTATGCACAGACCATAAATATGCTGAGTGCAGTGCTTTTTGTGGCCCTGAGCAGAGCACATCAATTTTAAAAAAATGTAGCTATTTATGTACGTTTGGGCAGCATTTTATGTTGTCATGACCAATCCACAGCTTTCTTTAGTCCACGTTCTCAGGCATAGTAAGGAAACCTTCTCTCCCACCCCACCTCACTGTCTGTTGTGCCTGAATGCTACTGTATCACATTAACAAAAACTAAGTACCACGATTAAATGTTTGGGGTCTTTTTAGAAACAATATTATCATTCTGAAGCTTGCAAGATTTATTCAGATGATCTTTCTTCCAAAAACATCATTTCCCCACCTATAGAGCTGGCTTTCTCCTTCAGTTAGGTCACTATCGCTCAGTGTCCATGGGAAATAGTTACACCTCTCTGAAGTAACCATAAATGATTCTCTGTTCTCCCCCACTCTCCTCCAGCCAGGCACCTCTAAAGCAAATTGTCCTATGTAGCTTTTGTGTTTCAAGCTTTCCACTATTTTGATTTAGTGGGGATGGAATTTCCCCCGTTTTCTTAAAGTAAACTACTTTGATTCATATAGTTGTTGGCATGCCCTCTAATTAAATCTCGAGATCTCCTAATAACCTATCTTTAGGCCAAATCTTGGTTTCACACTCTGTTTTTTTTTTTCCAGTCAGACTCCCATTGATTTCAATGGGAATTTGCTTGAATCAAGACTCAATGAAAATCTCTGGATTTGACTCCCACTATACCTAGTTTTAACCCTTCACATTTGGGTGGCAGTCTTAGCTTTCTATACTTGGATGTGCCCTGAGACCTTAGTGCTTCTGATTTTTCCATCTTGAAGGCTTTTAGTTATGTCAGCCTGCTCCACCACCATACTTGATCATGAATGTCTTTCTTGGTGCCTCTCAGGGCATGTAATGTCATGTCTGTCCAATTACTTTAATTTAAAATTTAAATTATATTTATTTGGCATAGCCTTTGGCTAAAAAAAGCAGCAGAGTTTGCTTTTTCTAAATAAAATGGAGGGAGTCTGCACATAAAGGTTAATACTGTGGGCTAAATCCTGCCCTCTGTTACACTCAGGTTATCTTAGTGAAGTCTGGAAAAGCACAGATGTGACTGAGTGCAGAGTTTGACACTGTGTTAGGTTTTCTTTGTAGCATTCATTTTCTACAGCACTGTCTATTGGGAAATCCATTCTCCCTTCCCATTTAGCTCTGCGATAGCTGCCAAAGCAGCAGCAGCATGGTTCTATGTCTTTTAAAATGTTGACATTTATAAACAACAACAAAAATTTGTGGTGTGTTTAAAATAATAAGCAACTATGCAATACAAAGCTGTATTTCTGCCGGGGATTCTGGTGACCTCATAACCCACATGAGCAGAGTCAGAGTGGTTTGTCACTAAATTCTTTGATTATGGATAGGTCTACACTGCAATGTAAGCCTGGGCTCCGACTCAGGCTCAAGCCTAACCCCCCTTCCGTCCACACACAAATTGCCCTAACCCAGGGCTCGGACCCAGGGTCCTAAGCCCTTGCAGGGCTGCAAGGTCTGAGTACAGGTCAAGCCTTTGTAGGGTTTGAGCCCTATTGCTTTGCAGTGTAAATGCAGCCCTGCTTGACTCAGGTCCTGGGAGTTCTCCAAAAGTATCCCACAATCTCATGGGCCAATTTCCTTTGTCGTCTCTATCCCAAGAATCTTCAATCTACTCTTGAAAATGGAAGCAATCGCCCTTGGTGTACTGCAGCAGCTCAGTGAGTCATTGTTAACCCTTCCTTTGTCTTCTGACCACTGAGCTGCAAACACACCATCAGAGAGCCTTCTGTGTTTGCAATGGAAACTGAACAGAAGAAGCCTTTTGCAAAGCACAGACCATTCCAAGAGGAAGTGTTTCTGTGATGAACTTATGGCTGAAGTTCTGGACAGGGCCAACACACTAAGAACATAAGAACGGCCATACTGGGTCAGACCAAAGGTCCATCTAGTCCAATATCCTCACTTCCGACAGTGGCCAATGCCAGGTGCCCCAGAGGGAATGAACAGAGCAGGTAATCATCAAGTGATCCATCCCGTCACCCATTCCCAACTTCTGGCAAACAGAGGCTAGGGACACCATCCCTGCCCATCCTGGCAAAGAGCCATTGATGGACCTATCCTCCATGAACTCATCTAGTTCCTTTTTGAACCCTGTTATAGTCTTGGCCTTCACAACATCCTCTGGCAAGGAGTTCCACAGGTTGACTGTGTGTTATGTGAAAAAATACTTCCTTTTGTTTGTTTTAAATCTGCTGCCTATTAATGTCATTTGGTGACTCCTAGTTCTTGTGTTATGAGGAGTAAATAACACTTCCTTATTTACTTTCTCCACACCAGTTGTGATTTTACAGACCTCTATCATATCCGCCCTTAGTTGTCTCTTTTCCAAGCTGACAAGTCCCAGCCTTATTAATCTCTCCTCATATGGAAGCCGTTCCATATCCCTAATCATTTTTGTTGCCCTTTTCTGAACCTTTTCCAATTCCAATATATCTTTTTTGAGAGGGGGTGACCACATCTGCATGCAGTATTCAAGATGTGGGCGTACCATGGATGTAGAGGCAATATGATATTTTCTGTCTTATTATCTATCCCTTTCTTAATGATTCCCAATATTCTGTTCGCTTTTTTGACTCGCTGCACATTGAGTGGATGTTTTCAGAGAACTATCCACAATGACTCCAAGATCTTTCTTGAGTGATAACAGCTAATTTAGACCCCATCATTTTATATGTATAGTTGGGATTATGATTCTGTACCAAAGACACAGGGACTTGTGGCTAGAGGGAAGGCATGCAGAGAGGCAAGAGGAAAGGCCCAGCCTGGCTGCACAATTAAGGGCAGGGTTTCAGTGGGGAAGCAGGCACTTGCTTTGCAGTTCCTGGAACAGGAACATTGGCTAAGGGAGGACAGAGCTCAGCAGAAAGAGCTGTTTGAGTGGCTCATGTTACTAGTGACCACAAGAGTAGTGGCTCCTGCTGCATCACCTACCCCATGGCCTGTGTGCTACCCTGTGCTGCAGTTGAGAAGCAGCTTGGAAGACTCCATGGCTCGGCACAAGCAACTGGGCTCCATGAGTGGCTGGGCAGGGCAACCTTGCCCCGTGCAGGCCTCCATATTGTGTGTCTCCCCGTGAATGCTTTCACCTCCCTCCTACAGCGCCATGTGTATGGCAAATGGGGAAAGAAGGGAAAGGGAATCAGGTGCCATGGTAGAAGATTTCCATCTTTGACATGGTTTCCCTGGTCGCACTTGTTCATGCACTAGGTGTGTGTTTGTTTTTCTGTAAGGTTCTGTTGTTACTGGTGTTTTGGTGTGGTAATGGCAGCTGGCCTGCCTGGCAGTGGGCAAATATTGTACTTTTCTAATACATGCTTACAAATAAAGGTTTTTATTTCATCAAGAAAGTTTATTTCTATCACTGCTTCACACCATGTATAACGTATATTCAAAATAATAGCGGTAAACACATGATCAGGGACAATTAGGATTTAGTATGCAAAGACTATCCCTCGGTATGGTTATCTGTAGCAATTCATACTTCAGTCACTTCCTTACATCAATCCATACTGTGAATAACCACCCTCCCCACATTTCATAAGTGGTCATGTCATTCATAAGTACTTTGTATGGCACAAAAATTCCACAGCCCTCCCCACAATCAATGATCCCCCCCATACCACCACCCCTCCCACAAGCACATTCTTATAGGTACTTTTCCCCCTCTTCCATTGGTCCCTGTAAGTCCATGGCCCAGGTGCATCCAGCACCAGCAGTGGTAGGTGCACTCTCTGGCCGAGTGTACCGATTCAGCGGCCCCTTGCTGTCATAGTTCCATTCAGGGGGAAAGGGCTCATCTCTGGCTTCACAAACACACCTTTATTATTTTGAATATCCATCGTATGGTGTGAAACAGTGATAGAAATAAACTTTCTTGATGAAATAAAAGCAGAGCAAGCCACAGTAAGGTGGATAGCATTGATGACACTGGCATCCAAATGGGTCTGTAAACATCTCCAGTGGGATTTCAATATGCCAAAAGCTCATTCAGCAAACATTCTGCACCTGCTGAGAGGATAATTAAACCGTCTTTTGCCAGGGCCTCATAAATCAGGGTACGGTTTCATAAGCCCAGGCAAAAGGAGATATGTAGGGTCCCCAAGAATAACAGCAGGGACAGTAACTCCATTTATGACTGTTATTTGGTCGGAATAGGGTCCCAGCCTGCCCATGAATGTAGACTCCTGATTGGTGGAAAACCCTGGCATCATGAACTTTTCCAGTGAAACCCACGCTGACGTTCATAAATTGCCCTCTGTGGTCCACAAGGGCCTGCATAACAATGGAGTAGTGTCCTTTGCAGTTTGTACTCCTTGAGGGAGGGTAAACTATGGGCACATGAGTCCCATCAATGGCCTCTGCCACTTTGGGCTAAACCACACACTTGATTGCCTCAGAAACTGCACCTCTGCCTACAAGCAGCCAGGACAGGTCACCGCTTGTGGGGAGCCGCCCAAAGTGAGCAGCTCCCAGCTCCGGCACCCCACACCTCCTCCTGGACCCCACCCCCTGCCCGGAGCCCTCTCCCACACCCAAACTCCCTCTCAGAGCCCACACTCCACACCTCCTGCCGGCCCTGCGCCAGCCGGACTATAAACCAGAATTTCAATGAAGATCAGAAATGTTGGTTGATAGACCTTTCCTGTTGGTGAAGTGCTGGATTAAACAGCTTTTACTGTATATTAAAAGCTAAACCAGTTGTAATTACAGCACTTCCAGTTCACTTTTCGCATTCGAAGAAGTCATGTTGTTACTAGAGATTGTCTCAAACCCTTCCCTATCCCCCCCCACTTCTCTACGAACACCTCCAAAATATGATGCATACAGAATCAGGATCCAAATTTGTAGGGCTTGGACCCCTCATTGTTACACTCCCTTGGCTACATATCGTCTATCCTGCTGGCTCCTACTCCTGGGACAGTGTCCCTGTCCTAATTCTCCCAGTGCCCTCTATCACCTTTATTAAATCCCTTCTCAAAGCTAACCTCTTCAAACCTCTCCTCCCTTGTTTTCATTAGAAACAGTCTCCTCCCCCCCCCCCCCCCCCCCGAACTGTTGCTCTTTGTTTTGATTGGAGTTTAACACTCTTAATCTGTCTCTGTGCAAAGCACTGTGTTAGTTAAGGGTGCCACATACATGCCTTCAGGTAGGAGCAAGACTGTGCTTACTACTGATGCTTGTGATACCATTGACATGATGCTGGAGCAGTTCGGGTTGTGACTGCAGATTGCTCTCTGATGGGAATGTTCAGAAACTCTTCTGTGGAGAATAAAGAGTGAGCTGCAGTGAGAGAGAAGGAGTTGGGACAGTTCCCTAATGAGTGGTTGCTAGATTCCCCAAATAGAAAGGCTCCCACATTTCACTGAAGCTTACTTGGGGTTCCTGTCAGGAATTTGCTCAAGTAGGACGGCGTCCTGCCTGATAGGGTAAAACATTAGAGATAAATTGGAGTCAGAAACTCGGAGCTGCATCTCTCCAAATGTTGGGATGGAAGGCTGCTTAAGACCCCAGATCTGCACTAGGCCCCTGTTAGCACTTCACTTCCTTGTGTGGTTCTGACTAGTCCCCCTCCTGCGCGGCGCCCTCCCCCACCCCACGCGGCAGCTATCCTCTGCACCCTAACTCATTGATTAGGTGGGGCAAGGAGAAGGAACAGTCCCCTTGCACAGCACTAAGAGCTTGACCCCACCCCTTTATTAGATGTACTCCCTCCCCTAATTTAACACTCCCAGGTCTAGGATCCCCGTAGCAACCTTTCCTGTATGATATAACTCACCCAGCCCCAGGCTCCCAGTGCCCCCAGGACACAGCTCCCCCACCACCCTAAAAAAGCCCAGGGTCCAACTCCTAGTTCCTCAGCCCTCCACCTTCTCCAGCCCCAGCTCACACAAACCCACGCTGCAGCCCCCCATAACTCCCAGCCTCTGGCATCAGTTCTCAAAGTATCACCAAGGTCTGGCTACTCTGCTCAACTTCCACAGTCCTCTGCTCCCCCAAATCTCACCCTCCTCCAACCCCTTGCTGGCTCCTCTCAGATCACTGTACTCCTTGCAGAATTTTTTGGTCCTTCTACGCTGTATCAGTTTTTCCTCACAAGGAATAAGATACGGCCCTGTGGGGACAGGCTAGAGCCTTGTGCTTGGTAAGCTGCTGTATATGTCAGCTTACCACACAAATACGGACCCACACAGGAGGATTCGCAAGAGCAGGATTTTGCCATATGGGCCCAGCCCTTAGTAAGTGGTGATATGGAGCTTCCCAAAAGGAATACTGGAACGTATTCTGCCCAACTAAGGCTAATTGTGACCTCTAGCTCCCAAGCACCCAGAGGCTGCATGTCCCCTACTACACTCCTTTGTGGGGTGCAGCTTGCTCCCCCAGATGTGACCAACTAGCTCTTCTGACCAGGGTGTGGGGAAAAGGAAGCCAGGTATCCTATCTCCACCCAGCCCAGTTTGGGGAGCCAAGCACTTCTAGGAGAGTAGGGACAGAGCAGCCCCTGCTCTCTTCTGAGCCCTGTTATGTGAGCTGTGCAAGCAGGAGAAGCCAGCTTATGTCTTTCCCTAGGCTTTGCATGTGTATATGGGGCAAGGAAGAATCTGGCCCTAAAGAAGGTGGGAGGAGTCAAGGTAAATCTCAAGTGTGAAGTATGCTACCTTGCAAAAACAAAGTAATCACGCTTGCCCCAGAAAATGATTGATTATTTCCATAGTGTTGTACATGTGTGTAGTAGAAAGAGAGCTTAAAACATAAGCCCTTGTATTAGAGGCTTGATATAAGGCAGGACCTGCTTACAGAATTTGGCAAGAACAGAGCTAATATTGCAAAAATACACATTTTTAAGACGTGCTTGTTACAGAGTACTTATGCAAACATATTTTGATATTAAGTGGTACCAGAACATTTTGATATTAAGGATGGTACAAAAACATTTTTTAAAAATAACAGAAACACACTAACTCCTTTTAAAAGATAAGATAAGGATGACAGTATGTAATAAAAATGTTTTAATTAAACCAACATGTACAAGGTAATGGGTAATAACTAGCCACGTTAGGGGACAGTAACTAGCTATGTCAGAGGGGCAGTACTAACTTGTTTGTATTGGGGTATAAAAATGTATCTCAAAGAAAGAATCTTTGTCTAGCCTAGGGAGGACCGGAAAGTCCCACCGTTCACTGAGCTGGTCCATTGTCATGGGCATACATCTATTAGTGGTCTGGTAAAGTCTGTGAAATACTTGTACTGTGCTTCGTCAACAATAAACCTGGCTAGGTACCTTCATCCCTTAACTAATCTTATGGTCATTGGGTGGTTTGCTCAAGGTCTGCCATGCCACAGCTGTCTGCACAGAGCTGGGATGGCACACAGGGGGAACACACACACGCAGCCAAACACCTATTAACATCTAACCACAATGTGCACAGCCCTATACACTCACTTTTTAAAATGAAAGTCTCAAGAACCATACAACCTAAAGGCCAGATTTGGATATCAGTTACCCTGGTGTAAACCCAGAGCAATTTGGTTGACTTGAAAGGATTTACTCTGGGTTGACACGGAGATCAGAATCTCACGCCAGATTACGCTCTGGCAGCGACCAGAGCCCCTGGCCCTTTAAATCGCCGCCAGAGCCCAGGGGCTCCTGGCCACTGCTACCATGGGGCTCCGGCAGTGATTTAAAGGACCCGGGGCTCCTGGCCACCGCTACTGCAGCCAGAGCCCCGGGCCCTTTAAATTGCTGCCAGAACCCTGGGGTAGCGGCAGCAGCCAGGCGCCCTGGGCCCTTTAAATCGCCGCTGGGCCGCGCTGAAGGTTTGGCTGGGGGAGCCTGGCCCCAGCCCCGCCCCTCTTCCTGAGGCCCTGCCCCTTCCGGTTGACACACCCCTTCACCTTGCTCAGGACCCCGGCCGCCCTGCGTCCCTTAAGTTACTTTCACCCCTGTATAAAAGTGCTTATAACCCTATAGCTATCCCCAGGCTTGATCTACACTTAAAATTTATACTGGTGTAGCTATGTGGATGAGAGGTGTGAAAAACCCCATACCTCTGATTTTCATAGCTATGCCAGCAAAGCCCCCCATGTAGACACAGCTATCCGGACAGAAGAGTGTTTCTGTCAGCATAGGTAACATTGTTCCTGGAGGGGGTATTTTTACACTGGCAGAAAAGCTCCTGTCAGTGTATGCTGAAGCTACACTAGGGGGCTGTGCTGGCATTGGTTTTGTAGAATAGACCTAGCCCCATATACGAAGAGGAATGAGCTATACCTTTCTAAGGCACCTTTATACTGATATAACTGCATCTGCAGTAGGGTTTGTAGTGGTATAACTATACTGGTCAAAAAAATTCCACCTTATAACTGAAATATACAAGTACAAAATCTGTGTGTTGACCAGGCCTTAGGGAGTAGTGTGGAAGCAGCCTCTGTGTAAATATACAGTTGCATAATTTCCCTCAGATCATAGGACATCTGTGAATTTGTGAGCCATGAACCTCAGTTTAGAAGAAGAATTTTCTGCCTATCTTTTGCCTTTGTGTGGGGCTATATGTGGGTGGGCCTGATTTGGCCTTTGATTATCCTCTATTCTCAAACATTTCTTTCTAATTATAAATACCTAATTCCACAGGAGCTTCTTTCAAACAACCTGTGAGATTCTGAATGTACTTTAGTAGTCTCAGGTATACAGATAACTAGTTGTGTTTATTCAATTGCAGTGGGATCTCCAAGACTGTCAGCAGAGGATAAGACAAGTTGTTTACCAATTTTGATAAAACTGATGAATGGCTTGCTCCTGCCATTGACAAGTGGAAAGAAATTAGTCCGGGCCTGTTACATGATGGTCATATGGTTCTAATTAAATTATTTCTCTCTGCAGATTGAGATCCCTCGGATGAGGTCTGTGGTTCATTGAAAACTGTGTAGAAATTACAAGCTGTCACTTTAATTTCAGGGGGCTTGTAGGGAAGCATGCGATCTGGGCCTAACAGCAAATTCAGTCAGTCAATAGCTAGCCAGCCTAGAGTAATGTGGGGTGAGTTATGCCTCTGTTTTAAGGGGCTGCCTGCTTTGTGTTTCTCTGTTTTGGGGTTCTTGTGTGGTTTTGTTCTGAATGCTAAGATCTAAAGTAGTGTTATGCTGCAACCTTCTAACAAGAGTGTTTATGATTTTTATCTGACTTCTCTGTGTGTATGCTGTGAACATAACAAGGCCCTACAAACAGTCTTCCATTGAGGTCAATAGGTAGCATGTGTATATGTGTAATTTCCATTGAGGTCAGTAGATGGTACATGGGTATGTAGAACTTCCATTGAGGTCAATAGGTATTTGTGTATATATGTGTGTGGGCGTGTGACTTTCACTGTGTGCAATAGATGGTGTGTGTGGAAAGTCCATTGAGGTCAATCGGTGGTGTGTGCATGTGGCCTGGTCTACGCACAAAATTGCACTGGTTTAACTAAAAGTGTGATTTCAAAGCACTGTAGTTAAATTGGTGCGACTTTGTGTGTGAACATTCTTAAACACATGGAAGAGTCACCACCACATTGGGGACTTCCACTAATTTAACTACATCAATATAGTTAAATTGGTGCACACTCTGTGTGGAGGCAAGCCCTGTGATTGGAAGGCAGGTTAGAGTCCTGAGGCTCTAAAACTCCACTAAGGTTTCCATTGACAGCATTGGATCAGGCCCTTAGTGTGGTATTTACAGTGCCTAACACTGCACTAGTTGCCCATCCCTGGACTGGTCTACAGGGCAACTGTACGCTGGTGGGCTTGCTTGCCAGGCCAGGAAGAATTCAGTGCCACCCCCACGTCTCATTCAGGCCCTTCCCTCAGGGAACTGTTTATTAATTCAAATACACACAGTCACAAATACAAGTAAAACTGTTCCCCAGAGTAAAACAGCCTACAGGGACCCAAATGTCTTTCCCTTTGCCCATTCGTCTCTCTCTCTGCGTCCCTGGAAAAGGGACACACCCCTTCCTTTAAAGCTCAGCTGAATCATGTGACAGGCAGGCAGCACTTAACCATTTCCTGGCTGTCCCATCCTGTCACAGCAATGTTATTAGGTATACAGTAACTGTTTGCGGATGATACCAACAGCCTTGTGCTCTAGATGCTACATTTAGAAGCATTTAACAACATACTTTCTGCATCTTCCATTTGATGCTTCACACAAAGTTTGGATTATTTCCAAGTCTGTTGACTTTTTACTATGCTTTCGGGTATCATTGTGGTTTAAAAGCATCTTTAGAAGAGTAATGAATAACTTGCATCATACTAAAGTGATTATTGCACTGGACTTTGGAATGCTATTTAACTATACAGAAATATATGCCAGATACATACTGGGGTGCATGCCAGATCCTTGTCATAATACTGCCTGATGGTCAGGGAAAATCACTGGTAAGCAGAAGCCTGCCATTCTTGGCTACACCAGCTGTTGTACAAGTTGACAGTTGGAGATACTTGTTTTGCATCTTCCACAGGGAGAATTTCACATTTAATAAACAATTGATTATGTTAATAATTAATGTGAGGGTGAAATATTTTAATCCGAGGATCTCAAGGTGCTTTTACAAGCAAGTAAGTGCATATAATTATTGCCTTGTCACAGATGGGTAAAATGAGACTTGGTGAGGTTGTGACAATCCCAAGGTCCCTGAAGTGAGCCAGTGGCAAAGTTGGAAATAGAACTTTGAAGTCCTGACACCCAGTACTCGTCTGCTGTCAGTACTGGTTACCACTCCTGCTATGCACACATGCCCACTTATTATTTATTCAGTTTTATTTATTTGTATCACAGTAGCATTTAGGTTTTAGTGGTAGCCATGTTAGTCTGTATCAGCAAAAAAAAACGAGGAGTCCTTGTGGCACCTTAGAGACTAACAAATTTATTTGGGCATAAGCTTTTGTGGGCTAGAACCCACTTCATCATTTAGAAGTGCCAACTAAGATCAGAGTTCCATTATGCTAGGCACTATACATACCCATGGTAGAAAATGGTCCCAGCCCCTAATTATTTATAATCTAAGTCCTTAGTCCCACAAACACTTAGACACGTGCTTAACTATGTGAACATAAGAAGTCCCATTGAGTTTAATGGCAGTATTTCCTGGTGTAAAATGAAGCTCATGCCTTAAGTGTTTGCTGGATTAAGGTCTCAACAGACAAGACAGACCAAGGTAGGGAACTGAGGTAGGGAGACTAAGTGATTTGCTCCAGATCACTCAGGAAGTCTGTGACAGAGCTGGGAATTGAGCCCGTATCTCCAGCCCATTGCCTTAAGCACAAGGCCAAGATTCCTTTGTAGACTCGGTGTGATATTCGTTTAAAGTCAGGTGCTTTACACTTACACTAGTAGCTATGACAAGTTGTCAGTTGTTAACTTGTGGGTAGAGCACCTGGAGCAAAGTGGGTGTCTCAGTGTTTCATTTCTGAGCACTAATGAATAGTTGGATTCACTGACTGGGCAGAAGAGCTGAGATTCAAAACATTTTCTGCTTTCCCCCCCCCTCCTTTTCATAAAATGGATGCAGCTAACTGCTTTAGACATTAATTGAAATACCATGTAAGAGGACAGTACCTATCTATTAACCGGTTTCAGAGTGGTAGCCGTGTTAATCTGTATCAGCAAAAACAACGAGGAGTCAAAAGTAATCAACTGTTGAGAATAGGCCCCTTCCACCTTAATTGAATTGGCCTCGTTAGCACTGACCCCCCACTTGGTAAGGCAACTTCCATCTTTTCAGATATATACTGCTTACTGTATTTTTCACTCCATGCTTCTGATGAAGTGGGTTTTAGCCCACGAAAGCTTATCCCCAAATAATTTTGTTAGTCTCTAAGATGCCACAAGGACTCCTCGTTGTTTTTATCTATTAACCATTGCTTAATGAAAAGGATATTCAGTACCTTCCAGATAGTTGCTCTGTCCTTGACCAAAAGGTATAATTAGCTATGAAATTAGATGTGACCCAAGAGAGAATATTTTGTTGGGGGAGCCAGTCAGCAATGGCATATAATACAGTTTGTCTGAGGCACTTGCTGAATGACGCAAAGCAACCAAATCCTCCCCTGAGGCCTTATCTCAAACCGAGCAGTGATCCTCTCCAGTGCTACAGCGCCATAGGAGACCCGGGCAGCATACTAATGACAGAGAGATACACAAACTGAGCTGTACTTCAATAAAACTGTGCACCGCTACCCTGAAATTATTCCACAGAAGTTTAGTTGGCAAAGTTAATAATTTACAGTTGTAGCTGATATCATCACATACAATAGCAATGTGTTCAAAAGCTGCAGTCATTATTAAATATGCATGGGCTCACTGGATGCCATTTCAGGATAATTAGTGTGTGAAGGAAGCAACAGTGCTATCACTTATAGAATTATGCCAAAAGTAATTCCTACATGTTCACATTTTACAGGCTAGTAATTGTTCCACATCATCTAAATTTAACTATGTTGTTTTAAGGGGTGGCTTCCTTTACTATTTGCTGCATGAGCAGGCAGATATTGTAAATGATTTAAAATGTCAGTGGGTAAAGAGACTGTGAAAACATTAACCTATGATAATATGAGAAAGAACTTGTTGCGTTTCATTTCCCAGTGTCACATGAGTTGAATGCCTATGTGATTGCAGCACCGATGGGTGTTGTAGGATGGAGAGGTTAGACTGGACAAGAGCATTTATCTGTTTAATCTAGTCTTTTTTCCCTGTCTGGGACTGGACATTTATTTAATGCTCAGCACGGTGGTTTCTGAATATTGGGGGCAGAAGGGTAAGTGTTTCTAGAAGCACTGTAAACAGAAATAAAATAAAATAAATACTTGGCTATTCTGCGGCCTGAGTTGTCAGAAGCAGTGCGTATATCCAGGCATAATACCAGTCAGTGGAACTACTTTCATGTATAGAACCACAAATATCTATGCTTTACCTCATATATGGCCAGATCCTCAGCCAATGGGGGACGATGACTATTGACCCTAGCTGAGGCTCTGGTCCATAGTGTTTATTGACCAGTCAGATTTCTCCTGCCTCTCCTTTGCTTCCTTATCTTCCCCTGCTCCCTCTTCTGGTTCCTTCCTCCCTCTTGCTGCACTCCACCCCTTCCCCAGTCTGGCGCTTCCCTCGCGGTTTGTGGTTACATTGGTTTACTTTGCTTTAAAAGTGACCGGCAGCAGTGTGGGTTTTTTTGTTTGTTTGTTTGTTTGTTTTTTGTTTTGTTTTTTTTAATAAATGTGTTGACCCAACAGTGATTAAATGAATACCACAAAGAGCTGCAAGCTCTATAGATTGGACCCTCATGGTTCAAGGCAACTGTGCTTGTGCTCCCCCTCCGCGGTCCACCAAGGGCCCCACTTTAGGTTCCCGGCTCCTCAGCCATCACCTCTGTTGGGCGGAGACCTGCATCTCTCTTCCTCCTGACTGGGGTTTATCCAGGTTGCACAGTTCCCCTACGCTGTGATATCCCCAGCAAGCCAGACTGCTTCAACCGGCCAGTGTCTGCATTTTGCTTTCTTTCTGAAGGCTATGAACAGTGTAGTCGCCAGCAGTTATGAGTTACCACATAGCTCTTTATAAGCAAGCCCGTTTATTCTTAAGTTGAAAGCATTACAGAGAAAACACATAAAAACAATAAAAGTTCCTGTACGCATGCTACAAGCTTGCCAGAGGCCACCCATCAGTCTTATGGGGCCTCAATAGGACAAAGTCCTTCCAGCCTTTCCCAGGAAGAATTGGGGGCCCCCTTGGACAGAAGGTTCTGTACATTTGCTGGATCAGAAAGAAAGCCCTAAGTCATTGTAAACTCAAGCTATTTATCCAAAAGTCCTTTCTTTCTTTGTTGGTCTCTGGAGAAACCAGTTTTAACTCTCCAGGTGGTGGGACTTCTCTGGAGGTGTTACAACTTGAGGGAATTTGCCTAATCACCCCCCCCCCACACACACACACTGTTCTTGGATTCTGGAGGGAGGTATGGTCATCCCCCCCATGGAATTTGCATACAGTCCCTGGCCCATAATGATACATAATTTTACTGTATTAAGATATCCCAGAGTTACTGCAGGAAAATGCCATAACTGTCAAAGGGACATCTAGTACATAACTAAAGGTGCATTTTAAATGAGTTTTCTCATTAGGGCCCCAAAGTCTCACCAGCTAGTTCCATCTTTCTGTGCCATCACTAAGCCCTGTTGTACAATGGAGCACAGCGTCTTTGGGTATCCAAGAAGTTGGAGACTTAACAGACTTGCTGGTTCATTGACTCCCTCACCCCCTGCCCATGTACAAATGTTCTATACAAATCATTTAATTTAAGGCCTGATCCAAAGCCCCCTGAAAACGATGGAAAGCCTCCAGGTGACATGGGCTTTGAATAAGGTCCTTGAAGCTGGCTGATTATGGGGAGTGGAATACATTCCAACCATCAAAAAAGCCTATGGCCTGAATGCAGTGTCTTACTCAGCCATGTTGATATTCCCATAATGCAGTTCTGAAAGTTTGTTCAATTATTTCATACCAGCAAGAGTATATAATATGCACACTTTCCCAGTGCTCTGTGATTAAACCCCCCAATTTACCCAAGCTCCTATGGGCCACTTCTCCTCTACTGCAGGACCTAGTGGTGGGTATGACTTTGTAGGATGATGCATAGCAGTGGAGCTGGTATTGGTCAGTGCATGGGATATGTAATAAATTATTCCAAAGCTATAATTTTTTGTGCTGAATGCCCTTTTGCCTCTTGGTATTTGGGACATTCAGCACGTAACTAGGATTAACTCACGGGTGAGGGGGAGGGAATCTCAACCATTCCAGATCAACTTAAAAAAGCTGTGTTAGAAGTCGTACTGTATTTCTGATTCAACTTTTTAAAAAATAAATATTGAGCTGTATAGCAGGCCCCAACTGTGATTTGAAGAGCAGTCTGGAGCGCTTGTCAGAACGAAAGGGTCTGTTTAAGACAGAGTGTTCAGCACTCACAATGCTGATACTGTTTTCCTATTTGGTGCGTGATTCTATAGCTCAGTGCGTCTTTGCGTATACACATCCTCCCCTCACACTCGCATTTAGAGCCATGTTTGTAAGGGCTCAGCACTCACAGTTGGGCCCAAATTTTCAAGAGCTTAGCTTCCATTTAGGTACCTGAATAAGGCCCAGATTTTCAGAAGTACTCAGCACCCAGCAGCTTTCATTGTGACGCTTAAGGCCAGATTTTCAAAGAAGTTCAGCATCCCACTCACTGAGCACCTTTGAAAATCTGATCACTTACTTATGAGCCTAAATGGGAGTTGAGCTCTTCTGAAAATTTTGCCCCAAGTGTGGGTGTTGCACTCTTTTAAAAATCAGATTCACAGAAAGTGAGTGTGCGTATGTCTGCCCATGCATGCGCAACACATGTAATTTATGCACATTTTAAATGGATTTTCAAAATATAGTGATTACTTAGGAGAATTAATCAGATGTATTGGATAACTTCAAATGTATTTCACTTGATGCAGAATTAGTTGAACTATTGGCCCCACTACGACCTAGCTCTAAACAGGGCCGGCTCCAGGGTTTTGGCCGCCCCAAGCAGCCAAAACAAAACAAAACAAAAAAAAAAGCCGCGATCGCGATCTGCGGCGGCAATTTGGCGGGAGGTCCTTCACTCCCAGGCGGAGTGAGGGACCGTCCACCGAATTGCCGCTGAATACCTGGAACTGCCGCCCCTGTCCGGAACTGCCGCCCCACGCACCTGCTTGAGAAGCTGGTGCCTGGAGCCGGCCCTGGCTCTAAAGGGAATAGCAGATGTGGTGGGGCTGCAAGGGAAGACTGGCTAAAGGAATGTGGATGAGGAAATGGATTAATAGGTGGTTTATGGTGTATAGCATTTCACATTTGGTCTTGAGCCTCACAATATGCCCATGGCATAGCAATACCCTAGCATAACACGTGCTATCTGTCAGCCTGTCTGTTTCAGTGCACCAATCACCATGGTAGCTAGGTGTAATAATCTGCTTATTGTTAAACATCTACCAAAAAGTAAGGTTTCAGAATATTTCTATTTTGTATTCAAGACCCATTACTAGAACTCTGAAAACAGAGTACAATAAAGTTGGTCTCAGCAGCTTCAGCACTTCCTCTGTCAGCAAAACTAACTGACCTCTCGTAAGATGTTCCTGGGCTTGATTCTGAGCTCTGTGTTAAACAGCAGATAACTAGAAAAAATGCAGGTATCTCTGCTCAGGATAAAGGCACCATGATTTACAGTGGAAAGCATTTTGGCTAGTCTGAGTGTACTGATCTGGCTGTGGCTGGAGTTTCTGTATTCTTGCTTTTTGCTAAAATATGGGCAGTTTGTAACCTACCGCTACTGGTATGAGTACAACCAAAGTTCAGCTTATATAGTTTTATATATCATGTGCTTTTTTGTGTCTGTCCAGTCCAGACCGGACATACTAGCTATTTTCCCCCCTCCGTAATAATTGAGAGATGAATGGTGAAATAGTCTGAATGCAGGACTGGGAGCCAGGAATTCTGGCGTTATAAGCCTCTATGACAGGGTCAGCAACCTTTCAGAAGTGGTGTGCCGAGTCGTCATTTATTCACTCTAATTTAAGGTTTTGCGTGCCAGTAATACATTTTAACATTTTTAGAAGGTCTCGTTCTATAAGTCTATAATATATAACTAAACTATTGTATGTAAAGTAAATAAGGTTTTTAAAATTTTTAAGAAGCTTCATTTAAAATTAAATTAAAATGCAGAGCCCCCTGAACCGGTGGCCAGGACCCGGGCAGTGTGAGTGCCACTGAAAATCAGCTCGCGTGCCGCCTTCAGCACATGAGCCATAGGTTGCCCACCCCTGGTCTATGACATTGATTCCTTTTTGTATCCCGAAGTAACGCACTAAGGCTGGTTTTTTCAAAGGAGTCTACGGGAGTTAAATACTCAGATTGCATTGAAAGGTAAGTGGGACTCAGCATTTAACTCCCTGCTGCCTCTTTAAGAATCCAAGCCTTAACCTCACCTTCCCCATTGGTAAAACAAGGATAACAGGTGCTTAGCTCTCAGAAGTGTTGTGAAGATTAATTAGTGAATGGTTGTGAAGTGCTTTGAAGATGAAAAATTCCAAGTATTGTCATTGCTGTTAGCACAGCAACTGTGATTAGCATTATGGGAAAAAATAAACCTTCTTTGCCAGAAACTGGCTTATAATATAGTGAGAGCAGATAAAAAGAAAAGGGAAAATGGTCCGAGTGGAAAGGGAAGGCATAGGGAAGGGAAGAAGGAAAGCAGGTGGAATTTAAGAATCAAGACACAAATACAGTACTGCTAGCTTATGGAAAGAAAGTTCAATATAAACCCAAGTGGGAGAACATTAAATTCCAGGCGTACTGGTTTTAGTCACTGGAAGTTATATCTGAGGTGGGCAGGCAGAGGTGAAACCATGGCCTGACTAGAAGAAAGATGAGGAGGATTAGTGAGGACGCTACAGAAAGGAGGCTTTTTAAAAAACTTTCTTTCTCATTAAGATACATGAACTTTCTATACACATTTTAAAAAATCTTATTCATAACCTGTATTTGTTATCTTTAAAAGACCTATTTGTGTTTGGTCAATCTCTTATCATTATCTGGGTATTGACGTAGTTCAAATTCAGAAAAGGGTAACCATGCATTTTAAAACATTCCTCGTCCTTTTCCAAAAATGAGCTATCACACATTTGCCTACTAGTTATAATTATGTGTATGTTTACATAGTAATTAAACACCCATGGCTGGCTTATGTCAGCTGATTTGTGCTGGGGGGCTGTAAAATTGCGGTGTAGGTGTTTGGGCTCCAGCTGGAGCCCGAGCTCTGCAGCCCTCCTCCGTTATACAGCCCCACAGCCTGAGTCCGCAGCCTGAGTCAACTGACATGGGCCAGCTGTGGGTGTTTAAATGCTGTGTAGACATACCCTGTGTTACTGAGCTGGAGAACAACCCATTGATAACTTCGTTTTGACTGTAACCTAATAGAATCGCTATGGGGTTTGTGAATAGCCTGACTTTATCCTGAGCATTCTGTTAGCTATTTCCCCCCAAAAAACTATTTTAGGGCATTGCCACCATGTGTGCAGAAAGGTCCTTTAATAAAGGAGAAGTCTTCTTTTAAGTAATGAGCTTCTCATGGGCATTGAATGGGTAGAGCATCTAAAAGTAAGTTCATTATTGCATAAAACTCCTTTCTCTTGTTCCTAGAGATATTCTCATAACTTGTATACGTGAGAAATGGGACAAGTTGTTGAAACTAAGTGTCCAAAGGAGGGCAAGGAGTTAACCAAAGTGACATTATACAGCATTTAGCGAGTAACACAGAGATCTGAATAGTACCTTTCTTCGCAACATTTGTGTGTGCTTGAAGATTAGTCATTAATGACACAAGCCTCTGATTAAAAATGGACTGAGAATTCTCCAGCACATTACTAAGGAAATTAATTATTGCAGGTTAGAAATTCTTTATAGAGCGGTATACCAAAACAGAATGAATGTATGTGGTGGGGAATGGATTATTATATTTGAGGCAAAGGTACATTAGTATTAGAATTTGCATAAACATGAATAGAGAGAGATAATCTTGTAAACCGTTTATATACAGCTGTACATATACAGCAGCACTAAAAGGAATGACATATTCTGAATCACATCTCTTCCAGGATTCTTCAGCAAAGGAAGTGTACAAATCTATTTCCCACTTAATTTTAAGCCAAGGGGCTGTGGATCTATGAATCTGATTACTCAAAACAGGGTAAGCCAGGTAGCTAAAATGTTTAAGTGCATGCCTAAAAAGGAGTTCAGTTTCCAGTGGGGAGCATTCATCAGATTGGTACACAGAACCTATTTTAGTTAGTAATGTAGCTTCTAATTTAGAGGCATCTTAAAATAATTGAGTAGAAGGGACTCCCATGCAGCCACCCATTTTGGTGGTGTTGCTAGAAAATCAGCTTGGTACCATAATAAAAATAAACAAATATTATTAGCCCTTCATCCACCCAGAGCAGGGTGATTTTATCACTTAACTAAAGCAGTAAGTCTGTATTATTGTGGATAGAGTCTAAGTGTTTTAGATTTACAAAATCTTGACTGCTTAGTGCCATTTCCCTCCAAAGCCGAAGGGTGTTTTTGATTAGCTAATTATCCCTTGCCCCTTGAGGGAGACTTTGAGAATTCAAAGTGAGAAGAAGAGGTGATGAGGTGGGTGGATGAATACAAACCTGTTCAGGTTTGAGTCAACTAAAGCAACGTTTGGGATAGAACCTGTCTGCCATATAATGGAAATTAAAAGTCCAGCTAAGACACTGCAGACAGGAGAATTGAATTATATTGAAAATATAATGTTGAGTGGTTGCTATTATTAGCATCTAACATGCAGATATTCTTCTTCTTTTTGATGTGCGCCTGGGAGCGGTGGGGATCAAAATCGAGCCGGGGTTATAGATTTGAATGATAAGCAAGTGACTTACTGGATGTGAATAGGGTTTTATAGCTGTTCTCGCCAGCTGTTCCTTAAGAACACATTTTAAATGAAATGTAATAACTCTAGAAATGGACCTTAAACAAAGCCCCAGATCCAAATTGCCAAGAAATCTGGGGAAGTTTGGGTCAGGTCTAAATTTGTGACTAGCCCCTTTCTCTATGAAGGATCAAACCCAACCTATGATTTGAACACCCTGAAACTGTGCAATAGTTCAGATCCAGATCTAAACTTTCTGGCTAAGAGCATCTATAGTTAGCACCAATTTCCCTATCTACCACATAAATCTGTCCATTTCTCTGATGTCCCAAATGTGGTCCAGCCAGTTGCTAAGAGAATATTGCTGGTTCATTGTGCTCCTAACCTGTGTAGGCATTGTATGCAGTATATAGAGTAGCACAGTGTATTGGATTTATGTAGTTTGAATATGTTATTTTGGGTCATCCGTTCTGCTTGATGTCAGCCCCTTTCTTTCTAAAAACTTTTGAAAATTCCCCTGCTCTGTGAAGCATTCCAGCTATGAAGGCCACATGCTGCTTTGCTGGTCACATACTGTAACATACACACACATACCCCTTCAGATCATAAGCTCTATGGTGAAGGGACCTTTTATGTTTCGCATGGTTTGCATCTTGTACAGCACAGCATCTGCTTATGATACTGTATAAATAATAATTAATGCAGACAGATCTCAGCTGAAAAGTTCAGATCCAAACTTCCAAAATTTAAGGGGGAGTTGGATGTGGGGTTTTGATTTAGGTGTATCTCTAGTTCAGGGATCGGCAACCTTTGGCACGCAGCTCGCCAGGGTAAGCACCCTGGCGGGCTGGGCCAGTTTGTTTACCTGCCACATCTGCAGGTTCGGCCGATTGTGGCTCCCACTGGCCGCAGTTTGCTGCTCCAGGCCAATGGGGGTGGCGGGAAGCGGTGGCCAGCGCATCCCTCGGCCCATGCCACTTCCCGCAGCCCCCATTGGCCTGGAGAGGCGAACCGCGCGGCCAGTGGGAGCCACAATCGTCTGAACCTGCAGACACGGCAGGTAAACAAACCGGCCTGCCAGGTGCCTACCCTGGCGAGCCACATGCCAAAGGTTGCTGATCCCTGCTCTAGTTTATTAAGGCCCAGATTCGGATACCCTTACTCATTCTGAATAGCAATCAGCATTGCCAGCTCTCTGAATTTTATTCCAGGTTTTGCAATATTTGGTGTATTTTTTAAAGTCCCAGCTTCTGGAATAAGATTTCAAGAGAATTTGAGCTTACTTTTTTAAAAAGAAAGTTTCTACCCCTCATGGTTGCAATGGGAAGCTCAGAGACCTGAAGCAAGTATATCCTAAAGACTCAGAAACCGGAAGACAAATAAAAAGAATTCAAAGTTTATTTCTGGGGAGCCTGACGTGATTTTTGAACATTTGGAGTTGGCAACATTGAGCATCGTCTCTACAAGTATGTCCCTTTGCAGTCAATGGCCCCTGTCTAGATAAGGAAAATACACCATGTTTGAAAACATTAGCTAGCATGTTTTTAAACACAATGTTGCAGCTAGTGTAGAGACAGTTTAACCTTTTAAAACATGTTAGCTGGTCATAGTCAGCCTTAAGGTTGCACATCACCACACTATCACCACAATTGTCATTAACTGGCAACCTAGATCAAGGACTGAATGAGCATGGATACAGAAAATCCTTCTTATTCATCCAAGCGGTCCTTCAGGGTTGAGGTATATTGAAGGAAATACCAATGTTCCACTAGTTGTGCTGTACTTGTTCATTAGATTTTAGGCCTGCTCCCATCCTATTGAAGTAAATGGGATCTTTTCTGTTGACTTAAATGGGTGCAGGATTAGTTCCATACAAGAGGGCTTCTATTTCCAGGGCACCTGAAGATATTGTATTTTCCGTAAGCACTAAATGCATTAGGGGTGGAAATGAATTCACCTTTGTTCATAGGGCTAGCACAAATCTTATGCACCATTTAAGTCCCACTTAAAGCATCAAAATAGGGCTTAAGTGGGACTTTAGACTTGTGCATGGGGTGAATTTCACGACAGGAGATCTTTATTCCTAAATACTTAGAAATATGAAAGCAGTAATAACTAGAAGCCAAAGACTAAGAAATATCTGTATTCTATAAAGACAATGGCCTGCCATATAAACAAATTTCCTGGCAATGTATATATAGGAATCATATACGAAGCTAGAAATACTGTACAATACTATAATGGAATATTTTAATATCAAGACTGTCCTTTCTTAGAACTAATGAAACTGTCATTAGTAAAAATGATGGGGACAAGCTTACCAAATGTGGTAAAATGTCTCCTATGTCGTGCTTTCAACAATAAAACCTTTAGTGAATGCTAAAAATATGTGAGCAGCTTTATAGAAGACAAGTATCTATGTAATAAAAGCTTTTCCAGAAAATTGTAGTTTAACTGCAGTGCACGTTAAATGGAGACGATTCAGAGAGTAGTAATTTGGAAAATGTACACCAATAAAAATACTTGGAACCTTTTGGACTGCAATTCCTTTTAACTATCTTGCTTATTCAGGGCAAATGTTGACATTTTCATTTTGCAAGTTTAAGGATCATTATGAAATGGCTTTAACATTCTAGGCACAACTGGAGCTTTCTGATTGTGTTAGTGATATCACCCCCATGGCTGCCATGCCCAGATCAGACTGTTCTCCTTATTTTTATGTCTAAATGTAATTTCATAATGGCATTATGATGCTACTGGCACTAAATAGCAATGCCTTAGAACTCCACCTGAAGCATGATAGGGTTGTCCAGTAAAAGCACCGCTTGATGGGTGTTATTACTTAATTGAATGTTTCAGAACTTGGTCCATAATCATCCCACGTAGCTATAAGGACATTGGTTTGGGGAAGGAAAAAACTTTTAGTTTTTGTAACGTGACTTTTTGTGTAAGACTAATGCTTGGACTTCTGTCGGTATAACTATGTTGCTCAGAGGAAAGTTTTCCACCCCACTCAGCAATGTAGTTATATTGACCTAACCCCCTATGTAAACAGTGCTATGTTCACTGGAGGGCTTCTCCTGTTCACCGGAGGGCTACTGCCTCTCAGGGAGGTGGAGTACCTAAGGGTACGTCTTCACTACCCACCGCATCGGCGGGTAGCAATCGATTTATCCGGGATCAATATATCGCGTCTCGTTAAGACGCGATATATCGATCCCCGAACGCGCTCACCGTCGACTCTGGAACTCCACCAGAGCGAGCGGCGGTAGCGCAGTCGACGGGGGAGCCGCGGCCGTCGATCCCGCGCCGTGTGGACCCCAGGTAATTCGATCTTAGATACTTCGACTTCAGCTACGCTATTCACGTAGCTGAAGTTGCGTATCTTAGATCGATCCCCCCACCAGTGTAGATCAGCCCTAAGCCAAAGGGAGAAGCTGTCCTGTCAGCGTAGATCGTGTCTTCACTAAATTCTGCAGCACTGCCGCTGCAGCACTGTAAATGTAGACAAGCCTTGCATGTAGTATCAGGGAACAAGGGGGTCTGTGTCTCACTTTGGTATGAGGATGGCCTCTAATACTGGTGGTTCATTTCCATCGTATAACTGCTACGATCCCAGTAGTGTTCTGTATAATACACAGCTTCTATAAAATCCCATTTGACAGAATAATTTTCAACATGTTTATATGCGTTTTTGCTTTCCCGGCAAAGTAAAATAAACATTCTCCAGAGGTTGATCTGCCATTTTGGAAATCTATTTGTGATTCTTATCTTTTTCCTTTGAGGCTATTTGACTGAAAGAACTGCAAGACCAGCTAAGGTCATCGCTTTGTCTCCTCATTAGACATTTTATTTATTAGTGTTACTATGTTAGGTCTTGTCTTTACTAAGGGAATTTGCACTAGTGTGACTACTAAATTTGCACCAGTGTAACTACTATCAATGTAATTACCCTGGTGTAAACCCTTAAAATAGATGCCCTGAACTGGCACAAAGTTGGTCTCATACCAGCACAGTTCAATCCAGTAACATACCAAAATAAGCTGTATTACACTGATGTCAGGGGCGCTGGAACAATTTGTATAGTGGGGGTGCTGAGAACCATTGAACCAAACATTAGCTAACATTAGCTGGAACAATTTGTATAGTGGGGGGAGGGATAGCTCAGTGGTTTGAGCATTGGCCTGCTAAACCCAGGGTTGTGAGTTCAATCCTTGAGGGGGCCACTTAGGGATCTGGGGCAAAATCAGTACTTGGTCCTGCTAGTGAGGGCAGGGGGCTGGACTTGATGACCTTTCAAGGTCCCTTCCAGTTCTAGGAGATGGGATATCTCCATTAATTTATTTATTTATTTATTTATTTATAAACTGTAAACCCTGGATATGATGGAAGCTACTATAAGCCAGGGGTGTGGCAGCAACCCCAGCACCACTAGTTCCACCTATGGATGTAATTACACTGGTATAAATTTCCTGAATGTAAATGGGGCTTTAATAGCTTTTGGATTACATTTGGGGACTTTATTAGGAAGCTGGAAAGTATCGGTATTGAATCTATTTTACCTGATGACTTTGGACCTGACCTGATGGGCTTTACTTGCTGTGTTTCAGATGAATCCGTGGGATGCTGGAAAAATTCTTCAGTAATAAGTATCAAAGCTTGTCTCAATGCAGATAATTCAGTCTAGAAATTAGAAAATATAGTGGAAAATCAAGAACACCTCCCCCACTCCATTAGAATAAGAATATGTTAAACAAGTCTGGCATCGCTATACAAGTTATATGACTAAAATCAGAGTCTGAACACACAAATAGAGGGCTAGGTTTGAAAATTCTTTTCAAGGCCCTGCTTCAGAACCCCATCCCTATTCAGCAGAGCACTTAAGCACATGCTAAACTTTAGGCACATATGTCCCATTATGACAAGGTGTAAAGGCGTTTCAGCATGTAAGGAGTTACCAGGCTCATATCTATCACCGGGTGATCTAGGTAGGTTTATAAAAGGGAAGGGAAAGCAAGTGCAACAGAAGGTACCATAGGGGAAGGATGTATCCTATCTCCTCCCAGCTGGCTGATGCTGGAAGGGCCTCTGGTTGTTTTGACGCAGTAGTTTTGGTTGATTTTGTTCTGGATTTGACTTTGGGTTTTGGAAATAAAGCAAGCTCCGAGGAAAGAGATGTGATGTGACGGATAGATGGGACTTCTGTTTTTCCTTCCCCAGCCAATGGGTCTGCACACTGGCTTGCAGCCATTGACTTCAAGAGGACTTATGCACGTGCTTGGACTTAGCATGTGTGGAAGTGCATCACTGAAATAGGGATGGACTTAAGCACATATTTAAATGCTTTACTGAATTGTGGCCTAATTTTTTTTCTGGAGGTAATTTTCTTCAGTGAAAGGTTATACCATTTAATTCAAGGATGCTGGATTTTATTTTCTATTTTTAACCGAGTGGATTTGCCAGTATGAAAATAAACCTATGGTAACCTGGAATGTGTGTCTGATCCGGTACTAGAAGAATCCCATTCTTGATTTTCTTTGGGACAGATCAAAGTGCTGTGTACAGTGCCTTTATCGTGAGTCAGGAATCCCCTGACAGGCTGTGCGCACACACTGAAATATCACCACCTTACAGGTGTGCAGGCAGATGCTGGGGGAGGGGGGGTGTTAAACCCATGTTGGAAGTGTATACATTAAAAAAAACAATTGATTTTCTTTAATTGAGTGTGATCTTGATAAATTGGAGAAATGTCTCAAAACGGAGACAGTGAAAATTAGTAAAAACAAATGTGTGATTCATGCAGGAAAGAATAATCAAGTGCAAAAATATAGAATAAGGGAATATTAGGTAGAAACTGAGTAGCACGGGGAAGGAACTGAGGCTTAGAATGAATAAAATGAATGATTCAATGATGGGATCCTCAAAAAAGGCAAACACTATATTGGGATCTGATCCTGCAAACTCTAACTCCTGTGAATAGTCCATTTGCAGTTACAGGCTACGATTTTTTAAAAAGCAGCTATTGATTTTGAGTGCCTCACCTGAAAGGGAGCTAATTTTCAGAGGGCTGGTGCTTAGAAATTTTTGAAAACCGAGTCCTTGGAAGATGTCTTTGGTTTGTCACCCGAGATCACTAGTCCACTTTGAATATCTTGGCTCTAATAATAGGAATATCACATGTAAAACATGTAACTTCTTATGCATTCCTAGTGTTACTCTTTGAAGCACTGTGTTCACTGCTGGGTACCAGTGTTTATAAAGATGGGCATATCAGAGTAGAAATGCTCAACACGAGTGATAAAAGGTTTGGAAAAATAAGACTTATGGGAAAAGGTTAAGAAGTAGCCGTATTTAGAGAAAGGGGAGACGTAAAGGGACATAAAGACATAATTGATCTCTGCCCTCTATCATTTCTCTTTATTTGCAGTCAGTTAGGGCATTAATAGCGATGGTATTAAACTGCAGCGGGAATAATCTAGGAGCTATTAAGGAAAGAAAAAAAAACTAAGACCATTTCAGGAAACGAACAAGCTGCCAAAAGAGGTCTTAGCATGACCTTTATTGAATTGATTGTAAGCTCTTTGGGGCAAAGGCTGTCTTTGCCTCTCTGTACAGTGCCTAGCACAGCAAGGCACTGATCCTGACTGGGGGCTCCATGCACTCCCATAATACAAGAATAAATAATAATATGCAGGACTACACAAGACACCTTTCTCTCCAGAATGGTTTAGAACAGTAATGGCTTTGATTCTATGGAGATCCTGGGGAAGGGACTGCATGACCCACCCGGAATCATTTCCAGCCCAAGGCCCTGATTCAGGAAAACATTCTAAGCACATGCTTAGCTTTAAATCTGTGCTTCAGTCCCATTGACTTCAATGGGGATTAAGCATGTGTTTTCCTGAATCAGTGTCCACGTGACTATTTTTTTTAAAGAGCATAATTGGGCAGGTTTTTCAAGGTTCTGTTATTTTTAAAATAAAATAATAAAGCGAATCCAAAGCACTGGAGGATCCCCTAGGACTCTAAGGCTCTAGTGTCATCAAAAGCCAGTACTTTAGGTTTCAGTTTCAGCCCCAGCATGTGTGCCTTTGAAGACCGCATAGTGGGATCTGGACCAACACTCAGCTGGGGAAAACTGGCTGTTTTTATAAATAGCTCCTAAGTCCACCTGTAGACTCTAGATTTAACCCTTTGGGCGGTATGGATGTAAATGAACAGCCTCCTAGGCGTTCCTTTGTCTGGCAGGGAGGAAAATACCAGCGCTGGAAAGATGAATCTCTGTATTAATATTTTTAATAGCCTCCATATTTTCTGATCTGAGCACAGTTCACATATACACTGCAGCAGCTGGGAGAGCCAAAAGGTCCTCAGCGCCTCCTGACTTTGAAGCATATGTGGGAAATGTGGTGAGTGCAAGAAACAGACAGTTTTAAAAACCAGACTTGTAATCTACTTATAGAAATAGTATTTCTCCCTCAGAAACAGTCCTCCCCATAGGGCTCTGTTCTCCTCAGTGGAGAAACACAGGCACTTATGCTGCCAGGCTTGGGCTGTCCCTGGGTCTGGGACTCGGGGGAGGGGGGGGGGGACATTGACTTCCTGGGGAGCTGCAAACACTCAGCATTCTCAAGGTCAGGCTATCTGTAAACAGGACAGCCCATGCTTTTTATTTAACTTTTTATTTTGTCATTATTAACATGCATGAACTGGAAAAAAAAGCAATTGTTCAAGTTGTACGGATGTTCATCCTGGTTAACATTGACCAAAGGCATTCACATTTCCACACAAGTATTATAAATCTTACTCACAGCAATTTCCACATATCTCAACTTCTAATTCCACTTTATTTGCCCTGTAAAGAATCCAGAGGCACAGCACAAATTCTAGTTTAGAAGATCGACTCTATAGTCCCCAGCACACATTGTCCAAATGTAGTTACTTCACTTTCCTATGAGATCTTCCAAGCTTCTTTTGTTTTTCCTCTATAAATCATGTAAGTCATACCTAAGTGCTATGACTCTTTGTATAGAAATCATTTGCCCTTCTCCACTTCTGCTTATTGCACAACTGATTTTTACTTCTGATTTTTACTGTCTGCTGCTGCTTCTGCAGAATTAAAGCTTGGGCATGCATGAGGTCATGGCTGTGCCAAACACATCAAATGATGCCAGAATCCATGCAGGAATATTTGATACCCTCATAAAAAGTTGAGGCGGTTAGCAATAAGGCTCTGAATCAGCAGACGTGTAAATAATCCCCTCCCAATTCAGAAAAGCACTTAAGTACATACTTAAGTCCCATTTACTTCAATGCAGCTTAAAGATAAGCAAACACTAGAGTGGATTGATTTATCATAAGAATTGCCATGCTAGGTCAGACCAATGATCCATTTAGCTCAGTGCCCTGTCTTCCGACAGTGGCCAGTGCCAGATGCTTCAGAGGGAATGAATAGAACAGGGCAATTAGCGAGTGCTCCATACCCTCTTGTCCAGTCCCACCTTCTGGCAGTCAAAGATTTAGGGACACCAGAGCGTGGGGTTGTGTCCCTGACCATCTTGGCTAATAGCCATTGAGGGACCTATCCTCCATGACTTACTAATTTGTTTTTGAACCCAGTTATTCCTTTCGCCTTCACAACATCCCCTGGCAATGAGTTCCACAGGTGACCGTGAGTCATGTGAAGAAGTATTTCCTTATGTTTGTTTTAAACCTGCTACCTATTAATGTCATTCAGTGACCCTGGGTTCTTGTATTTTGTAGAGGGGCAAATAACACTTCCCTATTCACTTTCTCTACACCATTCATGATTTTATACACCTCTATAGTTTGCCCGCTTAGTTGTCTCTTTCCTAAGAAAAACAGTTCCAGTCTTTTAATTCTCTCCTCATACAGAAGCTGTTCTATGCTGCTAATCATTTTTGTTGTCCTCCTCTGTACCTTTTCCAATTTTAATATCTTTTTTCTGAGAAGGGGCGACCAGAACAGCATGCAATACTCAAGGTGTGGGGGTACCTTGGAGTTCTGTAGTGGTATTATGATATTTTCTCTTATCTATCCCTTTCCTGATGGTTCCTAACATTCAGTTAACTTCTTTGAGTGCTGCTGCACATTGAGCAGATGTTTTCAGAGAACTATCCACGATGACTCAAGATCTCTTTCTTCAGTGGTAATAGTTAATTTAGACCCCATCATTTTATATGTATAGTTGAGTTTATGTTTTCATAAGCACATTATTTTGCACTTATCAACACTGAATTTCATCTGCCATTTTGTTGCTCAGTCACCCAGTTTTGTGAGATCCCTTTATAACTCTTCACAGTGAGCTTTGGACTTACAAAATTACTCAAGATAGTTATCAGCTGCAAATTTTGCCACCTCACTGTTTATCCCCTTTTCCAGATCATTTATGAATATGTTGAACAGCGCTGGTCCCAATACAGATGTTTGGGGGACCCTGCTATTCACCTCTCTCCATTCTGAAAACTGACCATTTATTCCTATCCTATGTTTTCTATCTTTGAGCCAATTACTGATCCATGAGAGGATTTTTCCGTCTTATCCCAGATCTATTTACTTTGCTTAAGAGCCTTTAGTATGGTATCTTGTCAAAGGCTTTCTGAAAGTCCAAATACACTGTATCAACTGGATCATCCTTGTCCACATGCTTGTTGACACCCTCAAAGAATTCTAATAGATTGGCAAAGCACAATTTCCCTTTACAAAAGCTGTGTTGACTCTTCCCCAACATATTGTGTTCATCTATGTGTCTGATAAGGTTGTTCTTTACTATAATTTCAACCAATTTGCCTGGTACTGAAGTTAGACTAACTGGTCTGTAATTGCCAGCATAACCTCTGGAGCCTTTTTAAAAAAAAAAATCGATGTTTAATTAGCTATCATCCAGTCATATTATACAGAGGCTGGTTTAAGTGATAAGGTTACATAGCATAGTTAGTAGTTCTGCAATTTTATAGCTGAGTTCCTTTAGAATGCTTGGGTGAATACTATCCGGTTCTGGTCGAAACAATTTTAATAATTATTTATATCAGCAAACAGGAAACCTTTATTTAAATAATCGTATTTTGATCGTGTTATGGATTTGTACTTTTTAATTATTTTCCTAAACAAAGGTTGATTCTCATAGGTTGATAACCATTCAAATATGTTGATTTGCAAGTAAATATAGTCTTTACACTAAAGTTGGTGCTTCTTTTTGCTAACCAGGAGGATATACTATATAAACATTTATTTAAGCAAGTATATAACTTAACTTACATTTATTCAGTTTCTTAATTTTTACATTTTGTATTATTTTAGAAAATAGTGAAATGTAGCTCTCATTTACTGGATGATTAAATTTTTTTATTTGTGATTTGTGTCAAGCTCTATTTAGATGGAAATTCAAATTCAAATAAAAATCTACAAAATCAGCATTTAATTTTTTAATTATTAAATAAAACTACCTTAAATGTGCTGGAAACATAAGAAAAAATAAAAAAGCTTATCAAAACATGTTTTGCATTTAAAACTGATTTATTAAACAAAGGAAGTATTATCTGTAGTTAGTGAATTGAACTGAGTACTTCTGTTCACTGTGTGCTTCAAGATTTTAGAACTAATAGAGCTCATCCTCTTAACACCTAGTTTTTATCATAGATTAGAAAAGGAAAACAAGCTTTCCTGCAATTTAAACTCCCAATTGGTTTCTTAAGTTGGAATGAGCTAGTCATTGAACTGAACTAGGTGAATAAATTGAAATGAAGAAAATATTCTCTTTGCATCGGCAGAAGAGGCTATTGCTGTCCAAAGCTGGTTTAGCACTTTAACAGACTCTGTCTAGTTTGAGGTTTAACCAGTGACTTCCACCAGTGCTATAGTTTGACTTTCTTCTCAACTTGGCAGCAAATATATATTACTTAATTTTATTCTTTATATTTAATTTAAAAGACTTTAATCGATTGAAGTAAGTGTAGGTCTAACGTAAGTTGTCAATTTCAAATTTAATTTTAAATAGGTTTATTTAAAAAAAAACTGTATTTAATTTAAATTAAAAAAAATCTGATTTAAATTTAAAAAATCCATTACAAATAGTTTTTAAAAATAATTGATTTTGATCCACTCTGGTGTCTGTGCACACACATGCATAGGAAGACATAGTCCCTGGCCCAAAAATTTAAATCCTGAGAAAATGTCAATTTTAAAATTCAGACTAGATTATGCTCTTTTGTTCTAATTGTAGTCAATTTGTACTGCAAAAATATGCAAAACTGCAGCCTATTAAATATGCTTTTAATTTTCTTTCTTTATGAACTGATGTCAATTTTGAAATCCCATCAGGAGAAAACAGGTATCCTTTTATTGACTGATTTTCAGCTCAGCACTTCTGGATCCCCAGTCAGAAATAGAATAGTTTTCAGGAAGGTAAAAATGTTTCAGGAGACTTCTTGATTTAAGACCCCAATTTAGCAAAATACTAAAGCACATACTACTTGCTATGCTGAAGTGAGGCCTAAAATAAAGAGTGAGGAGGAAAGCTGCAGAAGCTCAGACATCAAAAGCAAAAAGTATCTTCACAGTTGACTAATGTAAAAACATATACTACTGAGAAAAGCAGTTACAGTAACTCCTAACTTAATGTTGTTCCGGTTAACATTGTTTTGTTGTTACGTTGCTGATCAATTAGGGAACAAGTGCGTTTAAAGTTGCGCAATGCTCCCTTATAACGTTGTTTGGCAGCCGCCTGCTTTGTCCACTGCTTGCAGAAAGAGCAGCCCATTGCAGCTAGCTGGTAGGGGCTTGGAACCAGGGTGGACTGGCAGCCCCCCTATCAGCTCCTCTAAGTTCCCTGTGCGGCAGCTGCCCAGCAGGCTATCAATTGCCGGGCAGTTCAGCTGTCCTTCCCCCCACTGCTGTGTGCTGCTCCTGCCCTCTGCCTTAGAGCTGCTCCCGGGAGCCTCCTGCTTGCTGTCCGGGGGAGAGGGACGAGGGGTGCTAATGTCAGGGTGTCCGTCCCCCCCCCCGCTCTTGTCCCCAGCTCCTGTCCCCCATCTCCACAGAGCAGTGAGGGACACGATGGAGCTCAGGACAGAGGGAGCTTGCTGGCAGCACATGCTGTCTAAACTTGCTGATCTACTTAAAAAGGCAATGTACTTAAAGCGTACTTAAAGAGGCAATGTGCGTCTCTCTCTCTCTCTCACATGGCGTGTTTCTGTCTCTCTGCCATGCTGTCTCCCCTCACTCCATTTCTGCTTCCTTGTAGAGTGTGAGGCTACATTAACGACAATGTGTTAACCCTTGAGGGCTCAGCCGAGTGCTAGTTCATCATTTAGCAGTAAGGCATTCCCTGGGAAATATCCCACCCTCTTCCATCCTCTGACTTCACCACCTCAACCAAGCTTCACAATCATCATTGCTGTGTACAGTGTTAAATTGTTTGTTTAAAACTTATACTCTGTGTGTGTGTGTGTGTGTGTGTGTATAATAGTCTTTTGTCTGGCAAAAAAAAATTTCCCTGGAACCTAACCCCCCCATTTACATTAATTCTTATGGGGAAATTGGATTCGCTTATCATGGTTTCGCTTAAAGTAGCATTTTTCAGGAACATAACTACAATGTTAAGCGAGGAGTTACTGTATAGAAGACATCTAAAAAGGGACTGTTCGGATTTGGAAGTGCTGATTAAATTAAAACAACCAGATAATTATATTACATTTCTAAAAAGAACATTGAAAATGAAATGACATTATTAAATTTGAGATCAAAACAAAAAATGGAGAGGTTCTGATCTGTATAGAACAGTGGTCCCCAAACTATAGGCACACTCTGCTAGGGGGCATAGAGGAACATTTAGGAGTGCACGCTAGGGTTGCCAAATTTCTAATCGCACAAAACCGAACACCCTAGCCACGCCCCTTCCCCGAGGCCCTGCCCTCTGCTCACTATATTCCCCCTCCCCCAGTGGTTTGCCCTCCCCTACCTCACTTGCTTTCACTGGGCTGGGGCAGGGGGTTGGGATGCAAGAGGGGGCTCCAGGCTGGGTGGTGGGGCAGAGGGGTTAAGGGAGTAGGAGTGGACTCTGGGGTGGGGCAGGGAGTGAGGGCTCCATCTGGGGGTGCAGGGCTCTGGGGTGCAGCCGGGGATGAGGGCTTTGGGGTGCAGGAGGGAGCTCCAGACTGGGGGGTGAGGCAGAGGGGTTCAGGGTACAGGAGGGGGCTCTGGGCTGGGGTAGGGGGGTGAGGGCACTGTGTGTGGGTGCAGGCTCTGGGGTGGGACCGGGGATAAGGGGTTTGGGGTGCAGGAGGGGGCTCCGGGTTTGTGGGGGGTTGGGCATGGGCTTACCTCCAGTGGCTCCTGGTCAGCGGTGCAGCAGGGGGCTAAGGCAGGCTTCCTGACTCTGCGCTGTGGCCAGCAGGTCCAGCTCCTAGGCAGCTCTGTGCGCAGCTCTTGCCCACGGCTCTTGCCCGCAGGCACCGCCCCCGCAGCTCCCACTTGGCCGTGGTTTCTGGCCAATGAGAGTGCGGAGCTGGTGCTTGGGGCAGGGGCAGCGTGCGGAGCCCCATGGCCCCCCTGCCTAGGAGCTGGACCTGCTGGCCTCTTCTGGGGTGCAGCGCAGAGGCAGCACAGGTAGGAACTAGCCTGCCTTAGCTCCGCAGCACTGCCGACCGGACTTTTAATGGCCTGGTTGGCGGTGCTGACCGGAGCCGCCAGGGTCCCTTTTCGACCAGGTGTTCTGGTCGCAAACTGAACACCTGGTCACCCTAGCGCATGCAGCGGGTCCTGGGCCAGCCTCAATGGAGGTGGGGAGGGAGCGCTACACAGCCCCACTCTGCCCGCAACCCAGCTCTGGTCTCAGCCGCATCTCCACTCTGCCCCAGCCACAGTTCCACTCTGCTCCCAGTCCTGCCCTGCCCCCATTCCCTCTCTACCCCCAGGCCAGCTCCACTTCTAGTCACAGCTCCTCCCACATACCCAGTTCTGCCCCTTGCTCTGCCTTCAGCCCAAGCTCCTCTGCTGAGCCAACTGTGCAGGAATGGAGGGGTGGAGGAGTGCGGACAGATTCCATTCCTGGTAAGTGGGGGCATGACAGGAGAAGTTTGGGCACCACTGGTATAGAAAAACAGAGTACAGATTTGTAGACAATAACATCTTTCTTACATTTTAGAGAACATATACAATTAATGATTTGACTTATCAAGGCCAATTACTTTTCATTCACTGCTTCCTTGAACTGACATAATACTTTTTAATTACTATTTCTTTTTTGTCCCAACAATCTTACTTTTTTGGGGACCATTCTGTGCCTTCCACTTAAAAGAAGACATGTTCAAAAATCTTTTCCTTAAATTTGCACTTTTTGTTTTCTTTCTCTCATGTCTGTTGGATGCTATCAAGTCAAGTATCATAACTGGATTTTGAAAACAAAAACCTTATATAATTTTGTCAGATACTCAGGTATGCATATGAAAATAAAGCTAAGCAAATCTCATGCTTCTGGATATAAGCTGATTGCTCCAGAGGTTAGGAAGGAATATGCCTTGCATTGCACAGTTGATTAATTGCATTGATTCTGCAAGCTGCTGAGCAAGTGCTGAACACTTTCAACTCCCACTGAAGTCAGTGGGAACTTAGGACATTCAGCACCTCACAGGACTGATCCTATGAGGTGCTGTTTTTGTTATTTTTTTTTTTAACCTTCCACTGAAGCATCAGGTATTGCCCATTGCTAGAGGTAGGGATATCAGACTTAATGAAGCAATGGTCTGATCTGATAAAGCGAATCATACACTAATATGTTCCTAATGTATGGTACTGTGCATGTTTTAAGCTGGATATCGAAAGCTGTTACCATTGCCTATACAGTTAAAAAAATGTGGTGCAGATAGCAAGGCCTATAGTTAAAGTTGCCTGATGCTTTCTATTATAAGACCCTGTTGTCAGTTGCTTATATTTTTGCCAAATTTTAACCCTTGATGCTGAAATTTCTCAGGCTGGGTGTCTGCTTCAAATAATTATTTTTTGGTGGGTGGAGGGAGAAAATTGGTGTGTGAATGTGTATGCGTGTGTGCGTTTCTCTGAAATATTAGGGAGAAACATGTTTTGCCCATATTAAATTCTTACAATCATTTTGTTGAGATGCTTTGAGTGCCTCCATGTTTTGGAGCAAGGACTAGAAATTTTGCAAAGGGGTTGCCCTGGTGTCAGGGGTGTGCTCTTTGCCATCCCTGTTGACAGTCTGCCCACATTTGGTCAAATTTACACATGCCCAGTAGAGGCTTATTAGAATTTGGCAGCTAAATTCTCTCAAGGGTCCATCTGCACTGAGCATGCTCCATCCCCTCAAAGCTCCCATGTGTCGGCATGCACCATCCCCACAGAGTGACTGAATATTTCCAGCCCTGGGTTGTAGAGGCTGAATAGGACTTTCCTTGCGGCTGCCGTTCCTGGGGGCTGCTGTGGTTTTGGGCACTACAACTGAGAGCTGGGAGACTGTCTTTCCTGTATGCTCCCAGTGCTGGCATCCAGGCAGTGAAATAGAGGAGGAAACTGCCTCACCTTATTGAAATGCACAGGAGTGAGAAGCCAGGGTGGGGTAGGGGGCAGAATCAGGAACCTGGGGTAAGGAGGTAGGATCAGAAACTGGGAGTGGGGACAGGGAGATAGCAGGAGCCCCAGGGAGCAAATAGGATAGGAGCAGAGGGGGCAGAAGCTGGGGAGGGATGGGAGCAGGAGCTGAGATGGGAGGAGAGAGGCAGGAGCCAGGGAGGGCAGGAAAGTAGGAGCAGGAGGAGGGGACAGGCAGGAGCAGGGTGGATAGCAGAAGTGGGGGTGGGGAGGGACAGGGGCAGGGTGGGGACATGGGGTAGATTTTTATCTTAATAGGTTTTCTACTGACTAAACTGCAGTGTGCTGTCAATAAGGTGTCTTTGGGGTTTTTTCACAGCTTGCACAGTACAGTACATAGCACCAATAGCCCAGTCCTTTATGGCAGCATCTTAGATGATTTCAACTCATGGAAAAATGGTTTATTTTGATATGGTTTTATGTGGTGAGGCTGGTGGTGATGAAAAGTATCTAAGTGGATTCTGACTCGTGAATATCGTACTTCCACTATTAGAGGTGTAATGTTCCAGCCTCCTCTAGATTCCGATATGGCCTCAGCTTTGCTGAATCATTTATTACGTTCAGGAGAGGTTTTTGATAGGTGTCTGCTGCTATTCCATGGTCCTTGTCTCTGGTGCTGTAGTTCAGCAGTGCATGTTTTTTGAATCTGTAGTCTTTCAACAGCTAAGCAATAGTTTACATTTCTTCCACAGTAAATTTAGTTTGCAATGTACTGGCCTAGTTACATAAGTGATCTGAATCCCTCTGCATCTCTCTTGTGGTTGCTTTGTATTTACTATTCCCTTCAGTTTTGTGTCATCAGCAATTTAACAATTTTACAGCTGGTTTCTCCACGTAATTTACAGACATTACAGTGAGAAATAGACACTGAAAATTTGGTGCACAGATCCCGCTGCCCCAAAATGAGCCGCTTTAATGGAGAAAAGTGTAGATGGCAGGGAAACCATGGCAAATATTCTTGTCCCATGCAGGCAGTATGGGCACTGATGAAAAACAGGCAATTTGGGTACATAGTTTTTAGGATATGCTATTGGGAAGTCTGAAATCCATGTTTCTAGCTGGATTTCCATCTGATATATAAGCTGGTGTAGCCACATTAACAGCAGACAGTGCTGTCAGAATCACCTAGAAGGATGTCTGCAGTGAACACACATTTAATTTCCTCCCCTGGGAGACTCAGGTATTTCTTCAGTTGGCCCTGTTAAAGGAGAGGCCTGTTTGGGGCAAGGAAGCTAAGCCTGTCTGCCCTCCAGAGAAATAAAATCTGAGGAAAGATCCTGAGCAGAGACTGTGTCATCCCGGAGATCTGAGTTGTGAAAAAAAGAAATGGATGGAGGTCTATACAGAATACCTGAACTCACCATGTATCGGCTTGTCTACACTTGAAATGCTGCAGCAGCACTCCTGTAGCACATCAGTGTAGACACTATTTACATTCATGGGAAGGGTTCTCCCGTGGTGTAGGAAATCCACCTCCCCAAGAGGCAGTACCTAGGTCGATGGAAGAATTCACACCCATGAGATTTTTCACACCCCTGAGCACTGTAGTTAAGCCAACTTAATTTTCTAGTGTAGACCAGGCCTCAGACATTTCACCAGCAGTGACACTTACAGGAGCCACAGACCAGAAAAGAACCATGTCTGCTCTTTTATATGGTGGCCTACTTGCTAACTCATAGCAAGTATATGTTTCAGAACTAGCTCACTGAGCAATGGACACTTAGGTCTACGTGGAATCTCTAACAAGAGCTTTGTCCAGAGTTTAGAGAAGAGAGCTGAGAGTCAGGAGGCCTGGGATCTATAACCATTTTGCCATTGAAACACCGTGTGACTTTGGGCAAGTCACCTAACTTTTCTGAGCCTCAATTTTCCGTAAAATGGGGATAGTAATGTTCAACAATACAGGGGTGTTGTGAGTTCTTTTGAGATGTGAGATCCTCATCTGAAAGGTGCTATAGATGTGTAAAGTATTAATTATAACACTCTTAATCCCCACATAGAAAGAATCCGCTCCTGGCCTGTTCAGATCACACAAATGATCAAAGATAACTTCAAAGGAAAGGTTGGGGGAGAGAAGTTTTGTGCTATTTTCTGCTCCATTGTGATATTCAAAGAGAGTCTCATTTATTTATTGAGTTGCAGCTTATTTTTTTACCTCAGAAATATCAGGCTTCCTTGTTTTTTTGCTGGAGGAGTCTTTGGAGGCCTGAAGAACCAAAGTGGGATAGGACATGACAGAAGGCAGAGAGCTGAAGTGAGGTTCACCCCCAGTCCTCAATGGAGTGGTGAAAGGAATGTTCACTCTTGCAGAGAGGAAGGCTGATATTTCTACGTTGTTGTTTTTTTTTAAAGTAAAACATCTTTTTAAAAAATTCAGACTTTTAAGGTAAACAAAGAAAAGAAAGAAAATAAATATGATTTCTACACTGGTGTAAGACGTGGTCCCCAAACTTTTTACCTCACACCCTTCTCCCTCCCCTGAGCCAGGGCCGGGAGCAGGGCCATGACTCCGGGAGGGGGAGACATGGACAGGAGTAAGGGGGCTGGGGCCGGAAGCAGAGCCCCGGGTTCAGGGCTGGCAACCGGGACCAGCAGTCGGGGCCGGGGCCAGGAGTGAGCTAGGTGGTGCTCCCTCCTGGCCCCCATGGGGGTTGGCCAGGGCCCCAGACCCCCCCCCCCCAATGGTCCTCCACGCCCCCCAGATTAAGGACCTCTGCTTGAGTCAGACATAAATATTGACATTACCGTTTTGATAGTTATAGAAGTACTGTCACCTTGTCAAGCTTATAAATTAATACAAAAAAAGCTAATATTAACAATGTACAATTTCTTAAAACAAATCAATGCCATTCATACATTACAGAAGTGCCATTACAGGGCCATTACAGGGCCAATAAAAGGCACAAACACTCTTTTTTTCTTTGCTTTGTAGTTTGCTTAACAGATTTACCCTGTTGACTGTAAACACTATTCCAGAATACAACTGGTACACACTGTGCATGTGAGTATCACACATACATCTTGCATCAGAACTAGAATGCTTCGTTATCACAGTGATATGGTAGGTGCCTGTGACAAAGTTGTCTATCTCTTTAGAGACATTTTGGTTCTGCTTTGGTCCTATGACCTCCAGAGATCCAGTTCCTTTTCCTGTTTTAGGTTTCTTGTCTTATGCAGTCTGAGTGTGTGAGTGAATGGGATAGCAATGAAGTGTGAAAGGTAGGACACTCTTCTTTTGTTTTCCCTCTTTGTGTTAATTGCTGCAGGGATTTGCTTTGCTTTATATCCTTACCAAGAAAATAGGGAAAGGGCAAATAGGCAAATGTTGTTGATGGTTGCCAGATTGTTAGTCTTCTTTGTGTATACGTAACATGTATACGTATACATGTAACATAGGTAACACTAGTGCAACAGGTTAGAAAATGTAAACCTGCAGCCATATCTACATGGGACAGCAGCACCGATTTAACTACATGTGTCTTTTTAAACGGATTTACTAAAAAGGTACAAACCCCAATGTGGACACTTGTATTTCAGGCTTATTTCAGTTCAGTTGGTTGATTAATATTCGTTTAAACTGAGCCAAAGTAAGCCATTCTTAAACTGATAGAAGTATGTCCACACACAGTTTGTTCCAGGTTACTTAAAACGATTTATAAACTGATGTGAATTTCTCATGTAGGCAAGGTCTCAGGCACAGGAAGAAGGATTTAAAGAACAATCCAGAGAAGGGACTAGCCAGAGAAGCACCAGTTCAGAGTACAGTAATAATCATCACTTTATTGTGGGCTATGATCCTTATGCTGGGAATTGCTGCTCCAAATACTTGTTTAAAGAGGGACAAAGCAAAACCAAGCTCAGGAGAATATTTAATGGTGACTTTTAACAAAAATTTAACAACTTTTGGAGCCTTTAGTGAGTGATACTTCTGGGTCTTTCTGGTGAAGCAGGTTATCCAGTGAACAACTCTGTCCTTATTTCTCATCTCTTGGTAGCAGCGAGATGCTCCTTAGATACATTTTGAGAGTCAGGAGAGAAGACCCTTCAGGACCAATCACTTGGTTGAAATCGGCCTTGGATACATTCCTAACGGGAAAGCTTACAGGCACTATATAAATGGATTTTGGTGATTTTAGCACAGTTTGGTTCCCTCTCCCTCTCTTTTTGTTAAAGAGTTTGAACAAAAGAATCCTTTAAAAATAATTAAGACGTCATATAATTTTAACTCCTTTTCCTTAGCGTGATATGAGTACAATCTTCCCCTTACATGCGTATCTGGTATCTCCTAGGTTATTGACTTTGCTATATCTGTGCATAAATATGTCATATTTTGGTGCATTGTAATGTCTCTTCCATGTTTTCTTTGTTCTACCGGTTTTACTTTAATTCTGAACTGGGTGAATAAAATTCTGTCTAGGTACTAATATAGCCCTCATCACTATTGTAACAGAGCGCAAGTTAAGGTTAAAATTCAGGGGCAAATTCTGAAACCCTTGCTCACACTGAGTAGTACCTTACCCCATGAGTAGTCCCATTGATTTCACATTGATTGAAGCTCGGGTGGCATAAGGTGCACCAGAATCTGGCCCTGAAAAAAAATCCCCATAGTTTACTAACTAAATCCAGTGATTGTCATTTAAAAGTGCTGGAATGTCCTGTTTAAGGCTAATAGCAAGGTGAACAAATGCATTCTCCATTCCTGCACATCTGCTCCAGCCTGAGTCAACAGAAATTCCCCGCAGCAATTTTGTGTGCAGCACTCAGCCCATTAGCTGTCAAGCTTTAATGTGGGACTTATTAGCATATAAAGTCCCCACCTCTTGTAGGTTTTTTAGTATTACATGACTTCAGGGAGGCTGAAAGCAAACAGGGCAGACCTGCTATGGGTCAAAGGAACAAGCCAATCAAGAAGTCAAAGTTTTCCCAGGAGGACACTGACTTGCTTGGTGGCTGGGATAATGAAACTGCTAGGGAAAATGTCAGCTTAAATGGATATGTGCAACAAGCCAGTTATTGCAGAGCTGCTGGTGGGCCGAAGTCGTTCTTTCAGAACAACTTATTGCTTTGCTTCTCGCAACCACTTAGTTAGCTAAAAAGGTTAATAGTTCTAAAGGAGGCTACTTGGCAAAACACACTATTGAATAAAGAAATTTACAGGGCAACAACCATACAGGGATCATGGGTTAATGAAGGGATGGCAGGATTTGCCCAGAAGAAGAAAGTAGCTGAGCAGCACAGAAGAGACCCATGAGAAAATAGATAAAAGATAATCTGTGGTGTGACTAAGTTAAACAACATCATTTCTCTGCTGTCCACTCAGTGACACTCTTGATTCCTGAGTTTGGGTCCCCATGTTAATTATTTAGGCCTTTAAGATCAGCCTATCATGTGGGATGGTGCATGGCTGCATTGACCCTAGAGGGGCTGTGGGAAGGACATATGCCTCAGACTGGCACAATTCTTCATCTGACTCCCCATCCCTGCTCCTGAGGAGGGGGAAGTAACTCCCATTCCTTTTGGGGGTGCAGCTTACTTCCCCAGTGGGCTTGGCCAAATACTCTGGCTGGCAAGTGGTTGGGATAGGGGCAGAGCCAGGGTGCCTCCTACTTTTTGCTCCCTCCGCATCCACTTGCTTGCAGGGGGAGTATCAGGTGAGGAGCTGCAGTCTGAGTAGCACTTACTCAGCCAAGTGGGGGAGTAAACTGGGACTTTATTCCACTTTACCCCTCTGCAAGGCTGAGTAAGAGCTAGGACAATAGTAGATCTCCGTGGAAACGGTGCTAACTGTAGCCACTAGGACCAAGGGTGATTAAATTAATGAGATAGTGTTTGTTCTTTCTAAAGAGCCCTTGAGACATCTTTCCTAGAGCCACGTGGGAAGGGATGAGGTACTACAGGACAGGGCTCGTACCAAAGGACGGCTGGAGGCTTGTGCAATTCATAGCCAAAGAATCCATCAGTCCAAAAGTCATTGTATCAGTGGGAGGGGTTCTAGAAAAATATCTCCTTATGATAGGAGGCTGACAGGCCCAGGCTCTATAGAACAGAAGTCTGGAATGAGTGCAACTCAAGTCTAACTGAAAACTTATTCTCACATTTATTGGTCTTCATTAGAAATCTAAATAGCGATTACTAATAATATTTTGGGCAACGGATTGATTGACTTGAAGAAAACGTAGGTGTCTCTAAAGTGGCCGTCAATTGATATATTATTTAGAAAAATACCAGGATATTTATGTGTGCGCCCCATAGTTTATAAAAGTGTTCTCAGGTGTGTTGTTTTCAGTATAGTAAAGTAGGTTCAGACTTCATGTTACAACATTTGTAATGAGGGCTTTGTGGAGATACAGTCAGTAGAATTAGGAGAAGCTATTTTCCCCTCATATAGATGATGTGTTCTGTACTCTTAAGTGAGTGTCAGAGAGTTGGTCTCATAGGTTGATTACCCTAATGCATAATAAAAGGTCAAACTGGGTCAGTTGTCAACTTGGCATATTTGAAATGGGAATCTGATGTCCAAAATCAGCCTTTGTAATGGCAACTCTATAGACAACATATGAGTGAGGTGTTTAGGAGCATCATAAATGAAATCTGGATTAATTGTGTTCAAAATTAAGAGGAAATAATAAAGTTTAGGCAGCACAACATACTGCATTTCCTTGTAAGTGTTGCAAATAGAAGTTTCAAAGGCGCATTCAAGTACTTTCTGCTATTAATTATCCTTAAGAGGAATTTTAAGATCTCAAGTCCAGGGTATACAGCTTTGGGCTCTTGCAAGGGTCTCTCAGCAATAAAGTTGTACAGTAGAGATAGGAGTAGAGTTGGAACATTTCTGATTTTTTTCCCCATCAACATATATATGCTGTTTCATCAAATCCAAAACATTTCATGGAGATGTATTGATTTAGATGAGTTTGAGATCCAGGTTGGGCTCTTTGGTGTGTGTGTGGGTGTGTGAGAGAGAGAGAGAAAACCTGGAATCAAACAGCTGACCTTTTTGATTCATCAGTTCTTTGACAATTGTCAAGTTTCTTTGTTAAAAATTGTGTCTAGGAAACTTCTAACTTTAGGTGCGTACAAAAATCCTGAGAAGATAGATTTAATTTAATTCTCAGATGTTCAAAGATATGGCCTGGAAAAAATCACCAATGGTCAGCAATTGTTATCCTTTCTTTTGAAATTAGTGTCTTGTCCTGCAGATAAATGTGGTAGCCTGCATATCCAGGAAGTCAATGAGAATTTTCACTTTGCACCAAGGTACCTGAATGCCTTTTCCTGTATTTGCAGATTGGTTCCTAGGATAGGAAGACCTGACATGCTAATATCGCCCTGTCCATTGAAGAGAAATCTATTACATAGAATGCAGCTTACAACAAAAAAATCTTATGGACTTTGAGGCGGCTTTAGATCGATGTATTGCCAGATCTATATAAATACCTACAACACATAGTTAAAATAACAAACATCAGCTCCATGGTTGATATAGTGATCTTAAAGTACTGCAAGTCTTTTAAATTTGCAGGTGTCTAAAGATTTAGAATGCGTGTTTATAAGGCAAGACTTCAGAGGCTATGCACTGAGAATAAAAACAGGGCTGCTAACTGTCCTCATGAGAGATCCTACATCTGCAACTGAAAGATGATACAAGGGAATGTGGTTCTTGCACCTGACCACCTGCCAAGGTGTTTGCCTGCCTCAAGGAAGTGGTGGTGGCAGATTGATTGCCTGAGTGTGTATGCAGCATGACATGTCTCTGGGAACTTGGATACCACATCCAAGGTCTGGCATTTGGTATTGTGCACCTGCATATTGAAAAGCTATAGCAAAATGACATCTTGTGCAGGTGCTTAGAGTGAGATGTGTGTGTAACTGGTATCTCCCAGGACAGCTGGGAACTGAGCATTGTTATAGAAGTTATGTGTTGTTTGCAGCCGATTCGGTGTTCGTATGAGAAATCTAACATATTGGTTATTTATACTGTCCTGACGAAATCTAAAGTTTATGATGACCAGGTTAGTGGCTGAGTGGCCAATGCCTGCAGGGGTGTGAAAAGCCCCAATGCACAGGAAGCCAAAGGCTGCTGTTATCGCATCTACGACATGCAAGGCGTGGCTCCCCCCACCTCTGACTATGAAAGAGTATTTTGTTAAATGTTGTTAATGTGCCACAAGTCTTTGTAATGGGATATAGTTTATAAACTAAGAAATTAAATTAAATTAATAAATTTCCTTTGTAACAGCTGACAGATATCAATAGCCTGTTTATCAAATCTGTAGCAGTTCTTCATTGAGCTTGAGAAATTATGGTCTTGGGGTATTATCTCCTTCTCCAAGCCCTCTGTTGCTTCCATCAGAGCCAGAATAGCATTGTGCTTCTTTCAGGGATCAGCAAACATATGGGTCACTGCCTGTGAGTGGATTTCTACAGTCAAGATAGCTGCTTAGTCATTCCTTTCAGCTGAAAGTGCACTCGTAATTTTAGGATTAGCTACAGAGATTGGGAGTGTTGGTGGTGGTATTTGACTTGGGTGGCCAGTTTATTAATATGCCTACTCCCTGACTTCTTCTTATGCATGTTAGTCTCTGATACAAAATGGAATGCAAAGAAATATAGTTTAAATATTCTTCACTTGCCTTACATGCCATGTCCCTTAGCACGAACGTATAGGTTTCTAAACCCCTCATTTTCTGGTGCTTAAATCCTGGGCAGCATTTCAAATATCTAGGCTTAAGGATCTGAGATGTTATCCCAGTGTAAGATTCTGCTGAACTCCAGGCAGCTGGCTCGGTTCTTTTTCTCAAATGCTCTCATTTTTATTTTTACACCAGTCAGTTCTTTGTCATTCCTCAGCTGGTGTCAATCAGTGCAGCTCCTCAAAGTCAATGGATTTATTTTTCTTAATTAGATGCTCTCATGCCTTGTGACACACGAGACAACCCAGTCCATCTAATGCCATGTTTCTTGCTCCGTTATAGTCTGTTTCCATGACAGTGGCATGCCGAATGGTTTTCTTATATGTCATCTGTTGTCCTCTTTTCCATCTTCCACCAGCTGGTAACCAGTCAAGGGCTTGTCTAGGAATACGGGATTTTTTGACACCTGTACAACATGTCCAAATCATTTCAGCCTTCTTTCTCGAATCATTGTCTTCACAGACTGCTGGCTAGTCCTTTGTAACATATCCATGTTCGTTACTTTATTCCACCATTAGACACCAGGTATTCTTTGCAAACATCTCTGATGGAATGCAGTATGCTTCCTGTTGTGGGTTTCTAGTATTTGCCAAGTTTTAGAAGCATACAATAAAATGGGTATCACAGTGGCATAGCATAACTTTATCTTCCCCGTCCAGTGGTGTGTTAACAATTGGCCAGATTCTCACATGGTGTAAATTAATTTAATAAATAAACAAATAAAGGATTTACACCCTATGAGAATCAGGCCAGTTGTGAAAATACCAGAGGGCAGGCATGGTTCGGTGGTTAAACACAGGACTGGATATTAGGACAACTGGAAACCCAAGTCTGGTTTGCCTGTGCTATCTAAACCCTGACTGCCACAAACTTGCTGTGTGCACAAATCATTTAACCTCTCTGTGCCTCACTTGTTCCTTATGGAAAATGGGGATTTTAATACCAACCTTCATAGCGATATTGCAAGATTTGATTAACATTTCTAAAGTGCTTTGAGATCCTAAGCTGGAAGGTGCTATGTGTTCTATGTTGTTCTAAAAAATATATGCCTAGACCTTTGACCATATGTTTACTAAATAACGGACAAATCATACAGAACATCATAGCTAAGCTAATACAGCGAAGGGTATGGTTTAGCTGGAGGTAGACACACCTGTGCTAGCTCTGATCAAATATCAAATAGCAGTGTAGCTGTGGTGGCATAAGAGGGAGGTCAGTCTGTCCCACCAAAGTATGATCCTGTCTGAAACCTTAGGTACATACTCAGGCACCTATCCCATCCTGCTGCTTGCGCCACCATGGCTTCTCTTGATCAGAGCGAGCACGGGTATAACTACCCAAGGTGAAAATTACACCTCCAGCTCTCGTGTAGACATACCCATTAGTGTGTTTAGTACTTTAGTATTATTATTATTATTTATTAAAGTGCCATATTGAAGCTGGTCAGAATTAACACAATGAAGAATATTTAAAATGAACGCTGTCATCTCTTCACTAGTTTGTTCAGTCAAGCCCATTGCCATTGCTCCACATGGACTTACCCACAAAGATTGGGAAATCTGTACTCTCTGGGTAATTATTGATGGTGTTTAGATTAGACTGTGCTGGGAAGCTGCCATATTAGAGGAATCTTTTTTCTCTCCGTTCAGCAGGTGCTGGTGAAATTCAGAATGTGGGGGGGAACAGAGTTCATCAAATTGCTGACAGCTATGGCCTGCATTTTCAAAGATGACTCGTGGTTTTGGATGCCTCACCCTCTGAAAAGCACCTCAAGTTGGGCACCCAAAATCATTTGTCACTTTTGAAAATTTAGACCCTATGTCTTTTTTTCTGTATTAAAGTGACTTGTATTTCACAATACACACACGCATTTACTTAATGTAATTAATTTTGTACAAATAAAACTAGTCTGTCCCATCCTTTAGCTTTATTTCCTCTATTCCAAAAGATGAGGAGTTGAAATTCCAACTGAGAAGGTTTGTTTTTCAACTAATAATATTCAGCAGTGGTGGTAAGGGACACATAAAAAGACTAAACCACTTAGAAACCTCTTTTTAGATAACACTAGTTTACTTGAAACCCAGGAGCCCTATTAAACAAGCAGCGTAACTGAATGGCCTAGCTTGTTCATGTGTCTTGGAAAACTTTCCTTTGTAGACATGGTATAATTAGTTTCATGCCAAATAGTCATCTTATTGACTCCTTATTTTCTCATGTGACCACTAAACACAGACCATTCAAAAATAAAATGTTTATACTGAAAGACCACACCCTTTAGGAATATGGATGACAGATAGGGGTTTGTTTGTTTTTTATTTTCCTATGAGAAATACTCTGTTTTCTTTCTAATTATAAAGACAACAGATGGTCAGCAAGAACAGACATACACAAAAATCATAGTTACAAAAAAATCTATGTCTCAAATAATAATATAGTTGAACGAGCTCTGATTTGCATCTTAAACTCCCCATTTTTAATTTGTTCAGTGACAGTCGGACCTTTTTTTTTTCTTGCTAGCCCTGGGCACAGTACTTATATCTAGAATCCAAAGAGACCATCCTTTTGTCTGTCTAACATAACTACCTCTATCCAACCAATTCCCCATATTCTATAAGTCTGTCCTTATCTCCCTACCTTCAGAAGCATCCCTTTCCTCCTTCAGATTGGCAACAGTAAAGAATAAAGTCTTGAATACCTTGATCCTAGTCCGTCAAGAGGAGAAAAAATAGTAATTAGGTCTTCTGAGATTCAGAAAGCCCAAACTATTAGTAAATTCCAGTGTATTATTTATTTATTTATAGATTTCACAATAAGAAAACAGATGTCTGTAGAGGAAGAATTCACAAAACTTTGGGAGCAAAAGTTTTAGTTGTGATAGTAATACATCTTTTGCTGTACTTCCCCAGCCATAGTAAGAATGCTTTTTTAACAAATAGAATATTTTGCCAATAAAACTCTGTGAATATCAGACATACTTGTGTGTGCTTGTATATACACACATATAACAGTTGCTAGACTATCCACATAATAAATGAATGACTGTCACTTTGAAAATCTCTTTCTTATCCACACATTAAAACAATTCACAGGGCACCAAATAGTTGTGAATGCTCACAGGTAATTTGAAAACAGAAGAAGAAATCTCTTCTGCTTATAAAGCTTTGGTCAGCCTATCAGGTAACAGAACAATACCATGTGATTTAGGAGACAAGTCATGCAACAAGACTAGGGAGTAATGAATAGCAAATACTCATTAAAAACTTGCACTATTTCTGTTGACTTCAGTGGGTTTTGGATCAAGCCCACAATATTTAGTTTGCAAACAAGCTATAAATTAACAATTATTTGCATAAGCTGTCACACAGTTGAGAACACTGAACACATTAGAAACTTTGAAGACAACTTGGAAACAAAAATGGCTAAATTTGGCAGATAAATTATTTGCAACTTACAATTCAACCAGTTGTAATTATTATGGTTCTAACAATTTTTTTGCTTAAAAACCTTATTGTGTACAATTGAAAAAGTTGGCCTCACTTTTTAAAGCTTAAGTGTAACAGACTGATATTGATGCGGTTTTCTGTATCTCTATGAAGTGTTGTAAATCTCCTATAATAGGGGCCTGTTGTGACTCTAATACAATAACCCTGGGATAGCCTATGAGTTTTATAGAGTACCTTTGTACTGACTGATTGTATTGGCTAACAACAGGTGGCAAAAAATCATAAAGGGAAATCTATTTGGACAGAAGGAGGGGTACCATTTTTTCTTACCTCTCTGTCAAGACAGAAAAAGAGGTGAAAGTTTATTGTGCAATACAACTTAGGGATGTCCAACAACAAGTAGTTAAATTTCACTTTCAAGAGTCACACACAACTAAAGATTCTTTGGATGACTTCCCCAAAGTGTTGCAGTTATATTACTGGAAGTTAGTCTGCTAGTCATAATAGAGATAAGAACTGTTCTCTTGTTCATAAAATGTGTTTTCTGCATGACCAGTGTTTTTTCTTGCATAGGCCACAAATATCAAATACCGTTTTAAAAAAATGATTGTAGTACTGTAGTGCCTCGGAACCCTAGTCATAGACTAGGACTTCATTGTGCTAGACGCTGTACAAGCACAGAACAAAAAGATAGTCCCTACCCCAAAGAGGTTACAGTCTAAGCATTTAGCCCTTCCTATAGTTCTCTCAGTTCTCGGGTTCCAGTTCAACAAGACACTTATGCACATGCTCAACTCCTGGGTCTTAAGCACAGACTTAAGTTCGTCTCTGAATCAGTACCTTTATGTAGTTCTGTCACTCTTAGCATATTTGGTATAGCTAGATATATCCCATAGGTCACTTGACTGTGGGCCATTATGGAAACCTTTAAATAGAGTGATTGTCATTAAGTAGTAACATTTGTTAACAGATCTTACAGAATTACCAGTGCTATTTCTTTTCCTAAGTGTAGGACAGAACCTGTGGTACTTCAGGTACAACTGTGGGCAAATGCTGGCTTTTAATGGCAACTAACAATAGTTGCCTATATGAATGTTATGGAATTGTCTTTTAATAAGCCTATTCAGATTTATTAACTGTTTAATATAATAGGAATAAGCAGAGGAGCATGCAGAAAGATACCTTTAGAGAGATTTCAGTGTATTTTTTGGGGGGTGGGAGGGGGACGGTTTGCCTGTAGGATGTTCATCTGTAAGTTGAAGCTGAAATATATCAGTGACAGTTTTGTTGCTCTTTTTCATCTGTACACTTTCTTGGCTTGTGACAATGTCTTCTATATAATTTTTTTTGTTTTGGAAATTAAAGATACTGTACCAATAACTCATTTCTACAGAGACAGTTTCAAAGGCTACTATAAATTCTCTGCCTGTTGGCATTGCAGACTTCAAGGAAGATTGAACAAGAAGTTTTATTAACTGTAGCCATAGCAGTTTCAAAGACACTGGTTACACTGGAAGCTTTTTTGACACTTCTTATTCATAATGGCCTGAATGTGTCCAAAGCAGCATGATCTATAGCTTTTAATCAGCTAATGGATTGAATCTCTCTGTAAAACTTATGGCATTCAATCTTGTTAGAGCAGAAAGGATTTTGCTAACTCAGAACAGCATAAGTTCTGGACCAACTCAACAAAGTCATTCTGGGTTGATGAGTGATAAAGCAACATAATATAGAATAAAAGGTTGCATTTGGACCAACTTCTTGGAATACTTACCCTCTGCCCGATGGTGCTTGATGTCCATGTGGGTTTCATTTTGGGGTTGGTTTGGTCTGGCTACTAAGGTGCACAAGTGCAGGGTAGAGAGATTTTTCCCATGACTTTCAGGGCAGAATTCCATTCGGCAGCTACAAAATTAGGCTTTCACCTCTGGAAACCCAAGTTCAAATATGCAAGATAAAGTAGGAGTGACATACATGAACTTGGCTTCTAGCTACTTCTTAGTGGTCAGCTGCACAAAGTCACTATTTAGTGAGTCCAATGCACTGTGCCTCATGATCTCTCTGTCAGAGAGAGAATAGACTGAAGCCCTGGGACAGTAGAAGAAGCAGGACAGGACTGAGATGCAAGACAGAACATGCTACATTTGAGTTCAAATGCGCTGGATAGGGCAGAAATGTAAGTATGCAATGTGCATATTCCACTATGCATTCCAGAGTAGAACATGTATAGAAAGTGTGAAGCTTCAAATGAGTTTTGTGAGGGTTCCCTTGTCAGGATTGTTTCCTCATGTCTAATAGCTCTGTATGCTGATGAACAGTCCTCATTTCCATTATTAGTTCTGCCATCAGCTGTTTCCTTTCATCTTTTACGCCACACTTCCAAAACTGCATTTTCAAAAGAATCAAACTAGAGTGTTGACTTGAGTCTTAGGAAACAACTATTACTAAGGAATAAAGGGATCATTCCATGCCAGACACGATTGCAGTAATTACATTAGGGGTGGCCTGCAAGTACTGAAGCACTAACCTCAAGTATTTATGTGCTGTTATGCCCCATGTGCTATTGCTAAGTGAGATATTCACCACATACAGTAATATGTTAAGACAAGCCTCTTTTTTAAGGTCTTGACCTTCCGACTAATTGGCTCCCACTTCCTGTGACACCCTGCCTAGCATATGCTATGACTGAAACTGGCCAGTAGGGTAAGATAGTGCCTCTTGTTTAAACCACCCTGGGTTTCTGAAATGTTAAATGCCCTTATATAAATATATGAACAGACCCTGGGCCTGGCACACCAGCCGCTGCTGGGGCAGTCTCGGGAAGCGGCGCGGGCGAGGGATGTGCTGGCCGCGGCTTCCCGCGGCCCCCATTGGCCTGGGACAGCGAACCGCAGCGAGTGGGGGCCGATATTTATTAAAAATACCCGAATATCCGTGACTAAAACATAGCCTGAACCATGAGCTGTGAAGAATGTGAGCATGGCTGAGCTAGTACTTCTGTGGGAATGTTAACTTTTCCATTTTTTGATAGGTTTGCACACTTAAAATACCAATGTCCAGATTTGCTGGGCTCTTTGTGGGTGTGACAGGGTTCTGGGCAGCAGCAGCCAGGCCAGCACTCTAAACACTGCAACTCCAATTAATTACCCTGAGCACACCTGACTTGGGGAGCTGTGCCCAATTGATAGATTGGGATGGAGAGAGTTAAAAAGCTAATTAACTCATTAGGGTACAAAAGGCACAGGAAGGAAGTGCTGGAGCAGGGGAGTGAAGTGAGTGAATGTCATGAGAGAGCTCTTCCCTCCCTGTCTCAGGAGCTGAGGACTCTGTGTTACTGTTGGTATATGAGGCGGCATAATCTATTAAGGTTGTGGAAAAGATCACTATATAAATTGCATGAAGTGTTTTACCTGAAGGTCTCCACGCCATTTGTGAGACTAGAAAGTAGGTAGGAGCAAGTCTGCCCTGCCACAGTGAGTCTGCAAAGGGAGAGGGGCATTAAGAACCTTTACCCCACCCCTTCCCTCTTGTACCCCTATACAGGGGCTGGGCGCAATCTCAATCCTTACACGGATTGAGTAAAAGGACAGGAAGTCTCTAGCATTGCCGCTGCCACTAGAAACCTCCTTGATGCCAGCCAGCAGAGTTGGTGGCGTGCAAAGAGAGAGATACCACATGTTCTCCCTGGGAGGGAGAATGGTCTAGACTAGAGGATAGGACATGGCACATATATGCTTGAGACCTGGGTTCAGTTCCTGGCTTGGTCACTGACCTCCTATGTGAGTTTGGGTAAATCACTTAATCTACCCTGTGCCCAGTTTAGGATAACACATCCCTACCTCAGATGGACGGTGTTGAAGATAAAGTTAATGGTTGTGAGGCACCTTACTATGGTAAGGGAGGGATGAATAAGTACCTAGATAGATGGAAAGATCCCACAGTGTGTAGTAGTGTCTCAGCTCCCGTTGGTGCTCCTGGAAGCTGGTGCATTGCACTTGCCCTAATGATGCTCCCCTGGGGCATTGCACCTCGACAGCAGTGCCTTAAATCTGAAAGCAACCTATTAGCCTGAAGATTAAAATCCACAGCTTTGTGCATTTGATAAAAATAAACACATTAAAAGAACACACTTACAGTGCACCAGCCTTTCCAGCTGCTGTGTTTACACTGTAATGCATTATTATGAACATTTGGCCAATGAAAGCATCTGTTTTACATTCATTAATTGGGTTCCTCCCGCTTATTTTTAATTAAGAGGTTTCCTGAATCCCTTTCCCCCCACCTTTCTTGTGAATCCTCCCCACATCTCTTGTATTTCCCAAACAGGAAGTCAGTCTCCAGATAAACAGGGAGCAATGTCATACTGAAGTCAAATGGCACTGAGTCCTGCCAACAAGATGCACAGGGCACAGTCTGAGTCCAACAGATGTGCTCTCAGCCTTTTGACAGCATGAGAGAAAAATGCTCCTCCACCATACTAAACATCCAAGCAGATATCATCTTGCAGTTCCTGAGGAGCACGTATGTGGGGGTAGGAATGGGGGAATCCAAAGCTGTGCTTCAGGCCCTTTTAAATTGAAAGCACTGGCTCCTTAAGTAATCCTACCGTGGTGTTTATCTAAAACTCCATAAACATGCCAAATGAGTAAATCCCAGAACCAGCTGATGCCAGAGCGATGTACAGTAAAACTCCTCATAAACATGAGATAAAGAAATAAGGTTGGTATCAGCACAGCAAATATCTGAAAAGCAGGCATTCCATGGCAGAGCTGCAGACAGGTATAATACAGTAGTTTTTATGCAGTGTGTTTATCTTTCATCTTCATGCTACAGGCAGATTGACAATATATTGTAAGTCATGAAGTGTAGCAGTTCCTTCTTTCATTATACACACCATCCAGAAGAGATCATACTGGCAATCAGATAAGTCGTGAATATTTATAGTTTGAGGAGGATTTTTTTGTGTACTTCAAATGGCTTATTCTGTTAAATATAAAATTTCCACTAGTGGAAATTCCAGTAGACTCTAATAGTGTGTTTCAACTGGTCTTTACTGGTTTCTGCTTGCCTCGTTTACTTTCACGTGGACGAGCACTAGCCCCAGGATATGGTAGATCAACGGAGCCATTAGTCTGTTCTGAAACCTAGCCGGTCAAGTAGAATTAGCAGGACCAGAACTTCCACAAGGGTATGGAAGCCCCGTTGTTGTATAGTGTGCGATTCAGTAGCCTGGGATGTGCTCTTGGCCAAAAGAAACCTGATGAGGTTCAACAAGGACAAGTGCAGAGTCCTGCACTTAGGACGGAAGAATCCCTTGCACTGTTACAGACTAGAGACCGAATGGCTAGGAAGCAGTTCTGCAGAAAAGGACCTAGGGGTTACAGTGGACGAGAAGCTGGATATGAGTCAACAGTGTGCCCTTGTTGCCAAGAAGGCTAACGGCATTCTGGGCTGTATAAGTAGGGGCATTGCCAGTAGATCGAGGGACGTGATCGTTCCCCTCTATTCGACATTGGTGAGGCCTCATCTAGAGTACTGTGTCCAGTTTTGGACTCCACACTACAAGAAGGATGTGGAAAAATTGGAAAGAGTCCAGCGGAGGGCAACAAAAATGATTAGGGGGATGGAGCACATGACTTATGAGGAGAGGCTGAGGGCACTGGGATTGTTTAGTCTGCAGAAGAGAAGAATGAGGGGGGATTTGATAGCTGCTTTCAACTACCTGAAAGGGGGTTCCAAAGAGGATGGATCTAGACTGTTCTCAGTGGTACCTGATGACAGAACAAGGAGTAATGGTCTCAAGTTGCAGTTGGGTTGGATATTAGGAAAAACTTGTTCACTAGGAGGGTGGTGAAGCACTGGAATGGGTTACCTAGGGAGGTGGTGGAATCTCCTTCCTTAGAGGTTTTTAAGGTCAGGCTTGACAAAGCCCTGACTGGGATGATTTAGTTGGGAATTGGTCCTGCTTTGAGCAGGGGGTTGGACTAGATGATCTCCTGAGGTCCCTTCCAACCCTGATATTCTATGATTCTATGATTCTTTAGGCTGGATGGGGTCCGTAGATGTGTTTTCTTTTAGCATGCCCTCCCAAGTCGTACAGACAGAATACTTCAGAGTCTGGCACAGGAAGGAGGAGCAATTATTTAAAGTACATTTAATCTTTCTTTAATTAGAAGACATGCTAAATTAAAAGGCCCAAGTGTGATCCCACAGACGTTGGCTTACTGTGCGACATTAATTGGTATGAGAATCTAATGTTTTGCTAAGCTGCATATCTGCATCTGATAGCATTGTTATGCTTTTACATACTGTATTAAAATTGAGACAAACTTGACCTATATATATAGATCACAGGCAGTGTGAAACTTCTTCAGAGCTGGTATTGGTGGATAGGCCTTCTTTAAAAAAATCTTATCATAATCTTACAAAAAGTACTAGATTGCTTTAGAACGCTTTGAAGAACAAGGCTCTTTACTGCGGCAACCTTGTGGTCAAATGATAACTTTCCATGTCAAAACCACAAGGTAAATTTTCACGAAGATGCAGCTGAGCTATGCAAAATAGGGAGCTGCTTATACAAAACACACAGCCCCTTGCTTTGAAAATGCAGCCCTTGTGTGCATCAAGAAGAGGAAATACCGGTCCGGGACTATTCTCAATGCTATCAGTGAGAATCTGATGTGTCCGTTTCAAAGCCCCAGCATGAGCTGAGTTTGATTTTTTTCTTGATTTTGTTCCAAGTTGCCTCAGAAAAAACACAACTAATGTGGTGTAGCTGGCAGTCTTCTAGACAGGGCCGGCTCCAGGAACCAGCCGAGCAAGCTGGCGCTTGGGGCAGCAGATTGAACGAGGCGGCATTCGGCCCGATCCTAGGGCGGCACAGCCACTTTTTTTTTTTTTTGTTCCGCACCGGCCGCCCTGTAGGGGGCGGCAGCGCGGAGGATGGGAGTGCCCTGCAGCAAGCGGTGCCCTCCCGGCAGGCGGCGCGGCGCGGCGGGAGGGGCTGCGTGGCAGCGCCCCGCTGTAGCCCTGGCCGCCCCCCTTCTCTCTCTCTCCGCCTGCTTCCTCCCCCTCTCCCCCACTAGCCGGTTCCCCTGCACCCGCGCTCCGGCCGTGCCGCAGATTTTTTTTTTTTTTTTTTTTGCTTTGCCGTTCTGGCCGCCCTGTTTTTTTGTTGTTGTTGTTGTTGTTTGTTGTTGCTTGGGGCGGCCAAAAAGCCAGAGCCGGCCCTGCTTCTAGACTGAGGCCCAAGTTAATAGTAACATGTAGACTGAAGCAGCCTTTTGCTTCGTTGGAAGGTTACCTTTCTCAGGCAGAAGAGGGGTGGGAAAGGGAGAGAGAAACTATATATGTCTTTACCGTACTTTACATATGGATACAAATAACTCCCATATGTTCCCTGTAGGATTTTTTCCCTGCGAGCAGAACCGTTACGTATCTGAATGCAAATGTAAAACCACTGGGCAATATATTGACCTCAATGTGTACACACTCAACTCCCATCAGTATCAGTCTGAGTTCTGCTGCGGACTAGGGGCAGGATGTAACCTGAAGGGACCAGTCTTTTTACTGTTGTAGTCAATGCTTTGTCACCAGATGCTCAGCACCTTTGCAAATCAGGCCACTTTTGTTTAGGTGCCTAAACAAAACCTGACTTTAGGTACCCATGTCTGAAAAAATTGACCTCAGCGTAGCCTGTGTCAAAACCTTCCCCTTCTGGTTGATGGGTGGGAGGAAGCTACATGATCTCTTGCCACTCACCCTGGTCTTCCTGCTGAAGGTTGGGTGGAAGTCCATATTCCTAATTGCTCTCTGTCCCTCACAGGTTGAAAGAAGGAGGATATTTCACCAGCTTCTTCTCATATGTTCCTGCGGAGGTGACTCACTTCCACACTGTCTGGTCCACTTGCTTATCATTCACCGCTGTGCCTTAAACCCAGACACCAAAAGCTGACCTCCATCCACAGGAGCACTTCTTGCTCATCTCAGCACAACAGGAGATGCCCCGTTTGTGTGCCGGCAGAGTAGGCAGAGGTCCAGTCTGGAAGGGTGTACAGCCAGGCATGCAGCCTGTGGCCGTATGCGTATGGATTTATCTTCCATATGCAAAAATGTGTGAGTGCACCTTAGTTCGAGAATTCCAGTGGACTTATACTCAGTCTTGTACCTATTAGAAATATCAGGTAGTGCTTTATTGCTTGGCTTTATTATTTATTAGGCTGTGCTTTAATCAGAAAGAAGTTCACCCTCTTGTGCAAAAAGACTCCTTCTTGTCATCTGGTATCTACCCGTAGAGGCAAGTAAGAGAAACCTTTCCACTCACCTTGGACCAGAAGCAGAAATAAAATGGGGGAGGGGAGGGGAGAGGAGGAAGGAGGTGAGGATTTATTTTGAAACACAGTTATCAGAGTTCTGAGGATGTTATAATCAGCAATTATATTGGTCAGGATGTTCTAAATCAAAAGTATTGATAGCACATTGGAACTGGTGCAAGAAGGATATTATATCTCGTATATTTTAATGGAGCAGAAGGTTGCTTTGTAATTGGACCTTAACTGATTAGTGAGAGCAAATCACCTTACCTTATGATCCGTGGCAAACCAGGAGCACTAGGATGATTAAATGTACTGATGAAAATTTTATAGATGTAGGCATAATTATTAGGAAATAAATGAATAAATATAGAATACTGCATTTTAAGACAATAAGACAGTCAACCTGGTTTTTCCCTGACTTAAGCCATTTTATACTGGTAACTCCATTGACTTGAAGTGGAAGAATTATTCCCAATTTAAACTGGTGTAAGTGAGAGGAGAATCAGGCCTGATGTATTTAACTCAAAATTCACTCATTATCTGCAAGGCAAAGCGTGATGCCCAGTGCCAACTAAACGGAAACGTTCCTTGTATTGCAAGGGGTTTGTGGCTTTCTCACTGTTCCTTGCTCTGTGTTGTGGTTTTGGACTCATGTGGTTTAACCGTTGAAACAGTCAACGAAATTCCCCCACCCTCTAAGGTAAGATTTTCAAAGATCTTTATTCTGTAGCTGCTCCTCCGGCAATCAGTGCTGTGACACAGGATGGGTTGACTGAACTTTTGCAAGCATTAGTGTCTATACAAAGCACATAAGTCAACATTCTGAAGGTAATGAAAACCCTTTGACATACTGTCGTATAAAATCAACGTCTTTGATTTGTAGCGCATAAACTACGGTTAAAAATGTAAACTAATGCAAGAAGGCACAAATTGCGTTATAAAGGTCTTGAAGAGGGGAGGTAGGGTTAAAGGGCCAGAGGCTAATGAACAGGATTTCATTCACCAGCAGTGGTGTGACTGGTGAGCAGTCACTATGCCCTTTTCCAGGCTGGCTCTGAAGTGTTGGGTAGGGTGCCAGGATATGGAGATTTTTGTGGCAGGTCCAAGCTTCACTGGAATACTTTGACCTGGTCAACCCCCAATTGAGACCTTTGAAATATTGTCTGCACCATCTTGCAAAGCCAACCAGCATGCAAATGCACTAATCCCCCCAGCAATGACCCAAAATTTCCTTAAGTACCTTACAAGGACTTATTGCCATCACTTTCTTTCTAAAGCTGCTCCCAGAGACTTTTGAGGCAAATGTTTGTTTTGAATCCCAGCAGCACGCTTAAGGTCAAAAAACAGGTGACAAATTGGCATTTTAGTTAAATTGAGCCTCACTTTAAAAGTGAAACTATAGTGTAACCACTCTACATAAATAGTTATCTTTCTCTAACATCTGTTTTTATGCATATCGCATCTTCATATGGCTGAAGAGGTTTTTTTTCTCTTTTGATAACTATGGCTGGCTCAGATATCCAGTCAGACAAATGTAAAGAGATCAAGACACTGCTTCATCAAAGCACTTAAGCACGTACTTAACTTTAAGCAGGTGAATAATCCCATTGACTTTAACAGGACAATTCACCTTCTTAAAGTTAAATACGTATTTAAGTGTTTTGCTGAATCAGCGTCTGAATGAGCAAACATAGATTAGCGGGAGGAAGGAATATTAGCTCTAGGGTTGCCAATTTTGGTTGGATGTGTTCCTGAAGTTTTCATCACATGATATAATATTTAATTAAAAAGTAATCTTTAATTCCTGGAGACTCCAGGGCAATCCTGGAAGGTTGGCAACCCTAAATCTGACTTGAGAGTCAATAGCACAGAGAAAGATTTATACTGTTGTTGTGTTGCGGTTCTTTTAGTGCTCTTAAAATGTTTGGGCCTGATTTTCTTCTCACTGCATTGACATCAGTGGAGTTACTTCTGATTTACACCAGTGCAACTGAGAGGAGAACCGAGCCCCACCTGATAGCAACTCGTTGCACTGTCAGGTGATATGGGACTGAAGGTCAGGTGTGGTTTCAAAAGACTCCATTAGGCAGTGGAGATCAGGCACATCACTGAGGTGATACACTGAGCCCCACAAGGGACATTCTGTGCTTCAGAAAATGGCATGATATTTCAAGGATGAAAAAAGGTTACAATGAAACACCTTGTCTTTCAGGATGACTGTTGGCTTCGTTCTTTAACCATTTTCCCCTGCAGCTACGTACAGGCTAATACACGTTAAGGCCATTTTTCCTCAGAACCAGAGCAAACCTCTCCAAAAACATGAATGGCTACATTTTCTTGAAAAGCTTTACATGAAACTGTTAGCAGCAATAACTATACAGTCATTTAGAACAAGAACTGCATTCACCTTGTGTCTATGGTATAATCCCGTCTAATATCTGGAAAGTATGGGGTTCTTTTCTTTAAGCTTAAGGAAGTGTTTTTAGATATGGTAATTAAGAAGGAAAACCACACAAGTTTCCTCTTTTTTGATACAGCGTACCTAAAACATGATTTCAGGAAATATTTAGTCTTCCTATATAAACTAGAATACAAATAATCCTTACTGTGTATGTATAGTATGTATATATGGGTCTGCATATATCAGACATACCGTCCAACACAAAAGCACTACATTGGGTAATAGTTAAAGTTGCTCAAGTACAACAATCACTAATCCAAACATTAAAAAATTAGGAAATCCAGTTGCATTAAATGTCAGCAACCAGTCAACATCAACTTGTAAAAAGCATGCTGATAAGCAAACATCCCACTAAAACAACCTTAACTCTGCCCCTTTACAGATGCCAGCCTGCAATTTTAAATTTTTTGTTCCATTTTTACCTAAAGCCTTGTTTTTTTAAAAAAAATCCCTAATTAAGAACTTTGGCTCTGATTTTTAATGGTATTCAGGCATGGCTTCCCTCAGCATTGCAATGCCTAACTGATTTAGGAGGCTAAATCTTATTTTCAAAAGTGATTTAAACTCTTAAAAGCCTAAATCCCTTTGATAGTTGATGAGATTTAGGCTCTTAAGAGCTTAAATCAATTTTGAAAATGAGATTTAGCCTCCTAAATCAGTTAAGTGTTGCAATGCTGAGGGAAGCCATGCCTGAATATCTGTAGAAATCTGGGGCTTCATGATCATGTCTCTGTTTTTTAAATATTTATTATATTTGGATCTGGTAATTATTCTGGGGGGTATAAAAAGCTTTCAAACCATATCTGAAGTCACCATAATATTTTTAAATCGATGTACTAGTATAGTCAGCATACCACTGGCATACTCCCATCTTCCCTTTGTCATCTTTATTCATAAGCCCTTTATGTATTCTGTAGTCTGTGGAAGGGCTAATATTAAAATATAAGATGACACTTTTTCATCAGACTTTGCTCGTTTAATGTAATTCTGTTTTTATAAGCTTTGTGTAAGTGCTAACGGTGTGAATTGGTGGTGCATGGAATCAGGTCTGGCTGTAGGATTTTTGCCACCCCAAGCAAAAAAATTTTTGGCCGCCCCGTCTTTTTTTTGTGTGCTCCCCTGCCCCGCCTCAACTCCACCCCTTTCAATCCCCTTCCCCAAATCCCCAGCCCCGCCTCCTCCCCCGGGCGTGTCGCATTCCCCCCTATTGCGAGGGAGGGCGGAGAAGCAGAGCAGCGGCGTGTTCAGGGGAGCAGGCGGAGCAGAGGTGAGCTAGGGTGGGGGGGGCGCAGGAAGTAACGGGGGGGTAGAGGAACCGCTCCTCACTCCAGCTCACCTCCGCTCCACCACCGCCGCCTCCCCCGAGCACCTGCCGCTCGGCTTCTCCTCCCTCCCTGCCTCCCAGCCTTGCTGCGCGAAACAGCTGTTTCGCGCGGCAAGCCTGGGAGGGAGGGGGGAGAAGTGGAGCGGCGGCAGCGTGCTCAGGGGAGCAGGCGGAGCGGAGGCGAGCTGGGGCGGCGGGGGCACTTTTTCCCCATGCCCCGGAGTCGGCGCCTATGATGGCCGGCGCCAGAATGCCGCCCCTAGAAATGTGCCACCCCAAGCACCTGCTTGCTTTGCTGGTGCCTGGAGCCGGCCCTGCATGGAATGGTTAACTGGTGGCACAAGGTTTGATAATGAATACTAGTGAATGGTGACTTTCAGCACATACTACTTGCCCATTCATATATTTGTCTAGTATGCCTTTCTGTGGACTTAGAGGTGGCCAGAATTTGTACAACAGTATAACCAAGAGTAAAGTATTCTAGTGTGTGCGGTCACTGGTGATTTCAAACTCGTTGTTATAGATGGATAAAGTCTCATGTTTTTTTCAAACAATATGTTTGCATTGCCAGGGGGCAGAGTTAAAGTTGTTTGAGTGGAGTGTTTGCTCATGATTGTTAATATACTTAACTCAGAATTTGTCCATGGATAAAAAAGTTGATTCAACAGCAGAACTGCACAAGTCAGCGTCTTGTAGGCCTTGCAGACGTTGGTCAGCGTAAGCTACTTTCTGTTGGCAGCCTTGCACTTTGGTCAGACTTGCTGCCTGTTTCACTCACTGGCTATGTAGGTGGAAATTCAGAAATAAAATAAACAAAATTTTGAGAAACGCAGAGCCACATTCTGCTCTCAGTTATATAGCAGGATGCATGTCCATTGTGACTTGGGCTTGTAGCAAAGTGTCCTGGCCTGTGACCCAGCTAGGAATCCCTAAACGGGTATAACTATGGAGCAATATCATTGGGCCATATTTTATTCTACTCTATTCTGTTCAAGTTGATATGCCATGCCCATCACCATGGAACCTGAATACCTTCACATGATGCATTAAGCAGTGTGGCTAGCATCTGTCACATATAGTTCCTCCTCCAGTCCTCTCCTTGGGGGGAATATTTGCACGGGCGGGGGGTTTTCTTTTGTTTTATGCTTTTTTGTGTGTGTGACAGAGTGTTTTTATTTATGAAGGCCACGGTGAAGAAGTGTGCTTTGCACTTGGGTTTCAGTCCTGCAAGGTGCTGCACTCTGGCCCTGATCTAGCAAAGTACTTAAGCACATTAGTAGTCCCATTGAAGTCTATGTGACTACTCATGTGTTTAAGCACTTTGCTTAGAGTGGCCAGGTGTCTGGTTTTTTACCAGAAAGTCCTGTCGAAAAGGGGACCCGAGAGTGTCCAGTCAGGTCTACTGACCGGACACCCTCAGTTCTGTTTCTGTGGGTGGGGAGGCGGGGAGGTGCCGGGTCATCACCCGCACCAGCCCCTACTCAGCCAGGGTCGCCTCCTGCCTGTGTTGGGCCGCTGCAGTTCCAGGCACCGGCTCCGCAGGTGAGAGTCCCTCCTGACCCAGGCTAGGGGCAGCCCCGTCCCTACCAATTATGGTGCCCTACGCAGCCCGAGCACCTGCTTTCCTCCCCCCTCCCCCTCCCCCGCGGAGGGTCTGGGCTGCGCTCACTGCCTGGAAACGTGCGGAGGCAGGAGCTGTGGAGAGCCACTTTGGGGGGCCCCACAGGTCCAGAGAGCGGCCTGGGGGATTAGCAGGGGGCCTGGCGCCAGCAGCAGGAAGCGGAATGACCCGGCCCCAGCCCGCTCCGCTCCCCCCACCCCAGCCGTGTTGCTTGGGGGAGGAGGCTTGGGGGAAGGGGTCTGCGCCCCCACCCCACACTCCCGGCAGCGGGGAGCCAGTGGAGTGGAGCGGGCTGGGGCTAGGTTGCTCTGCTTCCCACCGCCGCCGGTGAGTGTGGGGGTAGGCCTGACCCTTGCTGCCAGTGCCAGGCCCCCCTGCTAATCCCCTGGGCCATGTCCGTCACTGGGGGAGGGGGTTTGGGAGAAAGGGTAGAAAATGGGGGCGGGAAGAGGTGGGGCAGGGGCAGAGGGAGTTGTCCCGGGTCCCGCATCCGCCTAGGAACGTCCCTGCCCCTTGCAGTGGGTGCACCCCACAGGTGGGCCAGCTGGGGAATGGGGCTGGCCGCTGGCGCTGCCACATATGAAGCACGCAGCTGGATAGGGCACCATGAAATTTTGGGCAATTTGGTGCTCCGAATTTTGTGGTGCCCTACGCAGCTGCTTATTCTGCGTATGCCTAAGGATGGCCCTGCTGGGGGGAAGAGGGGAAAAGCAGAGCGTTATGGTGGGAGGGGGGAAGAAGTACGAACAGAGGTGGGGCAGGGGCGGGATCTCAGGGGAAGTGGCGGGGTGGGAGAGGTTTCAGCACTCTTGCTGGGGTGTCTGGTTTTTAAATATTACGAAGTTGACAACCCTAGCTTTACTGGATCAGGGCCAGAGTGCTCATTAATGTGCAGGATTGAGTCCTTGGAACTGGAGAGGGTGGAATTTGTGGCCACTGAAACTAACTGAGTTACTCTGGATTTGCACCAACAAAACTGACAGCAGAATGAGCCATAGTCTTTTCTTCTAGCCATTTGAAAACAGAATTAAGGGTTGAAGATGTATGGGAAAATTGTTGATTCAGATGTCATAACGAAGGGCCTGTCTTGCAAACATTTGCTACCATGTGGAGATCCATTAGAGTCAGTGGGGCTGCTCACGATAAGGAAGCACAAATGCTCAGTAGTAAACATTTGCAGTATCAAGCTTATTACCATTTCTGCATGTCGAGAGCAAAAGTAACATTAATTGTTGGTTATAAATGTTGCCATTTGCACTTGACGTCTGTTTGTAAGGAATTCTAACAAATATCATTGACACAAACTGTGTATGTTACAGGGCTGCTGTTTCTCCTTGGGATTGTGGTGCCATAACTGTTCAGGTGGAGAGAACCTTAGCTCTGGTGGCACTAGCAAGCTCTGCTGTAATTTAGTGATGACATGCATTAACCTCCAAACTCTCAAGAGAGAATGGAGATGAATTCTTTGTGACATTGTGAAAGTTAAGCTAACGCTTCTTAGTTACCACTCCTTCACGTGGTTAATGGAGGTCTCTGTGATGCAGTGTAGCACGCCAACACTCATGCCGTGCTGCATAATGTAACAGTTAATATATGCAAATATCTCTGTACACTATCCTTGAGCTTCTTTTAGTAATTTTACCCTTTAACTGCCGATTAATGGCATGGAAGGTGTTGGGTCTTAAGAACAAGAGAGGCATTTTTGATCATATTTTTGTTAATTCCTGCTAGACTATTACAAAATTAAAATATTTCTTAAGTGGCAGAGATGGGTTAATCCAGGAGTGGTTTTGGTTTGACAAAATCGAATGACAACCACAGAAGGTTTGAATCCAGGCCTCATTTTATCTGAATACCCGAAGCTTGGGGGAATTTGGATAAACTGTTCTGGTTTTCACTCATATCTATCTAGTAACATTGAAAATGGCTCACTTATCTTACAGAATCAGTGTGCTATTACGACTATAATTGGTATTTTAATAGTACCTAGAGGCCTCAGTCAAGATTGGGGGTCCATTGTGCTAGGCACTTTCCACCCAGCTAGTAAGAAACAGACCCTTCCCCAGAAAGCTTTCAGTCTGAAAAGCAGACAAAGGGTAGGACAATAGAAGGAAGTGGTGTTATTCCTATTTTATAGCCAGAAAACTGAGGCTCAAAGAGACTAGGTGATTTGCTCAAGATCAGACAAGAAGTCTGTGGTAGATCTGGGAATTGAATCCAGATCTCCTGAGTCCCCATCCAGTGCCTTAACAAGACTGATCATCCTTGATTTTAATACATAATGAATACTATAATCTTCTCATTAGAACTGAGGAATTATGACTCAATAAAAATATTATATCCATAACATCAGCAGATGTAATGTAGTGGTTCTCAGTATGTAGTACCTGTCACTATAAAGTATACTTGCTCTAGCATAAAGAACCTCAGAATGTTCCTTAGTACGATTAATATTGTAGAATCACTCTGTTAACAGGCAAAAAAATGTACAGATTGTAGTTTGTAAATTATTCTAGAATGGAGACAACTTATCAAATCCCATTTGAGTTTGGAACCATAACTGCAGTAATTAGTAATATGTTTCTGGATCTCTGCATCCTTCCTGGCGAGAGAGAAATAGTGAAATGATATTCTGTCAAGATGGCACAAGCCCTTACATCAGTGGGTTTGGTTGGCAGGAATCACATCTCAGTGCAGCGTGTCAGTCTTTGCAGTATCAGTGATGCTAACAGCGCTGGAGATAAGAGGTGTTTGTAGCAGAGAAGTGACTGAAGATGGGGGGAAATGGGGAGAAGGGGTGTGGTGACGTGTGTTTTCCCACCACCCTTGGGGCTTGACTTGTAAACACTCTCTCTCTGGCTGAGGAGGGCTGGACGTAGATCCTTCATGAGGCCAACAGCCTTGTCTAAGCAGCAGATAGGAAAACCTGCTTCCATCTTTCCAGGCCTTGAGCATGCTATTTCTGCAGCACTCACCCACTTGCCAGCCTGGGAAGAGAAATATTGATCTCAGATCTGAAACTGTGATTTCCCCACCTAGAAGTTTAATTTACTGCATGTGGAGCATCAGGCCTACCCATTTCCTGCCTCCCCCCCCCCCCCCCCCCCGGTGGTAGGTCCCCAGCCTTCTAAGCACAGGTAAAATTTTCTGTTTGTTCCCTGTCCAGTAAGGTGAAAATGCATGGTCCTTTTAAGACTGACATTACTGCTGCTCCACTAATAGGCTGGTGGTTATGGTAAAATCTTCTTCCTGGTCTCCACTGTCCCACAGGGTTGACGTTCTAGAGGTCATTCTCAACCTGACTCTCCCACCATGAGATACAGTGTGTTGCTGCTGGGTCATTTTCTAGGTCATGGGTATGTTCCCATCCTTCCATGTTATACGAACCTAACATATAGATATTACAGTGACTAACCCAACCACGGCTAATATGCTGCCACAGAATTTGTGTCAACAAATTACATGATTCTAGTGTTATGTTTTAGCAAGTTTTAGAGAGATTTAAAACCAAGTCAGTGGCAGTGCTTTGAGAAAGAGGGCTTAGAAAACAGCATATAGTTTATTTGGCACAGAGTAGGTGTGAGTCATATGGAGTCCAGATGTTCCTTGTGCCTTCCGAAAGGTAACAAATCCAGAGTCACTGAAGGAGGAATTTCAGACTAAACAAATGAGAAAAATATGTTGCTGAACACAATAGAACTTTTCAGAACGATAATCTTTATTTCCTCGCCTTCCCCTTGTCTAGATCTCCCCTCTCAGAGCCTTCTATGGGAATTTTTTAATTAAAACAAAACAAAACAAAAACTTGATAGGCAGAATAGTGTCTTAGTTGTTTCATTCAGGTCTGGCTCAGCATGTTTGATTTTGAAGTTGGCAACCAAGAGACAAGATGCCCTGTTTTGATGGGGCAAGAAGGGATAATAAAGACCTGTTTAAAGACACATTTTTAAGATAGGCTCAAAATTTGACCAGTATGCTCTTCAATATCCATCTCTCTCTATGTATTTTCCCATTCTCTTCCCTATATAAATGAATGCCTCAAGAATATTCTTCTGCTCTTAAAATATCGATGATAATTGTTTCTTTAATAATAAAAAATACTTTGCATTTACACCATTCTTCAGAGAAAGTCAAAGCATATTACAGAGGTGAATAAGCATCATTATCTGCATTTTACTAATGGAACAACTCAGGTACAGAGAAACTAAAGTCCTGACCCTGCAAACATTTACACACACAACTTTACGTTGCTTACAATGGTGAAGTAACTCACATAAGTGTGTGCAGGATTGGGGCCTTTGTGAATTGCTCTTGGTCACTTAACAAGGGTTTGTTTACATCAGTGGTCCCCAACGCGGTGCCCGCGGGTGCCATGGCACCTGCTAGGGCATCTATGTGCGCCCGCGTACTGTCCAGCGGACAAGCATCCGCCTAAATGCCACCGAGAAGCAGCGTCATCCAGAGGCGTCGCCGCCAAAATGCCGCTGATTTTTGGCGGCATTTCGGCGGCGACACCTCTGGATGACGCTGCTTGGTGGCGACGCCTCTGGATGACGCTGCTTGGCGGCGACGCCTATTGACGTTGCCACTTGGCGGCATTTCGGCGGATGCTCGTCCGCCAGCTACGGTCCTCAGTGGCTCGTCGTCCGGCGCCCGCCAGACAAAAAAGTTTGGGGACCACTAGTCTACATGATGCCAGCAAAGCACACTAGAGGGGTGTGGTTTGGGATGTGCTATAACGTGTTCTGCTCTAACTGCCCTGTGGAGACCCTGCTGGCATGCTCTAAAAGGTTCCTAGTTTGCATTAACATAGTCCTGTTTGAAACAGAACTACATTAACATGAATGCATGTAGAGCATGCCAGCTGTATCTACACAGGGCAGCTAGAGCACAGCATGTTAGAGCACTTCACAGATTACCTCCCCTCCCCCCGTGATGTGCTTTGCCACGCCATCTAGACAAGCCCCAAGTCAAGAGCCGAGTCAAGTTGGGAGTAGAATCCAGGTCTCCTGACTACCAGGTTGTTGGCAAAGCCACTCTTTGAGACTAGCTACCCTACCTTGAGTGCTCCGAAAAAACAAGTTTCACTGTAAATCAGAATTGCTTCTATGTACAGATATGTTGCCGAAGAGACAAGGTGTCTTATTTTGAATATATATATATATATATATACTTGCCTGTTCCGTTAGATGCTTACGATCCCAGGCTTGCTCATGTAGTTTTTTAGGCAGTCAGTAGTTTTTATGCTCTGAAGCACCATCTCTTGAGAATCTTAATAGTGCTTGTGACGCATGGCTAGAAAGGGTTAAACAGCCTGCAAAATAAATAACCCTCAAAAGACATGTAGGGAGACAATGTTTGTGGTTTTGTGTATTTACATATGTATGAGTAGACTCATAGACTTTAAGGTCAGAAGGGACCATTATGATCATCTAGTCTGACCTCCTGCACAACGCAGGCCACAGAATCTCACCCACCCATCCTCTAGCAAGTGACCCGTGCCCCACGCTGCAGAGGAAGGCGAAAAACCTCCAGGGCCTCTGCCAATCTGCCCTGGAGGAAAATTCCTTCCCGACCCCAAATATGGCGATCAGTTAAACCCTGAGCATGTGGGCAAGACTCACCAGCCAGACACCCAGGAAAGAATTCTCTGTAGTAACTCAGATCCCACCCCATCTAACATCCCATCACAGGCCATTGGGCATATTTACCTGCTAATAATCAAAGATCAATTAATTGGCAAAATTAGGCTATCCCATCATACCATCCCCTCCATAAACTTATCAAGCTTAGTCCTGAAGCCAGATATGTCTTTTGCCCCCACTACTCCCGGGGGAGTAGTCAACAATGTAATCAACAGTCCCTGTCTATGCTGTCTTCTGATATAATTTAAATGAATTGTAAACATGGGATATCTCTGTATTCATTTCTCTTTGAATTGTACTGTGAATGGTGGAGGAAAAAGCAAATGGCCTTATGTTAATTTGTATAGCTAAGTACCGGTGATGGACCCCCTTCAAAGCCATCCTAATGACCTTGTGTTCCCCGAGGAAATCCCAACTTGTCAAAGAGGACATGAAATTGTATAAAAGATCCTTGGGTCCTGATTCCGTCATCTTAGATCTGCTCAGACTTCATCAGGGGAAGTTTCAGTCGCAAGACTGAGGTCCCAGTTATGCTGGTCCGCCCTGAATATGAGATTTGGACATTGGACTATGACCTATGAACTGAATTCTAAAGGAACTCTTTGCAACTACAAAGCTCACCATCTCCGCTATGAATCTGAACCTCAATGGATTGAACTCATGTCTGTATGTATATTGATCTTTTAACCATACTCTCTTTTGTTTTTTAATACATTTTAGTTTAGTTAATAAGAATTGGCTGTAGTGTGTATTTGGGTAAGATCTGAAACAGTCATTAACCTGGGAGGTAATGTGTCCAATCCTTTGGGATTGGTAGAACCTTTTCTTTTATAATATGAAATTAGATTTTCAGAAATCATCCTATTTGACGTGGGGACCTGGATGGAGGCCTGAGGCTGGATCACTTTCAGGGAATTGTGTTGTTTGGACTTCTGAGTAACCAGTAAGGTAATAAAGAAGCTGTTTTATGCTGGCTTGGTAAATCTAAGTATTGGAATATCCACCAGCTTTTGGGGGTTTAGCTGCCCCATTCTTTGCAGTTCACCCTAATTGAGTGACCACAGCTGGCTCCCCACTAGGATCCCGGTCACAGTGGCATAGTCATGCTTGGATACACATAACCACAGGTTAATTGGGTTTTTGGATCAGAACCACATGCTTGTCAATATTTAATTTTGATATTGGATAGTTTATGGGTTAAAAATCAGTTATAGTGAGTGACCCATGATCAGGATCCTGACAGAAAAAGCCTGGAAGAATTGTGCTTACAGAGAGGGTTGTATTTTAAGCAAAAGGCTCCAGAGTAGGAACTGAAAAATCTGTTAATTGCCAGTGATAAGGAAGCAGACCCAGCAAAAATGCTTGCAATGAGAAACCAGAAGCTAGAACTTGAACAAAAGCAAAAAAACAGCTGATATGGAAGGAGAAGCTGCTGAAACGCCTGTTTTGAACATGAACAAAAATGGCATATATTTGATTGCAGGAACTAGAAGCTAAGGCAAAAGTGGACAGACTTAAGCTCCAACTCAAGAGAATAAAGGAACAACAGGAACTGTATCATCCTGAAAAACCAGTTCCTCTCAACAGCAAGCTTGGGAATAGAATCTATCTAATTTATAACAGTGTTAGTACGTTGTTTGACTCTAAGCAGTTGTCTGTGTGTAACCAAATTTACCCCAACACTGTCACCTTTTATGTAAATGATTTTACTGTGAGTCCAGGTGAAGGTAGCCCCATACTTTGTGCAGAGAATGTAAAAGTCAATGGTAAAAGCTATTTAGGGCAAATTACATCTTCTAACATCACTCTTGTTAAAACAGATTTTGTCAAAGAGGAAGATTATTTACCAAATCAGATTGTGAATATTGTAATCCTCTATGAGTTTACTCTAAGTGTGCCTTTAGCCAGAATCCTCCTTGAATGGAATGATATTAAACATGAAGTTATAGCTGGTGTAGGGAAGTTATTGCCTAAGGATCTTTTGATTGGGGATGATATTAAAACTTTGTTCAGTCAAGTTGATGACATAAACCAGTCACGGGAAAGAAATAATCCTGAACCTGTGTCTACTAGGGGCAAGGATTTGCCTATGGAGAGTTTCTCCAAATGTTTGTATGAGGAAGATAGTTGTTTATCTGTGCAAAGAAGCAGTGCATATGTGGGAAAAAAATCCTAATCGTCTGTCTGGTATCTCAGAAGTGAATCTGGCATTCGACAAGGCTCAGGAAGATGTTTCTCTAGAGCAAATTAAAGTTGGTGATCAGGTTAAAGCCTTAATTGAGGAAGAAAAGGGTAAAATTTTTATGGGTGATGGAATATTGGCTAGTAAAACTTGGGAAAGTAAGCCTGACCCAGGTAAAAGTGATGTGCTTAAAGTAGCTCAGTGTAATAAGACACTATTTGTGGGAAACAGCAGTTTATCTGCTAAGGGAGGGAAAGGCAAAGAAAGTTTAGATGAGCATAGGCAGCCTTCTGAGTTGATGGCTTTGTCTAATCAGCAGTTTGGGAAGGCAAGGTTAGTGGAACACGAGTATCCCTATACCTTACCTGGTACCAGTGTGGAGAATTGTGACAGTGAAGGAATTGTTCCTGTGTCTGTTAGGGGTAATGACTTGCCTTTGAAGGGAGTTACCCCAATCTCCAAGCAATCGTCCGTGAACAGTCAGTCATGTGTGCTGGGACAAAGGAAAGGATATCCCAAGCTGTTTGTCTGTTAAAGGGGAATGTTTCTCCAGCTCTTTTCTCTCTATAAAGCAGACAGAAGAAGCCCGTCAGCCTATGATGGTTGAAGATTTATCAGTTAACCCAGAGCTGATTCTGGATACAACTAAAGCCCAGGAAGGAAGTGGTCCTGAATTTGTGTCTGCTAGGGATGATGATATTGTAGCTAGGTTGCATCCAGTTGATGTCATAAATAGCTCCCAGAGACCAAGCAATTCTGGTGCTTTTATTTTGCCTATTGCTAGTGTGTTGCTTGGTAAAGATATGACAACCTTGTCTGATCAGGGTGATATCATAGCCAGGGCACAAGGAAAGCATGAAGCTGATTTGACTATGTTACCCACTAACAGTGTGGAAACTTGTAACAAGGAAAAGAATGCTTCTAATCTTTTGACTATGAAGTCTAGCAGTTTACCTGAAAGGGAGTGTGTGTGTGAAAATCCTCCTGATGGGCCAGAGGTGATTCTGGATGTATGTGAAACTCAGAAGAAGTTTGGTGATTTATCTGTTGCGCCAAAGTTGGTTCTGGACATAAATAAAGCTCAGAAAGAATCGGTTGCAGTGCAGGATATTGCAAAAGAAAAGTAATTTCTTAGTGAAGTCTTTAAAGTCTGTGACAAGGAATTGTTTCCATTGACCCTTTATGGGCCCTTGTTGATAGTAAACAGTCTCTCTTCTGCGGAAAATGTGCTGGTGCCTAGTGGGCAAAGTCTTTCAAATGAAAATGAATCCACTGAATGTGCTTTGAAAAAATCCATGGTGGATAGCTTTGAGGAGATTTCAGATGGAATAAAAATGGTTAGGGAGTTTAAACAGCCCTATAAGCTTAACCAGCTTGTCAGGGAGACAATGGTGTTGGGACAGGACTGTCTCCATTTTGATTCTTTGAGTAAACAGTCTGTATCTCCGGTTCAGAGGGATGACTGGACAGCTGAATTTGCAGAGCAGAGGACAGTTGTGCAGTTAATCTCTCAAGAATACAGGGGATGGCAGGTAAACTCTCATCTCTAGATATTTTGGATATGTCTTGTAGTGTCTTAGTGTACTTGACATCTGATTCCATGTGGAAGCAGAGGTTGGTAAGGGAAGAACAAAAAACCCTTGAGTCTAACATGCTAGTGAAAATGGATGGTATCTCTTTAAGACAGAGTCCAGCCTTGGAATTGGTAAAGGTTTTCGATTTGAAAACTAGTAAACAAGCTAGTGTCTTTGTTGATGCAAATTACCTGACTGGGGGAGAAAGACTTGCCCCAGAGGACAAAGAGGACGCACCCAGCCGACCAATGGATTCTGTTACATACAAGAGTTCAGATTTTGACCCTACTGGACAGGGAGGAAGGGAAGGGTTAAACCTTGCAAATAAAAGCCGCCGGTTAACCTTAAAATACCAAAACCCCAAGGAAGTGGTTAAACCGAAAGCCTATATTAAGGAAGACCCTGGGGTCAAGAAAAATCTACAAAGATTCAAAAGGGATATTGAACAAGCTGACCTAAAGAATGATTTATCTAAACCAAAGGCTTGGCATGACAGAAATAATTGTAAATGTACACATGTGATAGAACTGATGTTAATGTTATTGCTAATGATTGTAACTAACTTGTTGCTGATACCAAAAACTGTAAAAATGTACAACGTGTGTGGTCTTTTGAAAAAGCCCTTGAACAGTTTAAGAGTAGTACATAATAGAAACCCTTATGGTTCAACAAGAACACACTTTGTGTTAAAAAGCCTAATAATGTTGTGTCTTCACAGCTAATGCATAGACATATTTCTAAAACTTTGCACAGCAGAAAAACCACGACAAGCTTGAACTGCTGTGCACAAAGGGAAACTGAGGTACAACACCTCACAGCTTTTGTGGCTGAATACCAGAGTAAGTGCTCTCTGAAGAACATTAATGGCTATGTTAAGTTAACACATAGACCAAACCCTGGAATCACTAAAGTGTTTCACAAAGTATGGACTACGTTTTTGGCTGGGGCCAAAGCATGCATCAATAATTTGGCCTTACAAAGACTTCAATATAAACATAGCTCATATCAATGCTGGAAGGTCTTTAAGGTGTATCCAGGAGCTCTAATTTCACCGTTCCACACCAGTCTCACGTTGGGGGTGTGACGCATGGCTAGAAAGGGTTAAACATCCTGCAAAATAAATAACCCTCAAAAGACATGTAGGGAGACAATGTTTGTGTTTCTGTGTATTTACATATGTATGAGATGGGTCGACAATGTAATCAACAGTCCCTGTCTATGCTGTCTTCTGATATAATTTAAATGAATTGTAAACATGGGATATCTCTGAAGTCACCTCTCTTTGAAATGTGCTGTGAATGGTGGAGGAAAAAGCAAATGGCCTTATGTTAATTTGTATAGCTAAGTACCGGTGATGGACCCTCTTCAAAGCCATCCTAATGAGCTTTTGTTCCCCGAGGAAATCCCAACTTGTCAAAGAGGACATGAAATTGTATAAAAGATCCTTGGGTCCTGATTCTGTCATCTCAGATCTGCTTAGGCTTCATCAGGGGAAGTTTGAGTCGCAAGACTGAGGTCCCAGTTATGCTGGTACGCCTGGTAGAACCTTTTCTTTTATAATATGAAATAAGATTTTCAGAAATCATCCTATTTGACGTGGGTACCTGGATGGAGGCCTGAGGCTGGATCACTTTCAGGGAATTGTGTTGTTTGGATTTCTGAGTAACCAGTAAGGTAATAAAGAAGCTGTTTTATGCTGGCTTGGTAAATCTAAGTATTGGAATATCCACCAGCTTTTGGGGGTTTGGCTGCCCCATTCTTTGCAGTTCACCCTAATTGAGTGACCACAGCTGGCTCCCCACTAGGACCCTGGTCACAGTGCTTAAGTTAAATATAGGAGAACCCAGTGTGCCAACAAAAAGGAACAATAAAGGTGCCAAATCCAGCTATCTTGGGGATTCCCTCACTGCAGGGAAGCCCCAGGATGCCACATAGCCAGCTTGTATATTACCTCTCCTACCCTCCCCAGAGGGGGTGTGGCCAGAATGTATCTGCATTTGAGCAATGCTATTGGAGCTGTAGCCAGCTGGCATACTTCAGAGCAGCTCTTGGGCTGCTCTAAACTAAGCTAGGCAGCCTGCTGGTGTAGAACTGGCCCCAGGATTGGGACGGGGAAGCTGTGAACAGCTCTATTGCATCACCTCCAATAGGGGTCCTAGCACCTATTGGGTGAACTAACAATCAAATGCTGTGCCTCTAAGAGTTAGTTTGATAAGGGAATACATCTGTCTGTAGCACTGCTTTCCTCTCCATCTCTTTCCCTGGACAGAATAATAATGGGAATACTTGGTTCTTACTGCAATTTTCAAAGCATTTCACAAAGGTGAATAAATATTATCCCAGTTTAGCAGGCTCTTCCTCCTCCTTCCTTCCCTTTCTGTGAGCTCCTTGATAGATTTTTAGGGCCCAGTCCTGAAACCCTTAGTCCTTAGTTAAAGATTCCAGGATTGGACCTCTGGTTACTCACTGCTATATTGAGCCTCTTTAAGAAAGCCAGACTCAGATTCCAGAGGATCCAGCCTTAGTCTGCCCCTGAATTTGGACAAGAAAGTAAGCATCTCTTCAATGCATCCAATGTTGTTGGGATCACCTTGCCCAAATTAAGTGAGGAAATTGGTTTCACTGGTACAGACTCTCTACATTTGCCCTCATTAAGACAAACTGCTAATGTAAGTATTAAGATGTATTTTTGCCTCTTCGGAGATTAGAAGACTAATGAGTAAAGAGTAGAACTAATGAACGTATCCTTAATCTTCTGCTAATGGAGAAAAATACCACTTAACTCTTCTAATGGCTTGGTCTCTATAAGCGACATTCCATGCTTTTGGATAGTTCTTGTTGTGGATGTTAATGATGCATACACTCAGTAGGCCAAATTGGCCCCTGGTGTAACGCCACTGAAGCTAATACAGGTATACACCAGCGATGAATTTGGGAGGCTTTTATTTCCTTTTTCTTGTGGGCAAATGAATCACACCGCTTCTTTTAGTGATGATATTTTCCTTGCTGGAATACTTTATGCCCTTACCCAGGCACTAGGGGAAGATTGTCAAAGGCCCAGGCCTTAGGCACCTAACTCCTTTTGAAAATCAGTGTGAGTTGGGTGCTTCATTGCTATTTGTGCCTTTGAAAATCTCTCCCTAGACTCTTTCTTTTAGAGGAAGGGTATGGGGGTGTTTATGTGGTGGCACAGTGTAAAGGGCCAGGTTTTAAGGCTATAGCTAACTGATTGGTAGTGTGCAGGTATGAAACATGGGAAAAGCATATACTCTTAAATGTATAGGCCACAGATTCTGGTTCCCATCTGTGAATGTCTTTGGCAGGAGTAAGTATTAAGGGGATCCACTTCCTTGTTTTTAAAGACCTTCATGGACTGGCTCCTGGTTGTTGTTTCCCTGTGCGCCTCCCTTCTCTCCCTCTGCTTATCCCTCTCCTCCCTCTTCCATTAGGTTTTTGCCTGGGTTTGAGAGGGTGCAGCTGATCCACCAGTGGTGTCAGGCCTCTTCTCTGACAGCCCACTGTTGATTAAGTGTATTCTTACACTGGGGCTTCCAGGTTAGTGATCTTGCAGAGACCATAGCGTACCTTGAAAAGCAGGGCACGCAGCATCAAGGACAGATGGAAGAAAAAATGGAAGATCTCTGAAGTGGATGAGAAACTCAGAAAGGTTGGGGGTTGGGGGATAGTGAAGATTTAAGCTAGTTTCTATTTACTTGGCCATTGACCAGAATGCTGTTTTACCTCAATATTGGAGATCAGATCACTTGTTCATGGCAGATAAGGAGTGTTTCCTAGGCAGCTAAACTTTATGTGGTATTTTTTAAATTTAAAAAGTAAACAACATCAGCATCCTACCTGGGTGGCAATGAGGTTTCTGCTGGTCTTGTTAGGTCAGATTATTTCTCCAGTCACCTCCCGCCCAGTCCTACTGGAGTGAAAGGGCTAGGATTAGGGCTGTCGATTAATCACAGTAAACTCACACGATTAACTCAAAAAAATTAATTCTGATTAAAAAAATTAATCCTGATTAATCTCACTGTTCAACAGTAGAATACCAATTGAAATGTATTAAATATTTCTGGATGTTTTTCTACATTTTCAAATATATCTATTTCAATTAAACAGCATACAAAGTGTACAGTGCTCACTTTATATTATTTTTATTACAAATATTTGCACTGTAAAAACGATAAACAAAAGAAATAGTATTTTTCAATTCACCTCATACGAGTCCTAAAGTGCAATCTCTTCATCATGAAAGTGCAACTTACAAATGTATTCTTTTTGTTACATAACTGCACTCAAAACCAAAACAAAACATCTGGCGTTGCAAGATATTTACATGCCAGATGTGCTAAAGATTCATATGCCTCTTCATGCTTCGGCCATCGTTCCAGAGGACATGCTTCCATGCTGATGACGCTTGTTAAAAAAATAATGCGTTAATTAAATTTGTGACTGAACTCCTTGGGGGAGAATTGTATGTCTCCTGCTCTGTTTTACCCACATTCTGCCATATATTTCATGTTATAGCAGTCTCGGATGATGACCCAGTACATGTTCGTTTTAAGAACACTTTCACTGCAAATTTGACAAAATGCAAAGAAGAAACCAATGGGAAATTTCTAAAGATAGCTACAGCACTCGACCCATGATTTAAGAATCTGAAGTGCTTTCCAAAATCTGACAGGGATGAGGTGTGGAGCATGCTTTCAGAAGTCTTAAAAGAGCAACACTCTGATGCAGAAACTACAGAACCCGAACCACCAAAAAAGAAAACCAATCTTCTGCTGGTGGCATCTGACTCACATGATGAAAATGAACATGCATCGGTCCGCACTGCTTTGGATCGTTATCGAGAGGAACCTGTCATCAGCATGGACGCATGTCCTCCGGAATGGTGGTTGAAACATCAAGAGATGTATATCAGAGTGGTAGTCTGGATCTGTAAAAAAGCAACAAAGAGTCCTGTGGTACCTTAAAGACTAACAGATGTATGATGAAGTGGGTATTCACCCACGAAAGCTTATGTTCCAATACATCTGTTAGTCTTTAAAGTGCCACAAGAGACATATGAATCTTTAGTGCATCTGGCATGTAAATATCTTGCAACACCAGCTACAACAGTGCCACGTGAATGCCTGTTCTCACTTTCAGGTGACATTGTAAACAAGAAGCAGGCAGCATTATCTTCCGCAAATGAAAACAAACTTGTGTGTCTGAGCGATTGGCTGAACAAGAAGTAGGACTGATTGGACTTGCAGGCTCTAAAGTTTTACATTCTTTTATTTTTGAATGCAGGTTTTTTTGTACATAATTCTACATTTGTAAGTTCAACTTCCATGATAAAGAGATTGCACTACAGTACTTGTATTAGGTGAATTGAAAAATACAATTTATTTTGTTTTTACGGTGCAAATATTTGTAATCAACAATAAATATAAAGGGAGCACTGTACACTTTGTATTCTGTGTTGTAATTGAAATCAATATATTTGAAAATGTAGTACACATCCAAAAATATTTAAATAAATGGTATTCTATTATTGTTTAACAGCCTGATTAATCATGATTAATTTTTTTAATAGCGTGATTAATTGAGATTAATTTTTTTAATTGCTTGACAGCCCTAGCTAGGATTGGTGTAACAAGGGTGAAATTTGACCTGTGATGCCTGCTTATCCAAACCAATTAGGATTTGGTTTCATATGTGGTATAATAGAGATCTAACAGATATTTTAATTATTCCAAAGTACTATACAGTATAAATGCGTTAGATGATCTTAGCACATTGAGTATATAGGCAGATATAGCCGCTATGCAGTCTGCAAAAATTCACACAAAGCCTTGGACATCTGAACCTGTTTGACTGAGGTAAGACATGTTGTCCAGGACACTGGGATTATTCACATGATGATTTATTATATAAAAGCTTGAAGTCTAATAATATAGTCAGTGAAAGGGAATGGAAGGCATCTGGAGCATTGTCTTTTGCCCACTGTCAAAGAAAGTATTGCCTGTATGGTGCAAAAAGACCTTTGAAATATGTAACTCTTTCCAGCTCTGTGCTATTTGTATTCCTTCTGTTCATTCAGCATGTCACTGCAGTTTGAAATAGGAAACGAATGTAAGGTAAGAGATAAAATACAAGGATAAAAGTACATCTTGAAATAACTCATATTTCAATGGGACACTGCCAAGGTTTAAATTATTTTGAATTCTTCTTTAATTTTGCTTAGCTTTGCTAAGATCCCTTTGAAACTTAAGTCGTAAGTTTTTGAAAGTCAAATTTATTTGTCTATTTAGGCAGCATGTTGTTTTGTTGCTAGTTTCAGAGCATTAGATGTTTAATTTTGTATATATCCTGATTCAAGTACGCCTGCATGTGGCAGCATCCTGCTTATGTACAAGTCTGGAAAACTGTGTGCACTTTTTGCATCCCATGCCTTAAATTAACAGTATTTCTGACACTTTCCATGTGCTACAGTAGCACCCAGAATGGGTCAGTTGTGCTAAGAGCTATGCAAACATATATAGTACCTGTCATAAAGAGCTTGCAGTCTTAACGTTACTCAAACTATTTGTCTAAATTTTCAACCTATGTATCTTAAGCATTCATTAAGGTGTGTAGTTAAGCTTGTAATTATATGTACAAAGAAACAGATTTTCATAAATGCAATGTTAGAGTCTGTTGAAGCTTGGATGCTCAGATGTTATCTACACTAACTGGAGGCTCACGTGCATGACATTCAAGAGCAGACATGAATGGGTGGTTTTTGTTTCTCATTTTGCATATACTTCAACTTCGTTGGTTTGTTAATCCCTTGAGGTGAAGCTTGTTGTACTGATTCCATTAAAAGGCCTAGAGGGGCATAAAGACAGTTCCAAAGAACTGCTATTTAGTATTTTCCAATCAAATGCAGGACTAGGTTCTGTGGTGGCTTACCTGTTTCTGTCTTTCTCAAGTGGCAGGAGTTCTGAGGATGTAGAGAATTGGGGCCAAATTCTCAGCTGGTGTAACTCAGTGTAGCTCAGTAAAGTCAATGGAGCGCCACCAGTTTACATCGGCTGAGAATCTGGTCCCTGAAACATATGCTCTGTGTGACATACAAAATCTCTGATAGATAACTGGACCTAATAGAAGAAATTTTACCTGACTTGAAAGGAGATTGAAATAATGTCCTGGAGACTTTCAGCAGTAGAGTTGGGGAATTGATCTGGAAACTAGAATTTCTAGTAGCCAGGAAGCATTAATGATTGTGATAATGAAAGACTAAGTCCTCCCATTTGAGTATTAATGATATAGAGAACAAACTGAAGGCTTCTAACCTTCAACCTGCCAGGGTCTTTAAACAAATATCTGCTCAATGCCGCAAAAAAACTTTTGTACATAAACATACCCTGAGTTCTCTGAGATTTTGTGCTGCCTGTTAAAGCAGGGAACCTCTAAATTGCCCCAGCACTGTGTTACTTAATGAGATAACCTTTCATTAGAGGAATATAATTTTAAAAGCCAGGAGAGTGAAAGGTGAAATCCAGTTTCAGAATATTCCTGTTTTGTTTTTACTAGATTATTCAGCTGCCCTGTTTAAGGGAAGGAAAACTTTTTTGCCTATGAGAAAAAGCAGGTTTGTGTTCTGATTTCATATCTCTTGCAATACTACTCCTGGAGTTCGAGTAATATATTTGTCAGAAGAAGTTCACTGCTTCCTAGAGGTCCAGACAGATAAATCTGATAAAGAGATGGTTAGCCACAAAATAAAAACCGAAGGTGTAACTTGAGATGCATCTACTTGGGATCTACTTGTTTCCGTTTCCCCTCCCACCTTTCATCTAACTTGTCTATTTAGAATGAAGCAGGGATCCTATGGAAAATAGTAGGTAATCATGTAATTAAAGATTATCATAATGAATCTGTCCAGGAGTGCAAAATTGAGGTTACACTGATAAACTTAATCTGGTATTTCCTAAATAGATTACTTGGTTTTGCAACCTTAATGTTCTTTTAATGTAGCTTTGTGGATGTAATTAATATGTAAGGTGTTAAAGAGAAATTTTGGCATCTTGTCTTATTTGCGTCATGTGTGAATATGTTGTAGCTCAAGAGAATTGTTGCACCAAGTTATCCAAACTAGCCATGTATCTGTATCTCCTCTTATAGATGGGTAAAATCACCTTCTTGTGTGTTTGTATGTGTTTTTTTTCTTCAGTACGTGTGATGAAAATATATGATAGGGATTTAGATAGGCAAATTTCACAGCCATTTAATATTGGATTGTGTTATTTAATCTTAATCCAGGGTGTACTCTCACCAGGAATTAAAATGTTAGTGAATCAGCCATGGATAAGGCTTATAATAAGGTATATTATTAGATTTGATAGGATTTACATAACGGTGATGCTGATTATTGTTTTGTAATTTTTATATTTATTTTGTTCCTTTTAAATTTTCTTATTTTATAGCTGTCTTTTACTTTTTTGTGGTAGGATTTTATTTTCTTAAACTTCATACAAGCTTGTTACAAAGGAAGATAAAATACTTCCCCCCACCCACCTCCAATGTTTTCAAAATCTCTTTCAAGTTCTCTGACATTTTTATTTTTATTTATTTGAATTAGAGAACAAAGCAAAGAATGTTTTAAATAAATGAAACCCTTATTAAGTGACACTTCCAATGGGGAACACTTTTCTTAGGCAATTACTTTAAAATATCCCCAAGGTTTCCAGTACAGTTTTATACATTTGGTTTAATGAAGATCAGACTGTACAAGGCAACTGATTTTTGCTGTTCCCTTGCGTGCTCACTTTAAGACAAGTTTCACTGTAAATCGTAATTACTTACGTGTGCAAAATACATAGCCTAGACTTGTGTCTGCGGAAGTCAATAGCAAGACTCTCGTCAATTTTAAGTGGTGCAGGACTGAGTCCATATTATCTAAGATATGAAATGTCTAATTAAATTGAATATATATGTCAGTTTAAATAGATGGCCCTGCTTACAGGACCTCCCACTTATTTCTGTGATCATATTTAGGCATTCATTACTTTTATGATCTTAAGCATCACCTGTTAAAAGTGTAAATGTGTGCTATTAGACTGTGTCTGTGTATGGCACAACAGGAAGCAGAGCTGGTAAAAAAAAAAAAGAAGAAACTATTTTTGCAAAAAAAAAATTAGAAATGTTGAAGTTATTTGAGTTCTGATGTATTCAAATTAGCCACCCATTAAAAAAGTTTCATGGGGGTTTTTAATCCCAAAAAGCATTAATGAAAATATTATTGAAGTTAGGGCTGTCGATTAATCGCAGTTAACTCACGTGATTAATTAAAAAAAAAATAATTCCGATTAAAAAAAGTAATTGCGATTAATCTCACTCTTCAACAATAGAAAATCAATTGATATTTATTAAATATTTGTGGATGTTTTTCTACATTTTCAAATATATCTATTTCAGTTACACAGAATACAAAGTGTACATTGCTCACTTTATATTATTTTTATTACAAATATTTGCACTGTAAAAATGATAAACAAAAGAAATACTATTTTTCAATTCACCTCATACAAGTCCTGTAGTGCAATCTCTTCATCATAAAAGTGCAACTTTCAAATGTATTTTCTCTGTTACATAACTGCACTCAAAACCAAAACAATGTAAAACTTGAGCTCCTAAAAGTCCACTCAGTCCTACTTCTTGTTCAGCCAATCGCTAAGACAAACAAGTTTGTTTACGGGAGATAATGCTGCCCACTTCTTAATTACAATGTCACCTGAAAGTGAGAACAGACGTTCACATGGCACTGTTATAGCTGGCGTTGCAAGACATTTACGTGCCAGATGCATTGAAGATTCATATGTCTCTTCATGCTTCAACCATCATTCCAGGGGACATGCTTCCATGTTGATGACACTCGTTAAAAAAAATAATACGTTAATTAAATTTATGACTGAACTCCTCGGGGGAGTCTCCTGCTCTGTTTTACCCACATTCTGCCATATATTTCATGTTATAGCAGTCTCAGATGATAACCCAGCACATGTTCATTTTAAGAATATTTTCACTGCAAAATTGACAAAATGCAAAGAAGGTACCAATGTGAGATTTCTAAAGATAGCTGCAACACTCAACCCATGATTTAAATATCTGAAGTGCCTTCCAAATCTGACAGGGATGAGGTGTGGAGCATGCTTTCAGAAGTCTTAAAAGAGCAACACTCTGATGCGGAAACTACAAAACCCGAACCACCAAAAAAGAAAATCAACCTTCTGCTGGTGGCATCTGATTCAGATGATGAAAATGAACATGCGTCGGTCCGCACTGCTTTGGATCGTTATCGAGAGGAACCTGTCATCAGCATGGATGCATGTCCTCCGGAATGGTGGTTGAAACATCAAGAGACATATATCAGAGGGGTAGCCGTGTTAGTCTGGATCTGTAAAAAAGCAACAAAGAGTCCTGTGGCACCTTAAAGACTAACAGATGTATGACGAAGTGGGTATTCACCCACGAAAGCTTATGCTCCAATACATCTGTTAGTCTTTAAAGTGCCACAAGAGACATATGAATCTTTAGTGCATCTGGCATGTAAATATCTTGCAACATCGGCTACAACAGTGTCATGTGAACGCCAGTTCTAACTTTCACGTGACATTGTAAACAAGAAGCAGGCAGCATTATCTTCCGCAAATGAAAACAAACTTGTGTGTCTAACCGATTGGCTGAACAAGAAGTAGGACTGATTGGACTTGCAGGCTCTAAAGTTTTACATTGTTTTATTTTTGAATGCAGGTTTTTTTGTACATAATACTACATTTGTAAGTTCAACTTTCATGATAGAGAGATTGCACTACAGTACTTGTATTAGGTGAATTGAAAAATACAATGTATTTTGTTTTTACAGTGCAAATATTTGTGATAAAAAATAAATATAAAGGGAGCACTGTACACTTTGTATTCTGTGTTGTAATTGAAATTAATATATTTGAAAATGTAGTACACATCCAAAAATATTTAAATAAATGGTATTCTATTATTGTTTAACAGCATGAATAATCGCGATTAACTTTTTTTAAAAAGTAATCACAATTTTAAAAAGTAAGCGCCATTAAATCACTTGACAGCCCTAATTGAAATGATTAAACTGGGATTTTGGTAAATGAAAAATTTCAATGATGTTTTTTATTTTAAAAATGCCCAGAAAAATATTTTGAAATGCATGAAATTTGTCATGAAAAATGTTGTCAATACCCATTTTGAATTCTTATGCATTCTGGTATGTGAGGCTGGGAGAAAACCAGATGGGGGTTCCAAATGTTGCTTCATGCGAGGACCTATAAAACCTAGCCATGGGTTAATTATTGCTAAATGTTTGTTATGCACCTGTGTTTTCAGCTGGGATGGTTAGATAAAAGTGTTGCAGAGATAAGCATGTTCTTTTGGAGAGCAAGAGATTATATTTTCTTTGAGTTTTATGCCTTTCAACTGAATCTGGGTCTTGGACTCTCCCTTTGGTTTGCGAGGTAATCTCTTAATAAACAGCTGTGTTTTACTGTAACTACGCCAAAAAATGATTCTGTGGGCCTCATTCTCCTTTCTCACTAGTTTTACATGACTGTAGTCTCTGTGAATGATTCTGGATTTGCACCAGTGTGACTGATAGATGAGTCTGGGCCCTATATCTCTAGGGTGGTATTCAAAATAAAAAAAAAATTAGCTTTGGCGTAACTCTCCTCACAGTGAAGTCAATGTGAGTTTTATGCCTTTATGTCTCTGAACTCATCTCCACCCTTGGGCTTCAGCTAGGGTTGCCAACTGTCTAATCACACAAACCCAAACATCCTTGCCCTGCCCTCTTCCCCGCCCCTTCCCCAAGGTCCCGCCCATTCTCTGAGGCCCTGCCCCTGCTCACTCCAGTCCCCCCTCCCTCCGTTGCTCGCTGTCCCCCACCCTCACTCACTTTCACCGGGCTAGAAGGGAGGTTCCGGTGCGGGAGGGGGTGCGAACTCTGGGCTGGGGGTGGGGCCGAGGGGTTCAGAGTGTAAGATGGGGCTCCGAGCTGAGCCTGGGGGAGGGGATTGGGGTGCAGGAGGGGGTTGCAGGTAGTTTGGGTGCGGGATCTGGGCTGGGGTAGGACGTTAGGATGGGGGAAGGGGGGAAGGGGTGGGGCTTATCTCAGACGGCTCTCAAAAGGGGGTGGGGCTTATCTCAGGCGGATCTCGTACTTTATTGTGAAGAGGAAGTTTAATGAAAATACTAATGAGTTGTATTTTTTACTGTCAAAGACTGTCAAGTTAAGAGCTGGTCAAGCTTGGAGTTTCCCGTCAAAGGGAAATTCAATCATTTTGAAAAAAAGTTCCCCAAAAGAACAAAAAATTGAAATTTTGAAGAGTATTGGTAAATTTATTGTAATTGGTAATTTGGTAATTGATACTGTAATAGTTATTGTAATTGGTACTTGGTATTCTACATGATAATTGAAATTGTTCTAACTGGTCATTGGTAACTGGTATTCTATTTGGTCATTGGTATTTATATTCTAATTAGGGTGACCAGATGTCCCTATTTTATAGGTACAGTCCCAATATTTGGGGCTTTTTCTTCTATACGCGTCTATTATCCGCCCCCCACCCCCGTCCCAATTTTTCACACTTGCTGTCTGGTCATCCTAATTCTAACTCATTGGTAATTGTTGAAATTGGTAAATTGTATTCTAATTGGTTTGATAATTGGCAATTAGTTTGCTCATTGGTAATTGAAATTCTAACTAGTCACTTGTAACTAGTATTCTAATTGGTAAGTAGTGTAATTAGTAGCTGGTAGTGTAATTCATATAAAATAAAACATATTTTAAATATAAAAATATAAAGAAACTAAAAAAGAAAACTTCAAAATGAAAAGTGATTTAAAAACAACTGCCCCCAAAATGCTTTGTTTTAACCATTTCAATATGCTTTGTTTAAATATTTATCTAAATGAATTTCTGTCAGAATAGACACATTCTTATGGAATATTTCAGTTTCAATGAATCACCATTTTCGGATGGAAAGCCGTTTCATCAGAAGATTTTCAACCGGCTCCAGTCATGTTTATAAGAGATATAGCAGTGTGAACCAAGAGTGTTTAAGTTTCTACACCCTGGCCCTTGGGTCTCTAAAAACTTTTTCAGAATCCAAAAATCCATCTTTCAGAAGGTAAGATAGAAAAGTATCCATTTGGCACTATAATTAATCCATAGCTATTCAGAGTGTGTCTACACTGCAATTAGAAACCCACAACTGGCCTGTGCTAGCTGACTCGGGCACGTGGGGCTTGGGCTAAGGGGCTGTTTAATTGTGGTGTAGTCGTTCGGGATCGGGGTGGAGCTGGGGCTCTAGGACCCTGTGAGGTGGGAGGGTCCCAGAGCTGGGGCTGCAGCCCAAGCCTGAACATCTACACTGCAATTAAACAGCCTTAGCCCAAGCCTTAACCCTTAGCCCAAGCCCCATGCGCCTGAGTCAACTGGTACGGGCCAGCCACGAGTTTCTAATTGCAGTGTAGACATACCCATAGACTTCATTGGCAATCACATAATTCTGCACATAGAATCATAGAATATCAGAGTTGGAAGGGACCTCAGGAGGTCATCTAGTCCAACCCCCTGCTCAAAGCAGGACCAATCCCCAACTAAATCATCCCAGCCAGGGCTTTGTCAAGCCTGACCTTCAAAACCTCTAAGAAAGGAAATTCCACCACCTCCCTAGGTAACCCATTCCAGTGCTTCACCACCCTCCTAGTGAAAAAGGTTTTCCTAATATCCAACCTAAACCTCCCCCACTGCAACCTGAGACCGTTACTCCTTGTTCTGTCATCTGGTACCACTGAGAACAGTGTAGATCCATCCTCTTTGGAACCCCCTTTCACGTAGTTGAAAGCAGCTATCAAATCCCCCCTCGTTCTTCTGCACACACTGGACGTCAGAGTTTTACCTTTCTACAGGACCTTCTGTTTCATAAAATCAGGCTCCTATCTCTTGACCTGAAGGAAATTCCATTAGCTGTAGTAGTATTAAGATTCATAATTAGGGCTGTCAAGCGATTAAAAAAATTAATCGCGATTAATCGCACTGTTAAACAATAATAGAATACCATTTATTTAAATATTTTGGATGTTTTCTACATTTTCAAATATATTGATTTCAATTACAACACAGAATACAAAGTGTACAGTGCTCACTTCATATTTATTTTTGATTAGGATTTTTTTCAATGTCTAATACAAGTACTGTAGTGCAATCTCTTTATCATGAATGTTGAATTTACAAATGTAGAATTATGTACAAAAAATAACAGAATTCACAAATAAAACAGCGTAAAACTTTAAAGCCTACAAGTCCACTCAGTCCTACTTCAGCCAATCACTCAAACACGTTTGGTTACAATTTACAGGAGATAATGCTGCCGCTCCTTGTTTACAATATTACCTGAAAGTGAGAACAGGCATTCGCATGGCACTGGTGTAGCCAGTGTCGCAAGATATTTACGTGCCAGATGTGCTAAAGATTCATATGTCCCTTCATGCTTCAATCACCATTCCAGAGGATATGCGTCCATGTTGATGACGGGTTCTGCTTGATAACGATCCAAAACAGAGTGGATTGATGAATGTTCATTTTCATCTGAGTCAGATGCCACCAGCAGAAGGTTGATTTTCTTTTTTGGTGGTTTGGGTTCTGTAGTTTCCTCATCGGAGCATTGCTGTTTTAAGACTTCTGAAAGCATGCTCCACATCTCGTCCCTCTCAGATTTTGGACGGCACTTCAGATTCTTAAACCTTGGGTTGAGTGCTGTAGCTATTTTTAGAAATCTCACATTGGTACCTGCTTTGCGTTTTGTGAAATCTGCTGTGAAAGTGTTCTTAAAACGAACATGTACTGGGTCATAATCCGAGACTGCTATAACATGAAATATATGGCAGAATGTGGGTAAAACAGAGCAGGAGACGTACAATTATCCCGGAAGGAGTTCAGTCACAAATTTAATTAACACATTATTTTTTTTAACAAGCACCATCAGCACAGGAGCATGTCCTCTGGAACGGTGGCTGAAGCATGAAGTGGCATACGAATGCTTAGCATATCTGGCACGTAAATACCTTGCAATGCCAATGTAAGGGGACTTTTGTCCCCTTACTAACATTCAGTGGGGGTGTTTTGGTGGGCTAACTCCCAGTGCCAAAAGAAAGGGGAAGGATCGATGGGAAATCAGGACCCTGAGACTGACCGTCCCCAGGAACAATGGGGAGAGGCCAATGCTCCAGGTCAGCCTGATTGACAGGGCAGGCAGGTTAATCAGGGAGTCAGGAGGCGAGGGGGGTCCCATCCTCCATGTGAGCTGGAATTGCCTGGGTCAGACAGAGTGGGGCCGAGTTAAGGAGAAAGCAGGGGCCCAAGCTGAGCTGGGAGCAGAGCTGTGCCAGCCAGAGGGGCCAGAAAAGCAGCCCAGGAAGCAGGTCAGTGCTGGGAGCAGAGTCACAGAAGCAGCCCACAGAGCCGACCTGTGCTGGGAGGGGAGCTGCAGCAACCAGAGCCAGAGGGGGCAGAGAAGCAGCAGCAGCCATGCTGAGGCAGAGTGGAGCTGGAGCTGAGGCAGAGTGGTGGAGCTGGGGCTGGAGCAGTCTGGAGCCGGGTGCGGTGAGCAGCTGGGGAGAGTGAGGGGGACCCTGGGCAGTGGGCCCAGTGCAGGTCCTAGCCCCTGTCCTAGGTGACCACAGCAAGATTGGGGGTCGAGTCCCCCAGGAATCCTGAGCCCAGCCTTGTTGGGATTACAAGGACTCACCTTGCCAGACAGGAGAGTGCAAAGGGAGTCCTCCAGGGCAGGGAGGCCTCTGGGTAAAGGAAGTGGGAGCGAGGACTCAGATCCTTCTGCTAGCCCATTTCACCGGGGTAGTGCAGAAGCAAGGAAAGTTTCCCACAATAGCGGGACCATTCCCCCGCTTACACCAGCTACAAAAGTGCCATGCAAACACCTGTTCTCACTTTCAGGTGACATTGTAAATAAGAAGCAGGCAGCATTATCTCCTGTAAATGTAAACAAACTTGTTTATCTTAACGATTGGCTGAACAAGAAGGAGGACTGAGTGGACTTGTAAGCTCTAAAGTTTTACATTGTTTAGCTTTTGAGTGCAGTTATATAACAAAAAAAATCCACATTTGTAAATTACACTTTCACTATAAAGAGATTACACTACAGTACTTGTATGAGGTGAATTGAAAAATACTGTTTCTTTTATTTATCATTTTTACAGTGCAAATATTTGTAATAAAAATAATATAAAGTGAGCACTGTACACTTGGTATTCTGTGTAATTGAAATAGATATATTTGAAAATGTAGAAAAACATCCAAAATATTTAATAAATTTCAATTGGTATTCTATTGTTTAACAGTGCGAGTTAACTGTGATTAATCGACAGCCATATTCATAATGTATGTATTCCAGAGCAGTTGGAGAGGAGCATGATCGCATACAGCTGTCTGATATTTTATCCAAGAGCAGGCAGCAGCACACCTCTATGCCAGCCAGTACCTCACATGCTCTGTATTGCACTCATGGGGCCAGATACTCAGCTGATGGAAATCAGCATAGCTCAATTGACTTCAGTGCACATATGCCAATTAAAACTAGCTACGGTCTGGCTGCTACTTTGGTGGGTTTGAGTCACCAGATGGTGCAGGTACTTCTCTTTCAACACTAGGAAACCCAAACGGCTGGAATGATTGAAAAATTAAAAGAAACGAGTAAGAAATAAGGAGAACTTAAAGAAATTGCCTCTTGTTTTAAGGTACCCTTAACTCTATTAAACAGTTCTACTAAAGCTTCTTTATAACTTTTCACTCTGTTTGAATATTTGCACTATACTGCTTAAACTCTGCTTTTATAAATTTTTTCTCTTTCCTTTTTATTGGCTTTTTTTCAGGTAGCACAGTCTGTTCTATGAGTTCTTCAATAAATAACTTTGACATTGATCTAAAAATGTATTTTCATTTTACACATTTGCTTTGATGAATATTTTATTTTTTTTAAACTTTTTTTACACAAGGCACAGTTGGAAGAATTGAAATATTACATATCTGGACTTACTAAGGTCTTTATTGTTGTGGGGGGAAATATTTTGTAAGAGTCCTTCATTTTTACCTCTGTTCAGTAGAGCTGCCTTTGAAAAGTACCCAGTAGGGGAGTGTGCTTTTCTGTTACCCAGTCCAGGTCACCTGCTTGTGTTTAAGTAGACCAACCTCACGCTGAGACCTTTCACCTTCAATAATTTTTCTGAGAGTAGTTTATTATTACTACTACTACTACTACTTTGGGTGCTGTTCATATTGTATAGCGCTTTTCATCAGAGGTTCTCAAGGTATTTTCCAAATGTTAATGAAGTAAGCCACATGACATTCCTATCTTGCATATGAATAAACTGAGGTACTCAGAGGTCAAATGACTTGCTTGAGGAATTTATTGACAGAACTGGGAACAGAAGTTGGCAGTCCTGTCTCCAGTCCCCTGCTCTAACTACTAGGCTGCATTTCCTGTTGCTTTAGAAAAAAAAGACTATAATTACGTAGAAAAGAAAATGCCCACACTTAGACAAGGAGCATATTTCTAAAATGGATCAGAAAAAAAATCACTCCTTATTCCTCTCAATTCCCTGTTGTTGTGTTGGGGCCTGATTCTAATTTCACGCAGGGAAAATCATGAATAACTCCACTGATGTCAATTCAATTATACTGTTGTAAAACCACTATATGTGGGATCAGAATCAAGCCTCAACTTTTTCACTAGCCCTCACTTAATCTATGTTTTAAAATGTGTATTAGCTGCACCTTTTTGCTATTAACTTTTGGGCTTTCAGCATTTTGTGTTTTTTAATTTCCTCTGCTGCCTCTCTGTTGATTTTCCAAGGAGTGCAGGATCCCAGTTTGTATTACCAACTATTTCCCTCACATTATAGAGGAGTAGGTTGGGTCTAGTGGTTAAAAGCCAGAACCAGGAATAAGGAAATCCTGAGTTCTGATCCCAGTGTTGACACTGATTCCCTCTCTTGTTCAAGGCCACAGATGCTTAGCTCTCTGTTTTAGATCCCCAGGCTCCAAGTGTGGGGCTCATACAACTTACCTACATCACAGGGGTATTGTGGAGATTAATTACTTAATATTTGTTAATTGCTTTGAAGATGTATAGTGCTATGTAAGTGCTAAGTATTGTTGCAATGTTGTTTCCTTTATTATAATAATACATCTCATTATATGGCAGTTATCTGCAATAACATTTTAGTCCCTTTGCAATAAAACATCACCACCAATGCACTTAACAAACCACCACAAATAATGCACCCATTTAAATTAACAGGCTAACAAAACCAAAGTACTATCACCAAAATACACAGCTGCTTTCACCAGCACAATGTACAAACGAACCTAAGTGAACAGGCTCAGTTGTTACAATGGACTTTGACTACCACAAACTACAAACCCCAGCACATAACACTGCCAAAGAACCACACATGTTCCCCAGATCTGAAGATCTGACTCAGGTGTGGCTACGTATCTCTGTAACCTTTATTTCCACCTGGTATTCCGATCTGCATTTGTAGAACCTCTTGTCAATTCCACCATCCTATAGAAAAAAAGGAATTATCCTCTATAGGTTCTTATACTGCTCTCATCACCATGGTATCTGGGCACCTTCCTGCAGTGCATTAAGCAACATGACTAACATCTGTTTCTTCTCTCATCCTTTCCCAAGGAGAGAAAAGTGTGTAGTGGCGTGTCTTGTTTTGAGAGGGATTTTTTTTTTAAATATAAACCTGTTGCCATATATTTATGTTAGAGAAGGAAAAGTCAAAGAAATGTGCCTTGCACATGGAGTGGAAAGTGGTGACGGTTGTGGTGGTCCATAGTTTCAGGGGAAATTCATTCCACAGTCTCAGACTGGCCCCCGAGCAAGTTCCGTCTCTCACACAGACAAGCTTTGCCCTCATTGTAGAGAGATCCATTGCGCCAAAGGAGGGTATTTGTCAACCACACTCTTCATCCCAAAACCATAGGCAAACTTTTAGATCTCCTGGGCCCAGTCCATGGAGTGCTTTAAATATAAAGGCAGAGAATTTGGACTTGATTCGATATTCTATGGGAAGCCAGTGTGGAGGGTCGAGGACAAATGTAATGAGTTTGCAGTAGCCTCTGTTGCTGAGGAGATGCACTGCAGTGTTCTGTACCATCTGGAATTTCCTAGGTGCTGAAAGCTTCACGCCCCAGGTATATTGCAGTGCTGTAGTCCCACTGAGGGGTGACAAAAGTGTCCATAACTCCACTTAGTCTAAATGCTTCTCTGAGTATATGTTTCTTGTTTTATGGATTTTTGTACCGTATTTTCATAATTAAAGTTCCCTCTTTTATAAATTATTTATATTGTGACATTCTTAATAGCTGTCCCATAAGTACCTCATTGAGTGCTCTAAAACTCCCCCACCCTCTCGGGTTCCATATTTATTTATTTATTTGTTTATCTTGAGTAGTGCCTAGCTTAATTCAAGACTCTGTACATAATTAAAACCAGAATTATTTCCATATCAAACAGTAACATTCATCTTACAGAAGTGCCTATATGCAACACTGCTACACAAACCCACCAAACACTAATGATGACAAGACGACCACATTAGCCCCATTGCATCCTCACCCACCATCCCATTTCTTCCCTAAATGTGCAGAGGGTGGATGTGTCAGAGGAATATTTCTCCTCCTTCATCTTACCCCATATGTTTTCACTATTTCCACTGTCCACGTCAGCTTACGCTAATTGTGTACATACTTTTGATAGAAAGCAGTACAGCATCTCCTTATCTTTCCTTTCTAAATCCTATTGCTCTGCTGGCACTTCAGTTATTTGCTTCTATAATACCATTTCAGTCATAATTGCACTCACATGAAAACCTCTAGTTCATATTGTATATTTACCATGTTCTAAAAACATCCCAAAATGTTTTATCCACATTTCTCCTTCGTTCTTCAAGCATTACCTGTATTAGCCACATTTTTACTTTTTCCCATATTTTACACAGTTCAGAATTTTGTTCCTCTGCAACTGACTTGGAAGATCAAATATTTTAATGTATGTGAAGTACATGCTTATATTATAATGGATGTGGACCTTGAAAAATGAGTTTTTTTCTCCAAGGTGCTGCAGGAAGGTGGTTTTGCAGGTTCAGTAGATAGTGCCCTCTTTTCTGAGTCAGTGCGGACTAAATCCCTCACTGTGCTACTTGAGCTGCCATCTCGCATATAAACCATAAAACTGACCATCCCACGACATTTTTTTTTTACTCCTTTCTCCCTTGAACTTTGTGAGATGCAGTATTATCCCACCGTAGGTAAAGCAGAAAAGTTCAACTCACCTCCTTAGCCTCAAATTGAAGGATAAGACCAGGTTCTTTCATATTTTCTAGTTGTCCTTACAGTAGCACCATGGGAGCAGAGTTTAGATGATCTGGAGGGACCTTACATGTAGACTTGTATAACTTTTAATTTTCTATGGGGAATATAAATAAAGTTAAAACCTTAATTTCCATGTTTGTGAGAAAACTACAATGTTCTCAAGGGTTTTCTGGAAGAAGTAAGTCTAACTCCAGATTAAATAGTCCTCCTAGCCCCCAGCATTCTTATACAATATCCTTTTGAATCATTTTGAGATGAAAGTGATATACATTATTTGTTCACTCCATCAGCTGATGCTAACCTCAGTCTCAGTTTGAGGTAGTCATCCCTTATGCAGAGCTGGAAAGAGCAGTATAGGGTCACATTTTTATGTCAGTACTGAAGCCCTAGGGCAGTAATTGTAGGAGACAGTCTCCATAAACTAAGTATAGATTATTAGGAAGGAGGCTTACGTCCAGGACCTATATTAGCTTTCTCTGAAATGCTGCAGTAGGTGAAGAAAATATAAAGCAAGTAAGTAAAAATAGCCTGCTGAAATATGTCCGTCCCCAGATGTGCTCAGGGTGCATCTAAAAATAACAATGAATACCACCACCTTTGCCAGTAATTTTTGGACAAGGATGAAAATAACCGGGGGAAGCTACTAGCCAGGTACAGTAAGAAGTTTGAGAGATTCAGGCCCTTAACTATGTTTCAGTGATACCCGAAATATCAGTTCCCAGGTCCAAGCTAAGATCAGTTCACTCCATTAAGCACAGATTCCTAGTTGTCACATTGGAGGTGGGAGAGATGCATTTCAATCTGGATTATAGTGTCCATCGTAGTGTGATGTAGTGCCATTACAGAACTGTGGGAAGTAGGGGAAAGTATTTCTAGTGCTTTAAAAGTTAGGAGCACCTTTCCACGGCACCATTTAAGCAAACTATTTAAGCATATGTTTGAATCCATACCTATTCAGCTAAGTACATAGTTAACTTTATGAATTTGGCTCAGAAGAAACATATTTTGCTACCTTATGCAAACCTTATGGCAAAGAGGCTGGTCCAGATACAAAATGGAATTTTATTATCTCTATATTACTTTTATAATGATATAGGAGAAGATTGTATCAGTTCTTGTGCTAATGAACAGTTTATCTCTTCTCGCTAATTATGCCTCAGTCAGAGTGGCAGTATATTTCTGTCCCTGAATATGATAAAACGAAGTCTTAAAAGAACAAAACCAAGGGGATTGTATTGATGTACTTGATAGTCTGTTAATCACCAGTGTATCTGGTACTGTACGATTGGTCACATGGTGGAGCTTTCAGAGGCCTGTCTATCAAGGATGTCAATCAAGGATGTTCCCGGAGCACTGTGGCACAGTGTAGTTCACTGTAAATGAACAGCTGAATAAAAGGCACATAAACAGAGCTCTGTTAGTAAGAGATGAATTTACGTCTGTAACTGGGGGAGTCTTGAGGCGTAAAATAAATAAATAAAAAGGGCGGGGGGGGTCACATCATACTACAGGCTCAGTCTGTTCTTTTGGTGATTCTGAGGGACAACCACCATTATGTTTTATTATTTGTGTACTGTATGTCACCATCATACCATAGCATTCTGCAGGATGCAATGTTATGTGCACTGTGATGCTGCAGCCATCAGTCTGTGACGCCATCAGCCACAAATCGTGTGAACCCAATAGGATTGCAGGTTACGTAACACAATCCAGATTTAGTATTTCTGGGCAAATTTTAAAAATTAAAGGAAAGTTACAGCTCCCCAACATAGGCACATTCTGGGGAATGCTGAACAGAAGAAAAACTAGTTTGATTTCAAACTAAATTCCAAATAAAATAAAGTGATTTGTTGGAAAAATTTTAATGGGTTAATTTCTTAATTAAGCTCAAAGATAGTTGCTAGCCTGCTTTTCTCCAAGGTCAAAAGAAGTGTACTGCCAGGACTGGAGCCCATGAATTTGTGAGCTTGATTTAGATTAGGGAACTCTGGATTTTCACTGAAAGAAATTCATAATAATTACTTAGAACTTAGTTTTATTTTAGAAGTCAAAATGAACCCCATAATTGATTCATTTTCCCCATGACATTCAGCTGACACAATTAAAACTTGCTCAGAATTCCTGTCACTCCTGTAGTGTTATGCATTGCAATTAAGATTTCTGCAGGGTTTCAACTGTATGTTTTACACTGACAGAAAATTAATCCTTTTTGAACCCTTGTCCTCTTCAAATACTCTAACCTTTTTAGTCTTATAGTTTTTATAGTTCCCTATACTTTAGAATTATTGCCACTAAGAAATGTAGGATAGATACCAATTTCTTATGCCCATCACAGAGCATATAATTGGAATAAGTACAGCTTTAATTAATTATAGAAACCGTTTTAATAGCCTACATCAGGGAGAGCGTTCCAGGCCAAGTCTTAGGCTTGGTTAGCTCCAGGCATAAGATTTTGTTCAGACCAAAAAGTTTGGACGTATATCCATCATGGCAATAGAAGAAGTGCCATTGAACAATGAGTTAGAGCTTCTCAAGTTCCTGAGACCAAGTACCCCTCAGGAATGAGACAGAGAACAAAGTGATAGTGCAATGTCCCTTTTCCTGTTGAAATCAGCGAAGGAATCACAGATTGAATACCACCATAGACAAGGCTTTAAGAGCCTGGTGACCCTAACCTGAAGATCTATTCTGACCCTCAAGAAAGAGGAAGCAGATGATATGTATCTCCTGTGAATTTACCTTGTGCAATGACTCTTATTGTTTAAACCTTTCCAAAGTTAGGAGATCTTTGTATTTGCGGTTTTGATTTTAGTCCATCTCTAATATCTCTATTCAATATGACATAACTAATCTTTATCAATCTGTATTCATGTCAATAATCAACTTGCCCATTTCTTATTACTACCTCGTAGAAGTAGCTTTTTAGAATTACAGTATAAACTTACATTTGAATTGGATTTAGAGAGTGCGGTTCACCAGCCCTTTCCCATTCTTAACAAAACAATGTGAAATCCAGTGGGACCTTTTCTATAAGTACTATAGGCAGAGCTGGTAGCACTGTCTATTATTCAGGTTGCCTGACACTTCCCATTATAAAACCCTATTTGCAGTTCTTATAACTTATCCCAAATGGTTAAAGTTTGGCTGACGTTTTCCATACTGGGTGTCTGCCTCAATGATTCAGCCGTTTCCAAGAGCAAGGCTAGGGAACAAATACGTTGTTTTGCAATATTTAAAAAATTCTGGCAACCTTTTTTTTGAGACATTAGCACATCTCCCTCCCCCTATGCTTTGGAGCTTGGGCAGGGGGGTGGCCTTTGTGTCACAGATGTGCCTTTTGCTGTTCCTGTGAAAATCTGCCCAAGTTTGTCCTCAATATAAGTCTTCCGCAAATCTCAGTTTGCACATGCTCAGTAGAGACTTCTTAGAGCTTAGTAACTAAAATACCTGAAGGTTTTGTGCATACTGAAGAACATGCTCCATCCCCTCACAACTCCTGCATATGATTTGAATGTGCATAGGGCATCCCTAAAGAGCATGTTCCAGCCCAGGGCTATAGAGACAAAGCTGGACTTTCCCTGCAATGGCTACTCTAAGCCATGCTGTGGGTCAGGCCCTGGAGCTGAGAACAGAGAGCTTGTCTTTCCTGTGCTTTCACTGATCCTCCCTCCTGGATCCAGGCAGTCTAGAGGAGGAAGCCATCTAATTTGAATGCAGAGGAGACAAGAGCCAGACAGAGGGAGAAAAAAAGAATAGATTTGGGACTGAAATAGGAGAGTGAGAAACCGTGACTGAGATTTGAGACAGGAGAGGCTGGAGACTGGGATTTGGAACAAGTGGAGGGGAACAAAAGCTGCGAGGAAGGGAAGATAGAGCTGATGAGGAGTCAGGATATGGGGGGGATCTAGGAATGGCTCAACAAAGAGAGAGTAGGACAGGGATCCAGGGAGGGTGTGGGAGACAGTGGAGACTGAGGTTGGATGAGGATCCTAGTGAGGGAGACTGAGACTGGGAGCCCATGAGGGAGGGAAACAGGCAGTGGGGATGACTGGATGCTGGGAGGAAGGGAAGAGACAGGTCAGATTAAGAGCCCAGAGGGGGAGAGTAGGATTGACTGGGCAAGGAGACTGGGAAGAGAAATCTTAGGAGTGTAGACTGGGACAGGCAGATGAGGAGAATTGGACTGGGATGAGGAGCTGGGGGAAGAGAGGTTGGCAAGGAGGGGGCAGAAGGATCTGTGTCAACTAGAGCACATTCCTTCCCAGAGCCTGGAATGGAACCCAAGATTCCTGAATCTTCACCATTCCTCTTCTGTCAGCAAATATCTGTGAAACCTGACAAAATTCGACAGAGTGAGTCTCTCAACCCCCATTATTGCTGTTCCACAGGGAGGACAACAACCTTCAACGGCTCTCAGTTACTCCGTTAGCTCAAGTGGCAGAGGTGTGTGCCGTGGATTTAAAGGTTCCAACCCTGCTAATGAACCATGTGGGTGTCAGTGTAATATTACATGATAGAATTTCTGTTGTTTCAGTTTGCCTTTTTAAAAACCTAGGGAATTACACAAACACAAAACCCTGACTTTGCACACTTAATGTTCTTTTAATGTAAAGCAGTGAAAAGTTAGGAAATGCCAAAATTAAGGTGTCTGTGCAATCTTAATTTGGCCCCTTTGTGAGTGTGCATTCTGATGCAGTCCTTAACAGCATTATCACATACTAATTTTTCCCCCACAGGACCCTTACCTCATTCAGTGCACAGGATGGACCTACTCTGGGGGTGAATCGTGGTTGTGTAGTAAAGGAGACTGTTGTCTGTGGGATCCCTGCTTCATTTGTTGCAGAAGATAGAACAGGGTGTATAGTGAACAGGGTGGCCACTGACGCATCCCCAGAATGCAAGACACATCCAATTGGTTGTCCCTGTCCCCGCCTATATGACCCTGCCCCTGTCAGTTTACCATGTGCCATTTTGCAGAGCGTGCCATCCTGCCCTTGCCAGCGTGCTCTTGCGCACACACTGTGTGTGAGTTCATGCCAGTGGGGGCAAAGCAGCATGCTGTGAACCATGGCATCCTCTGCATGTGATTCTGGACAAAACTATGTCTGATTTTGTATCCGTACCGGACAGGGAACAAACCAAACAAAACAGAACTGTCCATCTTAAAACCGGACAAATGGCCTGCCTAGTAGTGAATGAGGCAGGTGATTCAGTAAGGTAGTTGAATGCTGCTCTGGGAATTGGATTCTATCACTGTGTCTGCCACAGAGCTCCTATGTGATGCTAGTCAAGTCACTTAAACCAGACTTTTGACAGGTGATCACAGATTGTATAAAAAGCGACAAAGAGTCCTGTGGCACCTTATAGACTAACAGACGTATTGGAGCATAAGCTTTTGTGGGTGAATACCCACTTCGTCAGACGCATGTGTGTTTTCTCATTTCCTGGGTATCCAACTTGAGACCTTGAGGTCTGATGTGCAGAAGTGCTGAGCACTCGCAACTGCAGCTGAAGATAGTGGGGGCTGTGCTATGAACACACAGAGCTATGCAGTGCTTAGTACTCTGAAAAATCAGGCTTAGGGGTCTGAAATTGTGCACTCAAAATTAGTGGAAACTTTTAACCTTAATTTCTTTGTGCCTCAGTTCCCCATCTGTAAAATGGGGATAATACCACCCCTCATTTCACAGAGATGATGTGAAAAAAAAATTAACTAATGTTTGTGAAGCACTCAGATACTGTAGTGATGAGTGCCATAGAAAAGCCCATGAGGAAATTAGTAATTTTGACTTCAGAGCAAGGTTTGAACAGTGTGCAGTAAATAAGGCCCAGGGCCACACGTTGAAGAGTGAGGAGAAAACATAATATTGAATAGCTGTTCATTATTTGAGCACCATTTGTGTGCTGAATGAGACAGGGGTCCTATGTAAAAAATAGTATGTTATGTAATTAAAGACTGTATCATGATACATACGTAGGAGGGAGTTGAATTAATGGTGCACAGGCAGCCTTAATTCTGGCATTTCCTAACTTTTGACTTTGCAACCTTAATGTTCTTTGGACATAGTTTTTCGAGTGTAATATATAGAGAGAGAGATGAGTGTAAAAAAGTCAATCTAGCTTTATCGCTATATGTAGAAGGTCAAATCTGGTTATATATTTGACTTTGTATATAACCAGATTTAACCTTTTACCATTACAAAAGTAAATATGTAAGTGCAACTTTTACTGGCTGGAAAAAATTGCTGGTATAATTTTCAGAAAATAAATTAGCTTTTTTGAAGAATAAAATTGCATCTCTGTATGTTGTAAAATCCAGAGCTTAGAAATGAGAACTTTGCAAAGAAACTCTGCAAGGATCAAAGAGAACAAGTTAAATGTCTTCTTAAAAAAAAATCTTTGATCAATTACATTGGTAGCCATTAGGTTAGCAAATATATAGTACAGTAACGTTTTGTTGTACAGTTATACATACTTGGGATTTTTTTAATCAGCTCCATTGCATTTACATTATTTTGTAAAAATGAGGTTTTGGTTAACCATTTTTTGACCACCGAGTCTGAAATACTCCTAGAGATATTATGAAACTTTTCTTTTTATACATTTTTATTCAGTGGTTACATAAGGTGCTTGGCTGTCTGGTTCTTGCTCACATGCTGAGGGTGTGTAACTGATCACTTTATGTGGAACTGGGTCTGGGAAGGAATTTTCCCCCAAGTCAGATGGGGCGGGGGGGAGAGGAGGAGTGTCACTCACCAGGAGAATATGGATATCTCTTACTTAATCAATTCACTGCCATTGCAGAGGCCTCTGGCGTTGGTGTGCCTTGGTCCCTGCTGTTCTCTGCCTGTGGCACAGTAGTTTAGTCTCCTGTGGACTATAATACTTTGTTCTAATTTTGGTTGCTGGGTTTAGTGTATGGGTGCTGGGTGGTGTTGGTGGCCTGTGTTATACAGCAAGTCAGACTAGGTGATCTGGTGGTCCCTTCTGGCCTTAAACTCTATGACTCTTAGTTGTAAGAATTCTACCAGATATATGCTGACACTTAGTAGTAGGGACAGAACTGATTAATTTTAGCTATCCCTATCAGAGGCCTGGACCAACAAATCCATGATATTAACAAGTGATTTCTGCTCAAGCCAATCAGAATTTTTTAACAGTATTTAACTCCTTCTTAGTAAAGATCCTAGCCTACCTAAACACGTACTATAAATTGCTTTTCCATCAGTGCACTGTGCATTGTTCAGGTACAAGGCTCTTGCACATCTGACTTCAAGCTGGTGTGGAAGTCCCTTCCACAAAATTTCAGTGCCGATGACTCAATATTTTAAAAGTATGAATGAAGCATTTTGTTTTCTTTAATTCTTTTACATTTATTGCATTGTGTGATGCCTACAGTACTTTGTACAGCACCTTGGTGTAGGTAAAAGGTGCTTTATAAATCATACAATAAGAATCTACCTTCCCACAACTGTCCTGTCACCTCCCAGTCTATCATTTACACCTGTCTTTGTAAGTTTAAATGTTTTATGTGTTTGAATACCTATAAGTGTGTCCATATATATAATACACTCAGGTGCATTCTGGCATGACTGTTCTGTGGACCACAGAATTATCATCACACTCTTCACGATCCTATTTCATCTGCTCACATGATGGACACCTTTGGAATGTACGGACTGCATTTGGCTGCAGTTTGGAAGTGGCCAACATTTCAACTGAGCCTCATGTATTTGTTCTGTTCTGTATTTCTCACAGACATACAACAGTTGAAGATGCCCAAAAGTGGAAGGAAAAAATTTGGCCAAAGACTCCACTTCTCCTGTTGTGAAAAGTGCCATAGAGTCTTTAATGATAATGCAGAGCAGAAAGAAACTTAATTTTTTTTTGAGGGTGAAACGTTTTCACCCGGCAAACTGCATGGTATTCCTTGTAGCTACTTTGGAATAAAGAAAGGCTGAGTAGACCCCAGCAGAACTGAAACTATGGTCATGTGGAGTCGAGGGATCCCACGAACAATGCCTATGCCAAACAGCCAAATACACCTAATGAAGAAAGGAACACATAGAAAATAATGAGAAAAAATCATCTTGTTATGATGAGCATTTCACAGGTATAAAAATATATTTATAATACCTTGTTAAAAGGATCATTTCAGACACTAGGTACTTGGCAGATATTTTAAAAATCCCATAAAAATGCATTATGTATGCATGTGCAGTAGAGGGATGGTTGCAACATACAGAGTTTATTTCACTGTCATACATTTGTAAAGAAAATACTCAGTCTCTGCTTGTTTCAAAAAGTCCAAAATGATGTTGGCAGCAGAGGTTAAGTAGTTCACAAGAAAGGGAGTGTAGCATGTCCCTTCCAAGTCATGCTTAGTCTGTTGCTAGTTAAACAGCAGACCAGACTTTACTTTATATTTACTTGTTTAGGAAATATGCCTTATCAGCATAGTTGTTTTTCTGCTTCACACACATCACAGTCATTAAACAGGAAATCATCTGTCATGGTCGGTCATTCTAGGGGATTGATGATAATGAATGAATGAAATTACACATTTTAAAAAAACCTATTAAATCATCTAATCCTCCTAGCAGCAGCTGACAGGGCTGTTCCCTACAATAACAAATTGTTATCATGTTCTTTGTAATTTTGAATGACTCAAGCAACAAAAATTCCACTAACTCACTGTATCTTAGGCCTTATTGTTAGGAAATATTTCCTGATGTTTAACTTAAATTGTCCTGGTGTGGTTTCATATTATTATTCATAGTTATATTGATGAGGACCATTCTAAATATTCCTTTCCCTCTTTGGTGTTTATACTCTTCCAATACTTGTAGATAGGTTACCAGGTTGTCTTTAGTCATCACATAGCCAGACTATATATTGGAAGGCCTTAGTTCTTGTAATCTTTCTGCATAAGCCATTGCCTACAGCCTACTAACCACTTTGTTCCCCTTCTCAAAATTCCCTTCAGTTCATCAATGTTTTTCTGGTACTGTGATACCAAGAACTGCATGCAGTTTCTATTCACAGTCTCCCTAGTCTAGTGCCATTTAACAGAGAGTGAAAATTATACCAATCTTTGCTTCACTGCACCAGACACCTCCTGTCAAATAATGTCACATTTTTGTGACTTTTCTTTAAACAGCTCCTAGGGAAGATGATTGAAACTTGAAAGCTGGTGTATTCATAGTGTGTAGGTCATAGATTTGCCTTTAGATAATCTGGTGAAAAACAGATTTGATCTGGTAAAATTATAAGTGTTTACAAAATGCACTCTGTGCATATGTACTGGATTATGTTAAACAATAAAACTAATGGTCTCCTAGAAGAGCTCTACGTAGCTTGAAAGCTGGTCCCTCTCACCAACAGAAGTTGGTCCAATAAAAGATATTACCTCACCCACCTTGTCTCTCTAATATCCTGGGACCGACACAGCTACAACTAGACTGCATACAATCTGCCAACGCTCCACTTGTGATGTGCTTGCATAGGTATATGAGATGAGAGTGGAAATTTTGTTGAAGATGTCTCAGAATTCCTAATACATGCTTAACAAAATGGAGTGAAATTTCAGTTTTCATAGGTAGGGGATTGTGGAAATACGATCTTTTATGATATTAATGGAGAAAGGTATGTGTGGAATGAAGCCCCCTTCCCTAAGTAATGGGCAGGGGATTCAGCCCCCATATTCCACAGGTGTCCTGAGATTCACATGTATCTTGGGATATCCACAGAAAAGGCAGAAATATCTGTCTGAAGGACATGGGTATGGCTCCCCCATTCTCCAAGATATCACAGCTCAGGAGATATACATTGTTTTCACTCTCAGCAATGGCTGCATACAAATTCCCCTAAGGGTGTTTGTGGTGCAGCATCAAAGGCCTGTTTCTGCTTGGACCCCTGGAGAGCATATAGCAGTGTATGGAAGTTGCCCTGCTCCTTTCTACCTCCACTGCTCTCTCACTACTGCCTGTTTGGTGGGTCCCCAGGTGCAGTGAGCTACCATCCACTCCATATGTTCCCCACTGTGGTCAATTTCAGTTTCTAAACTGGCAGTGTAAATATCAAATATTTGGCTGTTGCATATCTTGGCTAATCTCAAACCAAAGTAGAGCCTTCTGACACACTATATGTCTTACGTGCATCTGACAAAGTGGGTATTCACCCACGAAAGCTTATGCTCCAATACATCTGTTAGTCTTAAAGGTGCCACAGGAGACTCTGTTGCTTTTTACAGATCCAGACTAACACAGCTACCCCTCTGATATATGTCTTACAGTTTGCTAAATCTTTCAACAACAGTACATTTTGCTTTTCTATTGCACCTTCCATCCAAGCATCTCAAAATGTTTTCCAGGCATTAATGAATCAGACCGATTAATGAATAAGGATTTTACAAGGAAACTGTGACAGAGACAGGTTAAATGAGTTGACTAAAGTTACAAAGCAAGCCAGACATGGAGTTGAGAATATAATCCCTGCTTCCTGATTCTTGCCTTTAATTGCTCAACAACACTCCCTTGTATGTATAATATAATTTTAAAAACCATTTCAATCTTCTTTGTATAGCTCATTTAAACCAACATTTCTTCCCCCACCTAAATTTAATTGATGTATATTTTCACTGAGGAAAAATAATCAGTGTATGATATTATTTTCACTTTAAGATTGTTTGCAGGGCTAAATTGTTATGATACATTATTTAATGTAACAAGATTTTTTGATGATGCCACAAGAATTGTTTACACTCTAGTTAGTGTTTTCAAAAGCTAATAGACTATATTATCCTGTAATAACAGACCAATTATACATCTCTTTTAGGCAGGATATTTTTCTCCAAAATTTGCTTTTATAATTATACACACCTCCATTAAGACTGCAGAGTATATTCTCAATAAATGGAAAGGATTCACTAGAGAGAATACTTATTAAAATGTGCAGGCAGTTCTGCATTTTAAAAAGCAAAGCTGTACTTCTCAAAGCCTTCTGCATCTACAGAATATAAATATTGAGTAGTACATCAGGTATTTAAATAAGCCAATCACAAAAGGATTTTTAAAGCTTATTTTATCTTATGTTATTTCTTTTCTTTGACTCCTTTCTTTATTGCTCCTTAATTCTCTCTGTTTCCCCCACTGTCGCTCCAGATGTCTCACTCTTTCACTTTGCTCTTCTAAACAAATCATACTCTTCTGTAGTGACATTCTGCTCCTGAGTATGGTCTCATTATGGCACGGACAATACTAGGATGAGAGCCATACTTGCTATCACCATGTTTAAACAAACTACATATATTTTTTGTGTGTCAGTTGTGGGTTGATGTTGTTTGAACATGGTTTCTCTGGAACTGAGTTTGAAATGTATTTAAACTCTGTTTTGAAGCCAGTGTAGACAGGACTTTCAATCCCAATATTGTATCCCCAATCTTTTGCGAAGCTTCCTCTTTTGGTTTCTCCTGTTCTCATTCAATTGCTTTACTTTTTCTATCAGTTCTGACTGTACTTCCTAGATCCCAATTTGGTATTATGTCGTGTCTCTTTCCTGTGTCCTTCCCTCATAATACGCCTTATTTGTCTCTCTGGGCACTATCGGTGAAATTCTGCCCACATTCAAATCAGTGGGAGTTTTGGCATTGACTTCAGTGGAGTCAGGATTTCATCCTACCTTCTTACTCTGACCGTGCTCCACTCTGGGCTCGTTTAAAACCTTCTTGCAGAGGTTCCTCTTGCCAAGAATTCAGTACGCAGGTTCTCCAGCTGATCAAGGAGATTCTGTGCTCTCATCTTTCCTTCCACAAAAGAAGACTCATGTGATATGAACCTGAACCCCTTCAATCAGGTCTGTCCCCTCCCTGATTCGGGATTTTAGGGCCACTCTACAATAGGCTTTTTTAACAAACCTCACCTATTCCAAGCTGGAGGTGAGGGGTGTGAGAAAAATCCAAGACAATTTGGAACTAACAAGACACTTGCAAAACTTCACTGTTCAGTTGCACTGCTTTTCTTGCTTCCTATCCCCTTCTTGTGGTCTCCTTGGATGGTAAGCTCTTTGGTGCAGGGACCGGCCGTTTCCTCATTTTTCTCTGTAAAGCATCTAGTGCGCTGCTGACACTATTTAAATCATCATCATCACAATCCATTGTCATAAAGAATACAGATCTCAATGGGAAGGTGGGGAAAAGACTTAGAGGGTACAGTGAATATTAAATAAGTCCTAAGCGTGCTATGAGATGTTGTTGCAAAAATAACCAGTGACATTCTCTGGCTATATGTCTTGTACAGAGGATTCTCATGCAAAGGAAAGTAATAACTGCTATACACAGCATTGATGCAACCACATTTTGGCAGAGACTGCACCATTCTGGAGTCACCACTACATTAATCCTAGAATAGACCAATGGAGGGAACTGAGGCACTATCACTGGAGCGGGCATTCAAAAGGAGGTTAGATAAAACTCATGTGGGAATGAAGTAGGGAAAAGTTTTGCCTGATGTGTAATGTCTGAATACTTGACTCAGAGAGTCTTTTTCATCCCTTCATTTCATGATTCTGTGGCACGCCAATTTAACGGAAATGGCCCCCCTCCTAATTTTTTTATTGTATCATTTTATTTTCAGACTAGACTTAAAAACAGAGGTTCTGGTCTGCATGGCCATTAACAACCCAGGACACTTTTCATAAAAGTATGGACTTTGTTCCGAAATGACCCCTCTCCAAACAGCTCAGCAGCATGCTGTGTGTTGATTTGTGGCCACTCTCCACCACGCAGGTGGCTGCATTTCAATGGAGCTAACTATTGTTTCTAAAGTACTTTCAGACCCCTTGGGAAGAAAGGTGCTGTATAAACGTTAGACATTTTTATTATTACCAACTTGTCAAAAAGTGAAACGGTGACATTTTCAGTTAACTTTTACTCAGCATGAAGTGCCTGGTTATCTTGTGCATATGAGCTTAATTAGGTGCTTATTAATATCACAGTATTGTGCAGGGGTGTGGCTAGAATGATGGTCCGTATGAGGCATCTCTGCAGCGGGTCCTCCTAGCTCTGCTCAGGGAAAAAGGGAGAGTCTGGAGCAGGTAGAAAGATTTTTATTTTTTGTTTGTTTGTTTGTTTTACGGATATTTTTCATGGAGTCTTTCAGTTCTAGGTCACGGGCTTGACTTCCACTCAGATCAGCAATGGCCAAAAATCACTACCCTCGGATGGCTGTTTGGTGGCCTTTGTGAAATTAGTTTGTTGTTTAAGAGTCCCAGAGGTAGCCACTTTACAAATAGCTCCTCAGTTGATGTTCATTGGCTAGATTAGTAGCATTCGCATCAGAGAGAGGCCAAGTATCTAATGGGACAGGGAAACTGAATTATTCCCTCTTCCTCAAGAAAAGCCATGGGGTACATTAGTGGGCTGGTGGGAGGCTGTGCCTGTTGCTGTACTTGTTTTGTAATGTCTGGTTGGTCTGCAGGGTTGTCAGTCCCTCACCTTTCACAAGCACCATTTTTTGTTCATATTTTTCAACATCTGCCTTTTTACCACAGAGGCATCAGAGCTTTGCAAATTGCACAGGCAGATATACGTCCACATTTATCCTTGGCATAAGCAAGTGCAACTCCATTGACTTCAGTGACTTTAGTTGAGGTGACTTCAATGGAGCTGCGTCTGCTTATGCCAAGGGTGAATTTGCCTCATGGAATGTGATACTGTTGACATCATGGCACATGGTGCACTGTTCACATACCTCAAAAAAGGGAGAATTGTTTCTGCCTTAACCACACGTTGATGTCACTAATATCTATGGTTTGAGATTAGTTGTTAGGGCTTTTAATAAGTTCTGTTCTGTAGTATGAAAATTATTTTCAAATGATAAACATTTGTTTCTTATATGTGTTTGAGTGATTAGATAAGCTCTCGGAATGTTACTGTTGTGTTTGAATGAATATTATCTGAGTTAGTCCATTTGGTAGGACAGTACAGTGGCTTTATTTGCCCCTGAAAAAGTGCATTACAGTTAAACAAATCTTGTGCTTCTTCTGCATTATAGGCAGAGGTTCAAAACTTAAAACAGTTCAACAGCCAGGAGTTACATTTGCAGAACAAATGCAATACGTTTCTAGATGTCATTGCAGACATCTTGATACTGTCCATTGTTTTGACAGTTAGAAATGGAATTTTCCTTATAGAAAGGTCCTATAATATTTTATATAAAATAACCTTTCTATATAGAGGTTTTTATACTAACCTACAGAATTCTAGATAGAATTTTCTATTGAATTTAGTTGTTTTTAAAGTAATTTCTATAGACCTCTGCTTAATTTCTCTGGAACGTTCTTGACTTCATCTCTATAAAATTCTACTGGACTTTCCTATAAAAGTTATCCCCAGAATGGACAATGACAGCATGAGAGACTTAAGGGTATTCTGAAAAGTTAATGAGGGACATTTTTGAGTATCTGACTCAGCTGCAATATTGTGTTATATTTATATTATATGTGTTTGTTTTATAAAAAAAACCCAACATAGATATCTTTTGAGCTCCAAACACATGGTCTTGAAACATACACAGCAAGGTCTGACTGAGACAGCAACTGTCCATAGTGACTAAAATGACAGTGATCTTTTGTTTTCTCTCTCTTTTATTAACTCTAGGTGTTCTCTGCCTGCCAGACAGTCTGAACCTTCACAAAGACCAACAAAGGTCAAATAAGCCAGGCGAAGTACAGATGTTTAGCCAATCGGAGTTAAGGACCATAGAGCAATCCTTGCTCGCTACCCGGGTGGGAAGCATTGCCGAACTCAGTAAGTGCAACATAATTTATGTTATTTTTTCCTCTTAAAGTAAAACAAAAAACACGATGTATTATATGTTTCTATAAAAGAGAGGCTGGAGCCTAGGAGTGCTGTCAAGGGAGACTTCTTTAATAGTGGGAAGAAGGAGGGCCTTGTTTGCTCCACAGCGATCCCACTGGTCAGTTTGGAAGCTGAAGGGTGGTACAAGGCCTTGGAAGAGAAGAGGGTGAGTGTGTAGATGATACTCACAAACATACAAATGACTCCATTAGAATTTCAGAAGATCCTTCATCCCCACTTTCTCTCCCCCCTACTTCCAGTGGGAGAAAAAACAAAATAAAACTTATAGAACACAAATCTGCTGCCTGGAAAATAAATTATTTGTTATTAATCAAACACTTTTGGGGCAATATGATAAGCTGCTATACCTGTCACAGTTCTAAAGCTTTGATTTCAGTACAAATACATTATTTACAGTTCCCTGAACACCACAGACCTGTTTTGTTGTTAGGACGCAAATGCTTTGTGAATCCTAATGCAATGTAAAAACTCAGGGGTTGAAGGTGCGTTTCTTTTTAGGGTTTCCCTGAAGGCAGAAACCTGATATCACATGTTTATACTGTATCCTCAAATTCAAATATTTAGCTGATTTGATAGCTCTATTTATAATTGTAGTAAGGGCTGCTTTGGAATGAGGAGCTGTAGCAGCACATTCCAAGATGGTGCGGAGGGTCTGGCAAATATATATAATAAATATATATATAAATATATATAGTTGACAAAAAACACAGACAAATTATTCTTCAGGGATGTAGCTGAAAAAAGGTAACCCCAAGCAGGATGGATTGATTAAAATCCAGGAGATTTAAATCAGCTATTTAAATCATTATTTAAACCACCAAGTGGAAAGCCTCAATTTCAATCAGCTTTTCTGTTTGTACTTCGGTTATTTTCTAAAGAAAGGGTGCATTGTCATTGATTAATATAACCATTAAATATGCTGATTTACAACTAAATGGAGCTTTTATATAGATTTGATACTTCTTTTTATTACATAACTATATACATTTATATATAGGAGAGTACACTATAACTATATACATTTATTTAAGCAATTATATAGCTTAACTTTTTCAGATTCTTATTAATTGTACATTTTTAGTATGTTAGAAAATGGTGACTGATATACTGCTTATTTGCTAGATAATTAACTTTTTGCTCATGATTTGTGTCAAGCGATATTAGGATAGTAACTGAAATTTAATTAAACCCACAAAACAGCATATCAAACTTATAAAATTAAAATTAAACAAAACAATCTTAAAGTTTTGGATACATACACTTCTCTTATCAAAACACGTCTAACATTTACAACTAAAAGATTAGAACAGATAGTAGACAATGTTTTCACCCCTCAGCTCGCAAACAGAGGGATTAACTGTAGTCAGAAAATTAAACTGATTATTTCAGGTCAGCCTGGAAAAATTTTCAAATATTTGTAAGTAAAAGGGCCTGGAGCTTAAGTTCCTACATTCCTAAGTCTCTTGAAAATGAGACAGTCTCCTAAGATACTTAGGCTGACCCATTGTGCCATATTTATAAAGCTTGACCTCAAAAGTTAGATGTTATTCCCCTGATTCTTTCTTTATATCGAAAAGCAGCCTCTAACTCAAAGTTTTTGATAGAGACTCGTACATTTAGTTTTATTTAAATGTTTTAAGAGACTATAATAAATATAGGCCTCAATATATTTTATATTACACTCAGGTTTCATTTTAAACCGGTTTATTTTTAAAAAGAAAAATGTATTATATTTTAAATAACAAACTCAAGAAAATTGTATTTAAATAAAAAAATCATTGATTTTTATCCACCCTGCCCTCAAGTCAATGGGAGCTGCGTGCAGATATCTGAATGCATAATTTGGTGCCTTAAGCATATAGATAGCATTCAAAGAGCGTCTCGAAGCAGGGAGCCAGTGCACCTCTCCTGCCATCATGTGAACACACGCCATAGAAGAAGAGTTAGTAGTGTGTGTGTGTGTGTGATATCTATATATATATACATAGTACCATACCAGGTCACAATACCCTAGGATCCAGACTCTAAATTTTGTGTATGTCCTAAATGTACACCAAACAAGAGGAAAGAGCGAGCCTGCAACTTCAATGTTTCTCAGAGCAAGGAAAGTGATTTTTTTTAAAACAAGGTGCTGGCAACCAAATTCTAAATGAGGATGATTATCCAGAGTTTATTTACATTGATCATTAATTTAAGTATCCAGAATAGCTAGCATGCAAAAATAGGCAGATGCCAAGGAAAGATGTCTCTGCTTTCACCTTTTCTGTCTCGAGTCAGGATGCCTTGCTGGGTGACCAGCTGTTGGGCTGCTAGTATCTTTGGGGCTAGGAAGAGCAATCTATCTCCCTGCAGGATGACTGCTGGCAAACTGAGCCCAATTACTGCCCTTTTTCTGTTTCCCTCTTCAAGTCACTAACTTTTGTATTTTTTTAATCTTTGCCTCTGTCCCAAATAAAACATAGAATAAAATATTTCCAGCCTAAACGGATCAAGTATGTTTTCTTGTCTAGTCTTCCATTTTCCCATTCCTTTGCTCCCTCTTTGTGTTTCTTCCACTTCCCTCTTTATACTCTCTCTCTTTTCTGGTTATTTTCGTTTCACTATCTCTCTCTTATTTATTTTTTTATTCTTTCTCGTCCTGTTTCTCCTGTTCTTTCTAACGAACCAGGTAACATTCCCTCCTTGTTTCATATCTTAACTATGAAACATTTTTGTGTCTTGTCCACTCTCCCTTGCTCTCTATTGTCCTTCCTCTTTACTTTCCTCTTGCTCTGCTCTCTTCCCCCCCCCCGCTCCCTCTCTTCCCTCATGCTGTTCTGTTCTTGCCATTGTTGTTCTGCCTAACACACTCTTGCTCTTCCGTTATCTGTTCCCCACTGCTCATTTGTGTTTAGTTGTCTCTCTCCCAAGATCTCTCATTGGTTGTAGAAGGGGAGGTGGGGAAGCTTGCTCTCTCATTGCCCAGGCTGTATCCATTGTGTGGATAAACATAAGACTTTAGTCTCCAGTGCTGTCAGTCCAGAGGCCCCTCCTCTGAGGGGGGATGGACCTTTCATTCTGGTGGGCTCATGCCACCTCTTTCCAGGATTTCAATAGTCCAGAGCCCCCTCCTTCATCTGAGAGGGCAGGGCCATTTGTCTTCTGGTGGGCTCCACCCACAATCCAATGATTTAAATAGACTAGAGCGTTTAACCTCTAAAGCCTTAAATGGCTTGGGACCTGCCTACAGAAATGGCTTGGGATCTGCCTACCACCCCACTTCCCATAACATACAGACACATGTATACTCAGCAGAGGTGCTCAAGCTGGGTTCCCTGGATTTACCAGAGGATGCTGGTTGCAGCGCATTTTTCACCAAGCTTCTGCCCTTGGTTTGAGACAGTCTGGGATTTAGGATATGTGGTAAGGCTTGTTCTTTTGCCCAGCCAGGCATCTGAAGACAGTGGGGCCTCATGGGGGGGGATTGTTTATGGGGGAATGGGCAGTTTAGTGGGGAAAGCCCTACCTATTGGGTTCTGCTGGGGAGGGCTTGCTGGCATTTTTCTGTCAACTTGATGCTAGCTTTGCTTTGGTTGTTTTTTTATTTTAAATAACGCTAAAAGTGCCCAGAGTTGCAGACGACTGCCTGATCAGCTGTATTCTAAATGGAAATAAATAAGACTCTTAGCACGGAGTATCTGGCCAGCTACCTCCTCCATTCTACTACACCTTCTAATTTTGTATGAAATACTTTTGTGGACTTCTTGTCATAATTGAGACACCTGTTCAATGCTTTGCCAACTCCACATTTCTGGAAATAGCCAAATCAGGCATTGTAATCTGTCAGGATCTGCTGTCTCCAGAAATGTTGATCTGAGTACAGGTTAACTGTGGTGCTTTTCAGTCCTAAAGATTAGGAGTGTATCCACATGCTCTCCGTTCTTGGGGAACACGAACCCCTCTAGGCAAGTTCATCAAAAGAATGGGACTGCCAGGGGAATTGTTCAACCTCTGTTTTCCCCTGTAATGCCCTTTAACTTTAACTTCTCAGTCCTGTAACAAGAGACACTGGCTAATGCTTAGAGCTGTCTAAAAACTATAGCTCCCAGACCAAATGATTATTATCATGTATTTTTTTAGTGTTATATGTGTGCAGTGATCTGCAGAGAAACTTAAAAAGATGAGCTCCTGCCTGATGGTGTCTACAATTTAAGTTAGCTGTAGCACAACAAGAGATAAGATTTGTGGGGGTGGGGAAGGTAAGGAGCTAAGAGAAAGATGAGAGTTACAATTGTAAAAGGCCATGTACAGGCGCCCATGCTTAATAGTTATGCGACCACATAGAGGGCAGCATATTTTACCTTTTCATCTACTTGCCACATAAATTCCTTTGTGCTGCATAAATCCACCAAGACTGGGATTGGGTAAGGAGCCTATAAGCTCTCATTGCATTTCTGTGGGTGTTGGGCAACTACAGTAGCTGTTGTAGTTTTCTTTGAAAATCCCACCCCAAAATGCTGCCACCTCCTGCTTAGTAATCTGTCTCCACTTGCCATTTTGCCTTCCTGCTTTTCTTCCTCTGGCGGTTGCAGGAGTCAGAAGTGCACTCTGTACTCTGTGTGATATGTGGGTAACAGATAAAGGGCTCTTTCAGATGTGCAGTTTGTTTCCCCCTCAATTGTCAGAGCCTTTCTCTGTTGACCTTCAGGTCCTGTTGTAAAACCTGTTTGTTCTCCCAGGGATTTTGGGGTGGGAAGGAATGAGTAGGTGGGTGGCTCACTAAGATGAGCTTTCTCTAAGGACACATTGGGGCTTGGGAGAGTCTATTACTGTTTAGGACATTGGTCCCTGGATGGCTGTGTTTTTAATATTATTTGTATATGGTCCCAGAGGGATGGGAATAGATATATTTAATTGCAATAAATGAACAGACATATTTTTGCTGCATAATAGAATAACATAACTGAAAAACTCCACTCCCAAATTTCTGGTGTGTATTTAATGGCTAGAAGTACAAAAACTTACTAGGGACTTGCACCCTAGGTCCCATTGGTTGCTAGACCAAGCAGAGAAAACGCCCCACAAGGGCTCTCTCAAAACATGGAAAGATCTGTGTGTCCCTGACTGGGGCCCTGTGATCTCAGATCCATCAGACTGAACTTGCTGCTGAACCCAAGGGGGCTGGCAAACGTGTACGCAACCTTTGTGCTTCCCCTATCCCTTGGACAGCTGGGCCTCAGGGCTGATCTAAATAACACTGATTTTTAAGAGTAGCAGCCGTGTTAGTCTGTATCCGCAAAAAGAACAGGAGTACTTGTGGCACCTTAGAGACTAACAAATTTATTAGAGCATAAGCTTTCGTGGGCTACAGCCCACTTCTTCGGATGCATAGAATGGAACATATACTGAGGATATATATATACACACATACAGAGAGCATGAACAGGTGGGAGTTGTCTTACCAACTCTGAGAGGCCAATTAAGTAAGTGAAAAAAAACTTTTGAAGTGATAATCAAGCTAGCCCAGTACAGACAGTTTGATAAGAAGTGTGAGAATACTTACAAGGGGAGATAGATTCAATGTTTGTAATGGCTCAGCCATTCCCAGTCCTTATTTAATCCTAAATTGATTGTATCTAATTGGCATCTCAGAGTTGGTGAGACAACTCCCACCTGTTCATGCTCTCTGTATGTGTGTATATATATCTCCTCAATATATGTTCCATTCTGTGCATCCAAAGAAGTGGGCTGTAGCCCATGAAAGCTTATGCTCTAATAAATTTGTTAGTCTCTAAGGTGCCACAAGTACTCCGGTTCTTTTTACTGATTTTTAACTGCCTCCTAGGGGCTTTTACATCACTGGGATTACTGGAGCATAGGGTGCTCCTACTATGTCTCATTGCACTATGGAATGCCCCCCTCATGTTCCCTAATTCTTGATGGGAGGATTGGGAAGTGGTGGGCTAGAACCAGGCTAGGAAAATCCATCCCATGTTGGGGAAATTCATGACTGCTATACTAAGGCAGGTTTCTGGCCTTTTGATAATACCAAAGCAGCAAAGAGGCTAAGTATGGGCCAGGATTTAGCCCTAGATGTTTACATCTCTTCAAATTTAGAGCAGAAAGCTACTTCTGGCTTATTTTGAGTCAAGAGATGGCCAGTTTACATTCATTTTCTAGGAGGGGAAATTGTTCCATGCAGGGCCATTTGGCATACCAAGCTGTGTACGTGGAGTTTTTTATTATTATTATTATTCAGGGTGTTAACCGCAAGTAATTGAAACTTTTATTTCAGTCTGGGATATTCTGAAAATATGGCTGGGAATCAATAGGAGCACAAGAGAGCTAAGATGGAGCTTTTTTAGCCTTGAATAATATTTGATTTTCTGTGTCAGACATATTTAAATATGTATGTACAGGACAGCATTCCCCCCCCCCTTCAGTCTTGAGGAAAGCTTTTCTTTTTACCCTATGAAGAGTCTCCTCTCTACCCGCCCCTTTTGTTTGTTTTTTTACTTTTTCAATCCTGAACCTACATATTTTTGAAATAACAAATCCCCAGGAGAAGCTGCCACACTGTTCAGGATGAAAGGAAAGGTTACCATTCAAGTGTAAATAAGAACATTACTGTATATGCCAATGCTGTTTCATTTCTTCTCACAGTGACAGCCAAGCAAATGATGAAAGTCAGCATCCTCGCCCATGCCTTTTAATCTAGTCTCAATCCTTTGCAGTCAAGAGGAGTGAGCAGTGTAGAAGCAGTGCAACAAACTGACTCAAGTCTGTAAACAAGAGGTTAAACCCAAACATGGAAACAAAAGCTAGGGGAAAGGTGTTTGCCTTGGGGTGACTGACTCTCCAGTGTTCTCCTTGACAGTGAGTAGTTGTAAATGTTGTTTATTGAGTGTCAGCACGAAGGCAACACTTGTCAGGTATTTTAATCAAACTTTAAAAGCCCACATATCACAGCGTTTCTTCCATGTTTCCATTTCTTTCCCAACTTCCTTTCCCCTGAGAACTGTCCTTGAGTGTGTGGGGGTTCTTTTCATGGTGTTTACATTTTATCCTCTCTGTTTAAAAAGAAATCAAAGTAGCTGGATACATTAATGGGGTGTCTATTCTTCTCCAGATATTGATGGAAAAATTAAGAAGAGTAGAGCCATGATTACAGAGTTAAATGCACTGCTGTGCCCTGAGGGAGACACTCAGAAAAACCAGAAAGGTGTTAGGTCCCATGCCCTTACCTGTCATACCCCACTGACAAAGCCCAAGTTGGATTGATTATCAGCCAGCTTATCTGGGAGGCCCTGGCTTAGGTGTCTCTGCTCCTGGAAAATGTCAAGCCCACTTCTGGGACAATTTGAGGACTTTGTTGAAGCTATGGTGGTGATCTTCCATGACTCAGCTTGTGAGGATACGGTCAAGTCTGCACTTCAGGTGTTGTGGCAGGGATGCCGGCCTATTGCTAAATCTACAGTGGAGTTCAGATGCTTGGTAGTAGACACTGAATGGAATGAGGATGCACAGCGTTACCATTTCTGGCTCGGCCTAAACAAAGATATTAAAGATGAACTGGCACAGGTGGAATCCCCATCCGGCCTGAGTGTTTTCGTTAACCTATGCATCAAGATTGATGACTTCCTGACCAAACTCTGCTAAGCAAAAAGATGGTCCTCCTGACTCCAGCCAGTCCTGCTGGCACCAGCCCCGCTGGCACCAGTCCCGTCTTCCCTCAGCAGTCCAGACCAATGCTTGTCTGTCGGTATCTTGGTGATGGGCAATCTGTGTCTAACTTATCTCCAACTCCCTCTCCAGTACCATCCCAACACCAACCTACAGGTGCTGGCGAACTCAGGTGCCTCAGGAAATTTCATGGATCTGAAGTTTGCCTGAGCAAACAAAATCCCCACCTGGGGATCCCCTGAGTTAGTGCAGCCCATAGACAGGTCACGCCTTTCACTGAGACCAGTCACCCACCAGACGGCTCCCTTAGAGGTAACTACCCTTCTAGGCCACCAAGAAATCCTTCAGTTTGGGCTAATTCGTGCATTGCATACATCAGTTGTCTTTGGCATCTCCTTACTCATTACCCATGTCCCACGCTTCCACTGGCGGTCAGGCATGGTACACTTTTTGACTCCCTGTTTTACCAACAGTCCTGTTTCCTTAGAGCTGACCTGAGACCGGCAACCCTTCAGAGATGTGAAGAGATGATCCAAAGGTGACTCCGCAACGCCTATGACCTCCCCAACAGCTCCAGGGATTCCTGTTAAATATCAACACTATGTCAACGTGTTTGACAAAAAACAACCTGACAACCTACTGCCCCATCACAGCTATGACTGTCCCATTGACCTCCAGTCAGGAACAGAGGTTCCCTTTGGGTGCATTTACTCCTTATCTGTATTTGAACTTCAGGCCTTCTGGAGTGATCCCCAGGAAAACCTACAGAAGGGTTTCATTTGCCCCTCCATGTCCTCAGTGGGGCCCCCAATCATCTTTGTGGCAAAGAAAAACAGCTTCCTCTGGCCTTGTCTGGATTACAGAGCCATGAACAAGATAACAATCTGAAACTGGTATCCTTTACCAATTATTAATGAGCTGTTTGAAAGGCCACACTCTGTCAAAGTCTTCACAGAGTTGGACCTCCAGGGAGCTTATAACCTGGTGTGGTTTCAGGAAGGAGACAAAAGGAAGGACTGCCTTTCTTACCATGTATGGCCACTTGGTCACGCTGTTTGGGTTGTGCAACACCCCAGCGACCTTCCAGTACTTCATAAATGACATGTTTAGGAACATGCTGGACCAATTTGTCATAATTTACCTGGACGACATCCTTGTTGTCTCTGAAAGTCAGGCCCCCCACAATCATTATGTGCGTATTGTCTTGGAGAGACTCCACCAAAACAAACTCTTCACAAAGCTCGAGGTTCCATTAAAGACACAGTGGAATTCTTGGGATATGTCATCTCACCTGAGGGACGTACCATGGAGCCATGCAAGGTGGCGGTAATATCCAACTGGGCTGCACCAAAGGACACACATGGGATGCAGGGATTCTTGGGATTTGCCAGTTTCTACGGGTGATTTATTAAAGGATTCTTTAGTTTGATTGCACCCATAATGGCACTCCTGCAAAAGAGGGCCCGGTTCACCTGGACTACGGAGGCTTAGTCAGCCCTTGCGCGACAGAAGATGGCATTCATCTCAGCACCCATCATGATTTACCCAGATCCCACTAAACCATGTATGATCGAGACTAGCACCTCAAATTTTGCCGTAGGTGCAATATTATCTCAACATGTGGGTCCCCATAACCAACTCCACCTCTGTGCCTTGTAGTCTCAGAAGCTACCCCCGGTGGGAAAAAATTACAACATGTAGGACAAGGAGCTACTATCTATCAAGGCAGATTTTGTGGAGTGGCACCACCTCCTAGAGGTAGCCAGATTCCTGGTCCAAGCTCTGATGGACCACAAGAACCTGGAGTACCTATGGACTGCTAGACACCTTAACCAATGTCACTCCACTGATTCTTGTTCTTCGCTTGATTCAACTTTGTGAGCTATCGCCCATGCACAAGAAACAGGAAGATGGGTGCCCTATCTCAAAGATGAATATCTGAAACCTGGTAAAGAGCCCGTTACCACCATACTCAAGGTGTGCAACACTGGCAAAAGAACAATTGACAGCAGTCTGACGTCCTCCATCTACTCCTTGATCCCTGATGACTCATTCAAAACCCAAATCACCAGACCTTGAACAATTGGGATATGTGACCCAACTCAACGTTCCGATTTCAGATTGGCCTCCTCTATCGCAGGGGTTGCATTTATTTTCTAGAGGGACAACCTAGGCTTCAGGTATTGAAATTGTGCCACAATTTGCCTGTTACAGGCTATTTTGGCCAGTTCAAGACCTGGAATCTGGTATCGAGGCGTTTCTGGTGGCTAGATCTATGAGCTTACATCAAGGATTATATAACATCTTGTGACCTCTGCACAAATACCAAAAACCCATGATCAAAACCCCTAGGTCTCCTCCAGCATCTGCCCATGCCTCCACAGCCTTGGTCTATCAATGAACTTCACTGTAGAATTGCCACACTCTCAGGGACTCTCAGTAATCCTGGTTGCCATAGACAACCTTACAAAGATGACACACTTCATCCTATCCTGTACTGTTTCTACTGCACGGGAGATGGCTCAGCTTCGTGGAAAATGTCTTCCACTACCAGGGTCCAGACAGGGTTGTGAAGAAAACCTTCCTAAAGTGACCCCATGCAGGGTTGAGTAACTCTTAACTGTTTCATGGTCCCTTGCAAACTGTGTTAACTCCTTATGCTAAACAATCTGTTCCACCTTGTATTTAGCTGTGACTCTCTGAGTGCCTTTCCCAGACCTGAAGAAGAGCTCTGTGTAGCTCAAAACGTTGTCTCTCTCACCACAGAAGTTGGTCCAATAACAGATATTACCTCACCCACCTTGTCTCTCTAGCCTCCTGGGACTGACACGGCTTCAACAATATTGCATACTTGCTTCATGGCTCATCATTTTCCTAGAAACATGCAGCTACTCTGGAATTGTAGGGGAGCTCGGGTGGCTCATTGGCAGTAGGGATCAAACCAGGGACCTTTGAATCTTAAAACATGAGCTGTGGCTAGCAGAGCTGGAGCTTTAACAGGCTCGGGCAGTAGAGGCTCATGCTTTAAGATCTAGAGGGGAGAGCACGGCCAGAGCACTTAACACTTCAGCTACTCTGAGCCGTATGGAGGCACCATAAGCTACAGTAAGCCCATGGCAGGGGTGCCAGAACAGGGCGGGGCTAGGGGGCTATGCCCTCCCACTTTTTACCAGCCATAAGGGTGAGCGATGGGGGGAGGAGATGGAGAGGAGCGAGCAGGGGACAGGGGCAGGGGCGGTGTAAGGGGAGCGGTCTCAGGGGGAAGGGACAGCACAGGGTGTGGGGCCATGGTTCAGGCGCCAGTGGCCCCCCGCACTTGTAGGGAGTTTCCACCACTCCTGGCCCATGGAGTTACTTCTGTTATACACCTGGCCCACACCAGCGCAGAATCCCAAAGGTACAAAGTCCTCCCTCCTTGCGCCGAGCCTCCCAAGAGGCAAAACACAGAATCGGGCACCAGGCCCCCACTCAGTTATGGTGGTAGAGTTAGGACTTCTCTCATCTCACACTGCAACAGAAACATTGTGTGAATTCAGGTTTAATTTACTGAATTGTTTCAGTTGAAGAAATAAGAAAAGATCAAAGCATTTCATTTGACATTTTTTAAATTAAAAATCCTCTTTGTTTTGATGTGACTGCAATTTTATTTTTTTTTAAAGGTTTTTTTTTTTAAATGAAAAAAAAAAACAAAAAAAATAACTTTTTCAGTTTGAAAACTGTTTGGGGGTTTTTTAGGTTTCATTTTGACCACCGACCGAAAAAATCCGTTATTTGCACAGCTGTAGTTGAACCCACAACAATGGAAGAGCATCTTGTAACTGCGTCTCTTCTCTCATTCAAAAACAGTCTTGAAAATGGATGAGTCGGGTTCTGCAATAATGGGGTCATGAAGTACAGAGCTGGAATCTGGCCACTCACTGGCTCACATGTACTCATGAGATCTAGAAATCTTCACGGTAAGACTGCTGCCTGCCCATTTGTTCTTGTGCTCTGGTCTCCAGTGTGTCCTGGGGCCAGTGATCCCTGATAATCAGGTGTGGGAGTGAGTTAGAGAAGCATTTGCTTTGGCTCACGCCCTTGCTAGAGTTCTGGTGGTTTATTAAACCACTGGAGCTTCTCTTTCACAGCTTTATTAAGATGTCACCCAGACCCCTGGGGTTATTTGTACCTTTGTAATTCATACTTGCTCCTTGTTTATTTTATAGGCAAATATATATAACACATTTCAGTGTGTTTCTATGTTTCATCCCCCATGTGGACTATTAGAAAAAGCTTTCCAGAAAGTGTGCATCATTAACTTAAAAAAAGAAAGGCTTAAGCAGGATTTAAAGAATTAACTCGTGCTGAGAATGGGAAAGTACCTAATGGATGGAGCAGCACAAGGAACTCTCCTGCCTTCCCTACCCCTCAAGAGTATAGAGTGATACGGGACTGAGATTTGGACTGCATTGTAGGGTTGCAGGGCCAGCCACAAGCAAAGCAACTTGGGGGGCCTTATTTTTCTGGGAGCTCTGCAGTTCCCAGGCCAGCCTTATCAGTGGGATCAGGAGACAAGAAATAACTCACTGAGATACCTTCACCCTCCTGGCAGCAAGAACCCAAGATGAGGTAAGAGGTATCTCATGGCCTGATTTGCATCCACCTTTTTATCTGGTAATGTAGGGATCATGTTGTCTTTGGTCCCCATAACTTGTATAGTTGGTTACCCTAAAGATAGGTCTAGTGGAAAGAGTAGCTGGTGATGGCAGTGATATAAAGAGCAAGACGGAAGGAGGAGCTAACAGCTGAAGTTGGAATGGGTCCATTGAGAAACTGATGGTTCTTACAAAAGTAATGAGTTTAGTGTTGATAGGATGAGGGTTCCCAGGGGCAGGTAGAGCAAGAAAAATACACCTGGGATTCAAGGCAGCAGTGGAATTTATTATATGACTAGGATGTTCAAAATCTAAGTACCTCCTCTAACAGCTTCTCTTACATCTTTGGGTATTTACATGTAAGAACATTCTCAGTTATAAACAGGAATCTACTTCCTCCTCCAAAGTACTTGCCTGGTTTCTGCCTGCCATATGTTTATTATTGTTGTTGTTTCATTTTAAAGCATTTGTATAGTTTTAAATTCCATTTTACTTTTCATTGTTTGAAATATTAGCTAAACGCTTTGTCTAAACATTTCCCCCTACCAATCTGGTGGGGTTTTTCTGCGTGAGAAATGACACCCCATCCATATCCCCATGTTTTGCTCTTCCTCAAAATGGATAGTCTCTCCCAATACTTCCAACAGGCCTGAATTCAAGCTGGCCACAGTGGGGCAGGAGACTGGGTGGGGGAGGTCAGGAGAGGGAGCAGGGCTGGCTTTAGGGTGATTCACCTGATTTCCCCGAATCGGGCCCCGCGCCCCTAAGAGGGCGCCGCAACATCTCTAAGGACCCTCCGCCGCCATGCCGCCGAAGGCACCGGCAGCCAATCGAGCTGCCGCCGAAGACAGCGGCGGGACTTTGGCGGCAGCTCAATCACTGCCGCGGAAGAAGGACCCTCCACCGCCGTGCCGCCGAAGGCACCGGCAGCCAATTGAACTGCCGCCGAAGTCCCGCTGCTGTCTTTGGCGACAGCTCTTTCGAATCAGGCCTCGCAGTGCCTAAAGCCGGCCCTGAGAGGGAGAGAGGAGGGGCCGGAAGAATGGGGAGGAAGGCATGATAATGATAGGGGAGAGGGATAGTTCCTACACCTCACGGGTTAGGAAAGGGAGTAAATGGAGTCCGCTCTCCAAGCGTTAAGGGGCAGGCTGGCATTTCTGTGTGTACATGTCTGATGAAATTCTGACCCTGAAATGATCACACACAAGTCCGGGCGGGGTGGCTTCCAAAGGCTTGAAAATGAGACAGCAGACACACACAAAAAAAAAAAAAACCCATGTGGTTCATAATTAATTGTTAAAAAGGTTATTGTTTTTAAGCCAATCTCATGATATTTTTGGCGTCTGGCTCATGATTTTGTAATGCCTGGGTCTGGCAATATTGAGGACTGCTCACAGTAGTGAGCATGTGATGGGGTATACAAACCCCACAATGGGCCCAAAGAGGTTAAAAGGCAATACTGGGCCTAGGTAGCCCCGTCCCTCCGGGCCTGCCAAGCATGCTCTGACTGGAGGAGCGGGTTAAAAGGTGCTCAGAAGCCCAGGCAAAGGGCTAGTCTACACTGGGGGGGGGACCGATCCAAGATACGCAACTTCAGCTACGCGAATAGCGTAGCTGAAGTCGAAGTATCTTGGATCGAATTACCTGGGGTCCAGACGGCGCGAGATCGACGGCCGCGGCTCCCCCGTCGACTGCGCTACCGCCGCTCGCTCTGGTGGAGTTCCGGAGTCGACGGGGAGCGCGTTCGGGGATCGATATATCGCATCTTAACGAGACGCCATATATCGATCCCGGATAAATCGATTGCTACCCGCCGATACGGCGGGTAGTGAAGACGTACCCAAAGGGTGGTAACAGGCTGCAGGACAGAGGAATCCTTCTCCGGAAAGTCAGACAGAAGGTTGAGCCTGTGGGGGGACCATAGAGCAGATAAGGCCCCCAGGCAGAGCCTTCTCCAACCCCCTCCCCCCCCCTTTGAGAACCTGCAGGTCCTGCAGGGCCCAACTCCTTTGCACTTTTTTTTTTTCATTGAGCGACTGGTTGGACTATAAAGCCCATACCCCAAACTGAAGGGACCTATTGGTAGGAAGTAGTCCAGGGAAGCAAACTTGGACTTCCTACAGGGAGGACCCCGCTTGTGTTGCTTCCCACAGGGCCCTGGGCCGGGACTCAGTGGGGAGAGAAGCCTGGGTCCCTTTACCACACCCCCTTAAGGGCCAAGGCCCAGATGTGGGTGAAAAGCTGAAGATTCCTGGCTTAAGGTCAGGAACAGGCACTTCAGCTGCACTGACAGAGAGGTAAGGGGGTGAGAGTTAGGTGTGCTAACCACTGGGCCATGTGGCCCTCCAAGCCCCCTATCACAGAGCACTACACTCTGCCTTGGCAGGATCAGGCCTATTGTATGCACCGGGAGGGCCTGCGCATGCAAACACTTACACTGTTGAACAACTTCACTCATGTGACTAGTCCCACTGATGCTTTTCAGGATCAGGGTGAGTCATAACCATCATAGAATCCTGCATGGAGCTTGAGGGGGTTAGGGAGATCAGGCAAGTGTCTTCTTTTCTTTCCTCTATTTGGTTTTTTGGTTTGGTTTAAAATATTTTTATTTGAGATATAAAATAACCTTTGCTAAACCAATAATAGGGGGAAAAAAGAAAGAAATGCTTTACCTGTGTGCTTTATAGATAACTCACGTGCTCCAGCTGTATTCATTAGTCTGCAACATCACCAGCATATACATGGGAGCTGCTTCACTTTCCCTGTCACATCAGCTCTCTGGACTAAAGTCAGGGATGATGTCCCTTAAATATTCAGCATTGCCATAAACCAGGACTGTCCCCCTTCTTTATAATAATATATGGAGATATACCTATCTCATAGAGCTGGAAGGGACTCTGAAAGGTCATCAAGTCCAGCCCCCTGCCTTCATTAGCAGGACCAAGTACTGATTTTTGCCCCAGATCCCTAAGTGGTCCCTCTCAAAGATTGAACTCACAACGCTGGGTTTAGCAGGCCAATGCCCAAACCACTGAGCTATCTCTCCAGCCCGAAAGCACCATGGAGTCAGCGCCTATGCTAGAGCCTAGCACAGTGGGGCCCCAGTCTCGGTTGGAGCACCTGTATGCTATTGTAATACAAATAATGAATATTACTAATAATAAATTAATGCTTCATTATAAAAGCAATAAATAAAAAGTAATAATTTGTCAGTATTGTATATACCCCTTAGAGTACCGCTTTGGGTGCTACGTTTTCTTCTTCTTTTGTGTTTTCTTCCAGCAATAGATACATACATAAAAATAGAGTGTAGTGATTTTAGGCCCTGATCCTGGCCACTTGCTCTGCATTAACAGGCCCACTAGCCTTCCCCTGAAGTCCCTGGCAGTGCATGCAGGCACATATGTCCGCCCACACAAAGCCAGTTGCAGGATGGGACCTGTCATCCTGTTCCCAATGGACAAGCTTGCATGTCACTATCACAACAGGCTTACTTGGCCTGAGTCTCAGCAGAGCTGTCCAGGATTCAATGAGCCACAGAGTGAGAAATATTCTCCTCTCCCCGAAGTGCTCCTTTTAGGGGCTGGTCTACAGTACAAATTGTATTGTGGTTGAACACGCAGTAGTGTAGCTAGTGGGGTGCAGGGGAAGCAGCCGCTTCCCCATAGCACATTTTTCAAAAGCGGCTGCCGGAGCTCTGGGTACCTGTGCGGCGCGGCATGGCTTGGCTCGGCAGAGCGCCGGCGGCTTCGCGGCGTGGAGGGGCTGCAGCGGGGCGCCCGGCTCAGAGCGCGGGAGAAGGCGCTGCCGCTGCCCGGGCACAGGTGCTGCTGCTGCTCCAGCTCTCCGGACGGTGAGGTGCAAAGTGCCCCCTGAGCAGTGCCGCCCTCAGGGGGATGTACCGGCTGCTTGGTCTCCGTAAGGGGGCTGCCCGGTCATGCGGGGAGCGGGTCCCGCGCAGGCTGAGGCGGGCAGAGTCGTGTGGCAGAGGGCTGGAGGCAGGACATCTGCCCCGTCTGTCAGCCAGCCCGCCCGCCCCCCCGGGTGGGGCAGGGACACCTGCTACAACGGGGCGTGCAGCCACCCCCGTCCTCGCCGCCCCGCTCCCGGAACGCGGCCGGAGCCGTGGGGCTCTCCCCCCCGCCTCCGCCATGAGGAGCCCTCCGGCCCCCCCGAAGGCTGCGCCTGCTGCTCCGCTGGGGGGAGCCAGCAGCCCCAGCGAGCCCTCGCCGCCAGCCCGCTCTGCCTGAGCCCCTGCTGGGGAGGAGGGACGGCAAGCCCGGCACTTGCTCCCAGCCCAGGAGGATACGAGCTGGAAGCTCCCCGCCCGAGCCACAGGGACAGACTCCGTTCCCTGTGGGGAGCCGGCTCCCAGGTCACGCCGGACTCAGCGGAAACCAGCAGGAGCTGGGCGCCCTGGCGCTGTGGGGGAGGAGGAGGTCGCTCATCAGAGGCCCCTGGGCAGCCAGGTATGCGTGGACCTAATGAGCCAATGAGCGGGGTGTCTGGGGGGGGAGGGGGGTCAGGGACCGACCGTCTGCTCCCGCTCATATCCGAGACTCCAGCCTGCCTGGAGCTTCCCGCGCGCCTCTTCCCTCCCCCTCCCACAGCGGCTGCCCGGCGCGGTGTCATGGCTTCCTCCGAGGTCGCTCGGCAGCTGGTGAGTCCCACCCAGGGGTGTGTGAAACTTTCTCGCCTCTTCTCCCCACCTCCGACCGCACCCTAAAAACTTCCTTGGCCAGGCCGGGCCATGCCCGAGCCCCTCATAGAATCATAGAATATCAGGGTTGGAAGGGACCTCAGGAGGTCATCTAGTCCAACCCCCTGCTTAAAGCAGGACCAATTCCCAACTAAATCATCCCAGCCAGGGCTTTGTCAAGCTGGGCCTTAAAAACCTCCAAGGAAGGAGACTCCACCACCTCCCTAGGTAATGCATTCCAGTGCTTCATCACCCTCCTAGTGAAACAGTGTTTCCTAATATCCAACCTAGACCTCCCCCACTGCAACTTGAGACCATTGCTCCTTATTCTGTCATCTGTCACCATTGAGAACAGCCGAGTTCCATCCTCTTTGGAACCCCCCTTCAGGTAGTTGAAGGCTGCTATCAAATCCTCCCTCATTCTTCTCTTCTGGAGACTAAACAATCCCAGTTCCCTCAGCCTCTCCTCATAAGTCATGCGCTCCAGACCCCTAATCATTTTTGTTGCCCGCCGCTGGACTCTTTCCAATTTTTCCACATCCTTCTTGTAGTGTGGGGCCCAAAACTGGACACAGTACTCCAGATGAGGCCTCACCAATGTCGAATAAAGGGGAACGATCACGTTCCTCGATCTGCTGGCAATGCCCCTACTTATACAGCCCAAAATGCCGTTAGCCTTCTTGGCAACAAGAGCACACTGTTGACTCATATCCACCTTCTCGTCCACTGTGACCCCTAGGTCCTTTTCTGCAGAACTGCTACCCAGCCATTCGGTCCCTAGTCTGTAGCTGTGCATGGGATTCTTCCGTCCTAAGTGCAGGACTCTGCACTTGTCCTTGTTGAACCTCATCAGGTTTCTTTTGGCCCAATCCTCTAATTTGTCTAGGTCCCTCTGTATCCGATCCCTACCCTCTAGTGTATCTACCACGCCTTCTAGTTTAGTGTCATCGGCAAACTTGCTGAGAGTGCAGTCCACACCATCCTCCAGATCATTAATAAAGATATTAAACAAAACCGGCCCCAGGACCGACCCTTGGGGCACTCCGCTTGAAACTGGCTGCCAACTAGACATGGAACCATTGATCACTACCCGTTGAGCCCGACGATCTAGCCAGCTTTCTATCCACCTTACAGTCCATTCATCCAGCCCATACTTCTTTAACTTGGCAGCAAGAATACTGTGGGAGACCGTATCAAAAGCTTTGCTAAAGTCAAGGAATAACACATCCACTGCTTTCCCCTCATCCACAGAGCCAGTTATCTCCTCATAGAAGGCAATTAGATTAGTCAGGCATGACTTGCCCTTGGTGAATCCATGCTGACTGTTCCTGATCACTTTCCTCTCCTCTAAGTGTTTCATAATTGATTCCTTGAGGACCTGCTCCATGATTTTTCCAGGGACTGAGGTGAGGCTGACTGGCCTGTAGTTCCCCGGATCCTCCTTCTTCCCTTTTTTAAAGATGGGCACTACATTAGCCTTTTTCCAGTCATCCGGGACCTCCCCCGATCGCCATGAGTTTTCAAAAATAATGGCTAATGGCTCTGCAATCTCATCCGCCAACTCCTTTAGCACCCTCAGATGCAGCGCATCCGGCCCCATGGACTTGTGTCAAGTTTTTCTAAATAGTCTCGAACCACTTCTAGAGGGGGCGCAGCATGGCCACAGCGTGGCCGGAGGAGCCAAGAGGGGGGCGCGGAGCAGCCGGAGGAGGAGCCAAGGGTGGGCGTGGCCAGAGGAGGAGCCAAGAGGGGGCGCCTTTTTTATGTTTGCTCCCCCTGCACTTAGAACCTGGCTATGCCACTGTGAACATGGTTGTGCAGAACTGAGTTAGTTAACATGATGGCTATCCTGACTTTGCAGTTAAGTGTAGACCAGGATGAATCATGTGCTTCATTGTGTCAGCTGTCTCCATTCTTCACAACCGCGTTCAGTGGCGGTAACGATTTGGAATGGAGAGTAGCTCTATCGCAGTGGCACCAGCTCTTGCAATTTTATCCTTCTCGTGATACCTGGTGTTTCATGGGGAGCTCCAGCTCTTGCAGACAATGATTATGTGAATATCTCAGATTTCATTTAACAAAAAAGTAAGTTTCCACTTCTCATAATTGCAGAGAAAAGCTGGAAAACGTGACCCAAGTGCACCCAAGAAATCTCAATTTTTAAGCCAATTTCATGATTTGTAGGGGCGTGACTCATGATTTTTGAATATTTGGCACTGGCAGGGAAAAGTATACTGCAGTGTGATGGAGTCTGTACTGCAGCTATCAGTGCTCTGCCCTTTCTGGGTATGTCTAACCCTGCAGCTGGCAGCATGCCTCCCAGCCCGGGTCGATGGATTCATGCTAGTTGGCCTGAGCTAGTGCACTAAAAATAGCAGTGTAGATGTCTTGGTGGCTAGACTCAGGCTAGCCACGCAAGCTCAGACCAGAGGTCAGGTGGGCTTGAAAGCCCAAGCTGCCACCCAAGCCACTATGTTCACCCTGCTATTTTTAGTGTATTAGCTCAAGCCCATCTAGCTTGAGTCTGTCTACCCAGGCTGGGAGGTTCACTCCCAGCTGCAGTGTAGTCAAACCCTCTGTGGCTAAACAGAGGGCTTCAGTCTCTGGGGCTGTCCATCTGGCCCCTTTCATGAGCTCTAAAGTCAAACACACACAATTTAAAAATTAAAATAGATGATGTAATGTCACAGTTCTTTACCAGCAATGATCAATTAAGTTTCACAATAGATGAACCAATATTTTAATTATTATTAATATGCCCAAATATTTACCAGGTAGGAAAGGGAAGAACAAGTTCTAGTCCAATATGTACTTGGTATAATATAACTGAATCATAATTAAATACACAAAACTACATTAATTCAGCACTAAAGTTGTGATTTTATATATTTTATAAAATGGAAGTTAGGAAATGCCGAAGCCAAAGAGTGAAATCAATAGGAGTTTTGCCATTGACTTCAATGGAGCCAGGATTTCACCTTAAGTTACTTCAGCAACATTAACTGGCTGTGTTGTAATGTTGTATCTTCTAATTTGGTTTTTTTCCTCATGCAGTATCTGGTGCTGAATATGTCATAAAATATATAGCCTTTAAAGTGCAGGATGTGCAACTCGGATGAATTAATGTTGCTGTCTGAACCTTCTGATAAATTCTGTCCTGCTTTATTTATAAGGCCCTGATCCACTTTAATAGGACAAATCAAGTCCTTAAATTAAGCACATACTTAAGTGCTTTGCTGGTTTGGGACCTAAATGAGGACAGAATTTGGCTTAAGCACTTTCTTTTTCTGATGTTGTTCTGATTTTAATTCTTAAACCTGAATGTTGCCTTCAACAGGATTTTTTTTTTTTTTTTTGTATTTAATGTTTTTTTTTTTTTTTTTTTTTTAAGAGGAGGAAAAATAAATTGACACCTGATAATGTTGGTGCCATTTAAATTGGCCTCAGACTTTGAAACTTACATCTCCTGTAGGTGAAGGGAATGAGGGCAGGGTGAGTTCCAAAATTTACTGCTGTTGCTACTTGCTTGTAGATAAATTTTATGTAAGGCTGGATAATCTATTCAGAAGCACCTCTCTTTCCATTGTGGACCTGATCCTGCAGCCCTTTCACATACAATATCTCTTGACTTCAGGGGGAATTATGTAAGAGCTCCAGGGTTAGTCCCTATCATGACAACGTTGTAGCAGTGGGAAAAGACAGAAACTATTTTTTAAATGAAAGCTTTGAATCAGAAGAATATTGCAGAGTGCAGCAAAAATTGTCAAAACCCTAAAATCATGGACTCTGCAATTTTTTCGTGCCAGCAGTTTTCTTCTGTTCCTGGTTTTAAGATTGTGTTTTTTGGAGGATTGTGCTGTGCATTTTTCAGTGAAACATTTATATCCTCCCTTGTACAAATTATCTCAGCCGCAGCAGCAGTCTGTACCAGTCTAGGCTGTTCAGAGGTGGTGCATTCTAATATCATAAAAGGGGTGGAACTTCAGTGAGCAAAAAATCTTAATAGATCCCCACTGATCTTTTTAATTTGCTTGTAAATTTTTTATCCAACCTTTCCCCTCCCCCCTTCCCACCCCAAACTTGGTCATATACTCACACCTCAGTGAGTATTTCTTTCCAAGTTTCAGTGTTCAGCAATTATTTGAGTCCCCTGCATGGGGGACAAAGTGTGGCAATAATTTTTAAACCATTTTTTCTCTCTGCTGTAGAACTCAAAAACAACTGAAGGAATTTTGCTCAGACTTTCATTTAAAAAAGAAAAGAAAAAAAAGGCCCTTTTGAACAGAGACCAATTTTGAAAACATTTCATTCCAAAAGAAGACTTTCCAGAATGATCTGAGCATGTGAAAACAGAGTTACAGCCAAAGCTGATGTTTTGCCTTCAAGTCGGGGTCACTACCCAAAAAAATGCTATAAAATTTACCTACCTCACAGAGGAGTTGTGAGACTTAATTAATTAATATCAGTACAATGTTTGGAGGGATACTTCATTTCTAGGTTGCCTGTGAGCCTGCTTGTCTATCTGCTAATCAATGAAGCAAGCAGATCAAATCACTTTTTGCATATCACTATTTATTTTCCATATCTTGACAGAAGAAACTTGGAGAGCCACACAGTCATAGAGAAACAATGAAAGCCTTCTAATGGGCCATATTCTGTTCTCTAGATACCTAAATTGCTTGAGTGATTCTACTGCACAGTATTCTCTTTTGCTAACATCCTTTAAGGCCTAGTCCAGGTGCGTAGGTTATATTTCTGTTAAACGTTTCTGACAGGATTTTAACCATTGTCTGTCAGAGGCTTGGGGCCCTACTCTGCTCTGTTACACAGACACAATTCCCACTGAAGTTAATGGGAGTTACGCCTCTGGAACTGAGGCTAGGTCTACACTACAGAGGGGGTTGACCTAAGATACGCAACTTCAGCTACGTGAATAGCGTAGCTGAAGTGGCGTATTTTAGGTCGACTTACCTGGCTGTGAGGACGGCGGCAAGTCGACCGCTGCCGCGCCGCCGTCGACTCCGCTACCTCCTCTTGCCGCGGTGGATTTCCGGAGTCGACGGTAGAGCCATCACGGATCGATTTTATCGCGTCTTCACTAGACGCGGTAAGTCGATCCCCGATAGACCGATTGCTACCCGCCGGATCGGCGGGTAGTGAAGACGTGCCCTCAGGGTGGAATTTGGCTGTATGTGTTCAGTAAAAAGAAAAACAAATACTGTGCACTGGAATGTATTGTTTGCCAGAAGCAACACGTCGGAATGCATCTGGTTCCTTTTCACAATACCAAAATAAGCCATCTGATTCTGAATCTGTGTTTTTCTATTAGGGTGTGACATAAGCTCCGTGTCTAATATTATCATTTTTAGTACCAGTTTAAAGCTAGCAATGACAGCTTTCAAATTGATGAGGACACCTGTCCCTGAACTTTTAATATACACTGAATGGGGTTCCACATTTCCTGTAAGAGTGAATATTTTAAAACATTGTTGATGCTCTACATACCATACAGCAATGAAGTCCACGCTTATGGTCAAGGAGAGTGATATACACAGAATGATGTGGCCAAATGCTGGTTTTAAAATGTGTGATTCTAGAATTGTGGAAAGGTCTGGAAGGGTGTTTTTCTGTTTTTGTTTTGCTTTTCCAGTGGTGGTGTAAAGCCCTTTACCTCTTTTAAAGATGATATGGATTGTTTTGTAAAAGCAGGGCTTTGCCACAATGTCTGTGTCCAAAATTTCCCTCAACATGCACTCATGTTGTTCTCTGTGCTTTTTGGTTGCCATCTTATGCTCCATCAATAATTGGATTTCAGTGTTACTTTGTGTGGGTAGCTAATGAAGGCACAGCCCTTGGAGATGGGACAAAGGTAGGTTTGTGCCGTTGAGATTTTGCACTGCTCTGGGGACCTAAATAGCCTCCACCATAAATTTATACAGCCCTGGGATTATGGCAGGTTTTCAGGGCTGCCATTGACTGCTATGACCGTGCCCTCTGCACCAGGACTTGTGAGGGGGCCGGTATAGGGTTGCTTATGGTAATTGAAGTGCCTTCCCCAGAAGAATTCTCCCCTAGGCCCTTGTAGTCTTGTCTGCAACCCATATACATCACAACAGCATATAAACTTCCACAGCAGATGAACTACTGTAACAGCCAAACTAACTTGATGTTGAAAATGAATAATGAACACAAGCCTGTTCTGTCACTTTCTGTTCATGCATGATATTTTAACTGGAAAGCAAAAAGAGTTTGCCATATCCTTTTGTTTGAAAACTACCCGGGGAGAAATAAAAATTACAGTTTTAGTAGTCATCAAATTTTTCCTTCTCAGGTGATCTGGTGTCTCGAGCAATGCATCACCTCCAGCCACTCAACTCAAAGCAGCATGGCAACGGCACTCCAATGCACCACAAGCAGGGATCGCTATACTGGGAACCCGAGGCGTTGTACACACTCTGTTATTTTATGCATTGTCCACAAATGGAATGGGAAAACCCTAATGTTGAGCCTTCAAAAGTCACACTGCAGATTGAAAGGTAAGATCTGATTTGCAATATTTAATATATTTATAAAGATGTCTTATTAATAAATCAGCATTGCTGGCTAATTGACAATTACAGGCTATGCCAAATATGTTTCAGTGCAGTCCATTTTGGTTAGGATCACCTTGAAATAAATTTCTCCTGCAATGAAATGCTCCACTGCTGACCCAGTATATATCAAAAGTGACACCCGGTGGCAACATACAGCAGATTGGTTCCAGATGTGTATTTTGTAGAGATTTCCTTTTTCTTTCTTTGTCTCTTGGCTGTTCTGTATTTTGGAAAGGAAAATTAGAGGTTCTATTTCTAACCTAACAGGTTTGGGTTTAAATGTGTTTTTCTACAAATTAATGGGATTCGACAACGGTAATTTGGGAAGTGGAGAATGAATAGAATGTTGTATTTAAAGGACAGGCTGTTAAACATATTGTGCAACAGTTATACTGATAGCACAGGCATGACTCATACTTACATTCAGGAGTAACCTTGGGGCTTCCATTCTCCAGGCTGGTAGGTGACGCATGATTTTTGGGAGGATGGAGATGCTGGCCGTATTGCTTTTAATACAGCTTTTGATGAAAACTAGAGAAAACAAAGGTAGAAAGAGAATGACAGGCTAGATGTCAACTCAGTGTCCTAAGAAGATGGGGAGAAGGAAACACTGCTGTAAACTCTAGATCATTCCACTGCAAAATTGAAATGAAACAATTGTGCAATTAAGAAAGGGATATTATCTACTGTTGAGGAACCAGGAACTCCTGAGTTGTAAGTCCCAGCTCTGACTCCTTTTGTGGCCTTAGGCAAATCATGAAACTCCCTTGCTTTAGTTTCCTCATCTATGCCTACCTCATAAGGGTCACTTGAGGATTAATTAATGTTTGTAAAGTGCCTGAAGGTGTAAATTATTAACATTTTCTTAACTTCTGTAGGGCTTGTCACCATGCCAGCTAAGTCAAAGTTTCAGGCTGGCCTCCACAATTGTATTTCAAAGTATGTTTGTGGAAAACTCTCATTTGCACACACAAATGGACAATTGCACATCTAATTACTTGATTGGACATTAAAATACAGAGTTTGCGTACTGTAGAACAAATTTGAAAATGTGGCCCAAAAAGGCAAAGGATGTGTGTTATGCTGTCCTGACTGAAACTATTTTGTATTCTTTTATAGAAAACAGCATAAGGTGGAAATTCTGGCCCTACTGAAGTCAATGGGACTTATGCCACTGACTTTAGCGGAACCAGCATTTCATCCATAGTACCTTGGTTAAACCGTGGGGCGGAGTGAGGAATCCTAGGTCGTTTTTTTTCTTGATTATGCAAGAAATTTAAACAGGGACCACTTTCAGTGTTGCCAACTCTCGACCTGTTATTATAAGCTCTGAGATATTTGGTGTTTTTCTTACATCCCCAGCTCCTGAAGTCATGAGAATTTCAACTTTCATTTACAGTATAAAGAAAAAGTAAAATTCTAACACTCATGGTTGTAGAGAAGAGCTGGAAGATGTGACCCTAGATGCTAAAAAATCAGAAGTGAAATAAAAAGAACCCCACACTTATTTTTTAAAATCTCAGGATTTTTCAGCCAGTCTTATGATTTTTTGGGAGGTCGGGAGAGGGAGGCTAACATGCATTTTGAATGCTTGGGGTTAGCAATACTGCATGGAAAGGTATTATAGTGAACAAAGTTAAAGAATCTCCCTACCACTAAAAATGGCCTGATTCTACAGACCTTACTGTGATGAGTAATACCATTGATTTCAGTGGGAGTACCCATGTGAATAAGAACTGCAGGATCAGGCCCCAGTTTTGTAAGATTTCTAAAGACTTCTCAGTGTTAAATGCAAAAGGACAGAACATTTGAACAATTATCTTTTAAAATTTGTTTTCATGTTTTTTTCCCTTTTCTAAAATGGTCTGTTATATATATTATATTTTTTAGCAGTTCAAATAAATATTACATAAAACCCAAGGCAATTTTGTATTTTTAATACTCTGGCAAACTATCTTTCTTTGCAAGGCCTGTTTAGCAACTGTGGTTAGAGCCAGAGTAAGTACTCTGTGTTGTTGCCAGAAGCTTGTGGTTAATTTTGGATAGAGCAGAGATTCCTTCTATTGCCTAATCAAACATGCTTTAGTAGTTAGTACCAGAAAACAGAAGTGGAAGTGAGACAGGGTAAAACATATGCCCAAGTATTTTGCACTGAAGTGTGTTCTATAATATACTGTGTCAACTGTATATAACCATCTTGTGGTGCCCTACAGAAGAGATTGGTTAAGCTGACGTCTATTTAGTGCTTTGAAAAGCTTCCCTTTTAATTTGCCACTGAAGAATACCAGTGGTATTCCTTATTGTGCAGTCACTCTTTATGGCTGGTGACTTATCTCTAGCATGTTCAGTTTTCATTATGTGTTTTTATGACTTCTGAGGGAATAGGATTGTTAAAACATGAGATTTTTGTATTTAACAGTTCTAATCCTTGTGCTTTAATTTATCTAGGTCCCAGATTCTCTCTTCTTCTAATGCTGTTCAATTGCTTTTATGTTGGCAAACAATAAAAAGAAAAAAAATGTAGGGCTAGATTTTTCTACCCCTTCTCTGGCCTCTTTGTTGTCACTCTGGTGGGGCAAAGGAGCCAGAAACTGAGTGGATCTGGACATAGGAAAATTTCTCTGGCATGGTGGAGTCCTCAGGTGTCATGAAGCCAATGCCACTCTCTTCCCATCCCAACATAAGGGTCATGATGAGTGCAAAGAGGAATAGGAAGATGTGGCCAGAGTGCATTGTGCTCTAGCCATGATCAGCTTATGGGTGGCCTCTTGGAAGCTGTTACTGGCTGCTCAGTTTAGAGAAGCTCCTGAACAATCTAGGGACTCAGGGAGCTGCAGCTCTGCTCCCTCATGGCTCTTCTTGCTCCCTCTGCTGCAGAAGCTGCATGTAGCAGAGAATCTGGGTTGTAGTCTTGATTGTTATTTGTATTGCGGTAACATCTAGGACAGTGGTTCCCAAACTTTAACAACCTGTGAACCCCTTTCACTAAAATGTCAAGTTTCGCGAACCCCCTTCTAAAAATGAATATTTCCAGGGATTTTCTCCTTTACCTCAGTATAAATTATAAAAGCAGTGATCTTGGAAATATAACATTTGTTTTTATGACATGCTTATTCCACACTATTATTAATTATTATTTATCATTACAGTATTTTTATTACATTATGAAAACGGCAACACTCTTCCAAGATCTCACTTTCATAGCTTGTATCACTTTGAATAAGCCTGTTATAAGAAAAGGCTCCTAAGTTTCATTAAGGAGTATAAGATGTGAAACAGCCTGAAGGTATTTAAGAAGCCAACTCAAAGAGTTCCTCCTTCCACAAGCATTCAGGTCTTGAGCAGTCCAGGCAAACAATGCACGTTACAACAAAGCTTAAACTTGTTCTTCATAATAATTTTAAAAACAATACTAGCTGCCTATTTAATTATAAAATCAGCAAAAAATATCCACTTCCCTTTCCATTTCTTATAAGGAGTCTTGAAGTTTAAATCTCCTCAGTGTGATAGATATGCTTGCTTTGATCTGCTTAGCTCTTGGAAGCTCAAGGGCTCCAGGCTGCTGGCCCCATGCTGCCCGGGTTTCCTAGGGACAGCTCTGTCCGCCATTAGGGAATTTTTTCCCAAGAACCCCCTGTAACATTTCACGAACCCCCAGGGGTTCATGAACCCCAGTTTGGGAACCACTGATCTAGGACACCAGCCCCATTGTGCTTAGTGCTTCACAAACACATACCAAAAGATGGTGCCTTCCCCAAAGAGTTTACAATCTAGATATGTAGGACCAGATTTTATCTTTGAATAAATCTGGCCCATTGTATTTATGTAGTATTTCTCTGTACTCAAGTAGGTTTTTGTTTTTTAATGAAGTAAATGAAGATGAGTGCAGTATATTTATCTCAATAGACTATATTAACTAGAGGGGGGAAGAGTGTTGCCGACTCTCAGAGTTTTATTAGGAGTCTCCTGATATTTGGTGGGTTTTTTTCATAAAGTTCCAGCTTTTGGAGTCATCGGATTATATGAGAATCTCAGTGTTTATTAGTTTAAATAAAAAAGCAAGTATCTAGCATTCATTTTGAAGAGAAAAGCTGGAAAATGTGATCTGAGTGTATCCTAAGGGCTCGAAAAACAGAAGACCAATAAATAGACCTCCACATTTGTTATTTTTCAGTCTTATGATTTTCAAGCCAACCTCAAGATTTTTTGAATGTTTGAAAGGAATTGGAAATACTGGGTCAATCAATTGGCTGATTGGTTGGTTGGTAGTACCATAGGAGTTGTCATCTTGGTCTTGAGTGGCCTATGCAATTAAATAAGCTATAAAAAGTGATGCATGTGCCCAATTATGCAATTTTTGCTTAAACATCTTATATTTTATTGGAATTGTCTTTATTATATGTTAGAGGTGTGAATACAATTCAAAAACGTCATCCATCCTCTCATGGAAGACTCTATTCTACATAATTCTTCTCCCCCTCCCTCCACCTCTGCTCTCATTTCATCCTACTCTCCCTATTGATGCCTATGCTCTAAGTGCCCCATATGCCTTCCCACTCTCAATTTCATACCTTCTTTCATGCTAAGCCTATGTCTGTCATGGTGCACCTTTCATAGAACACCCATCCTCTCCTGATGCACCGATGGCGAATTTGAAGGCAGAGGGACGAAATTTTGAATGAAATTAACCCCATCCAGACAGCCCCCCACAGAGCCGATACACCATACATGTCCTATTTTGAGTATGGGCTTAAGTGGGACTTGACTAGCGCAAAGGCCTTGTACTGGCCTTCTGCACATAGGTAAATTTCACTCCCAGTTAACTCGCTCTCTCTACATTCAGATCCCTCCTAGAAGTATGTTTCTTTTGCAAGGCCTTCAAATGACAACAAGCCATGTATTTAAAGTATGTATAATTAAATTAATCACCCTATATATTGCATATAATAATAAAAAGCAAATGGACAGCTATTCTACTTCTCTCTTTATGTATCAGTCATGTTCTAGTTATGTTTATTTAGGAGTAGATCATGCCTGGTCCTACATGGCCATCTGGGGAGTCAGGCCCTTTGCACCCTCTGTGTGGATGGAGTGGACTTGCCGTGGCTTCAGGCACTTGTGGGGGAGAGCAGGAGTTTCATGTCAAGCAAGTGGGCAGAGGATGGGCAGTACTATGACTCTGTGCCTGCCACCTCTGATTCTGTCACCCTTTTATCAGGTCTTAAGTGGGATATAAGTGGTGCAAAGGACTTGGGCCAGATTCTCTGGCCCACTAAGGCCACTTTGTGCGCATAAGAGCCCAGAGAAGGTCAGTGAATGGGAGCTTTCTGCTGGCAGATATCTATTGGAAGTGGCACTGCTCTTCCTGCACCCTTGATGTAAGGGAGAGAAGGAGGTGTGTTGGGGTATTCCATGGTGCGACATGGGTGGGATGGGAAGGGGAGGGGAAGAGGCCTGCTGGAATGGCACTCCACTAAACCCAATCCTACACTGGTGTAGATTAGGGCTGTTTCTCTGCAGCCCCAACTTGTGCTGATACTAGGTGTCTCTGAATCAGGGAGCCACAGCCATCTGCCTGCAGCTCGCACTCCATTGCTTGGATGGAGTGGAGAATCAAACCTCGTTTGCTGACTCTCTGCACAAGGGTGAACTGAGTAGTACTTTACAAGTACACCTCTACCCCGATATAATGCTGTCCTCGGGAGCCAAAAAATCTTACCGCGTTATAGGTGAAACCGCGTTATATCAAACTTGCTTTGATCTGCTGGAGTGCGCACCCCTCCCCCCCTGGAGTGCTACTTTACCACGTTATATCCGAATTCGTGTTATATCAGGTCGCATTATATCGGGGTAGAGGTGTAGTCCCATTGAAAGCACGGACAATACTGGTGGAGTAAGGATGGTAGAATCAGTCCCTTTGTAATTGTAATCACATTTGTCTTGGTATGAGTTGTCCTCTATTAAACCTGTGCTGTTTTATTGTTCCTCCTGTAGATGCTTGCTGATTATTTTGGTCAATTTGTTCCATTATTTTACCGGGGATTAAATATAGATGAGCGAAAGATGGCTCAGACCATAATTATTGGGGGGGGGAATTATTTTTCTTTTCTTTTTTAATAAAAAGATCTGTTCAACGTTTGTGTTTTGCTTCTGTTATCCCTATTCAAGTCTCTAACGCTTCCTAAATTATTGCTAGTAGTTCTTTAAGAACCTGAGAGGCACAGTATCTGTGTTTGCAGATTGTGCGATGTTTCTTTTTCCTAAGTAGTTCCTTACCCACTTTTTATCCGCAGCTGTATTGACAAGGTCCTCATTACTCCCTAACTCTCTCTATAGAATTTCTTTCCTCATTAACAACTCATTGAAAAAGGCAGATCAGAAGCTCAGCCATTTTAGAACCATTCATTAATTTTATTCACCAACTTACAGTGCTTCCTCTCTAATATTTCTTCTCTCCTTCTTCCGTGGGCAAGCATTAACTCATTGTACTGCTTGGTTGCCTTTGTCTTTTCCTTGCAAGCCTTAATTGACTTGCTAGGTCCTTGTTTGGTTCCTGTCCCCTTTTCAATACAGATTTTTTTTTTAATCCTTAAACATTGAGAAATCCCTTACTAAGCCCCATGGGTCACTTTGGTTTATTGCATTTCCACCTTCCTTCCATGCATGCTGGAATTGTAGTCTGTGGTGCATTAATGTTGATGAATGCTCCCCAAACCATTCTCAATCTGAATAACATCCCAAGCCTTGTCTACACACAAAAGTTGTATTGCTTTAAGCTATACCGGTATAGTTAAAGCAATACAACCCCTTCGCTAGTGTGGAGTAGGACTGAAATGAACAGGTATTAGACACCTTTATACTGGTTTAATTGCATCCACAGTAGGGGTTGTACAGATATAACTATTTTGGTAAAAAAGTCATGCACCTTACTGAAGCTGTGATACCAGTCCAAAATCTTTTGGCAGACCAAACCTGAGAAAAGGCCAAGAATAATGGAGCAATTGCAAATGATCAGGCACATAGTTGAATAACAACTAAATTTCCTCATAGTTTAGCTGAAAAAGTCAGATGGTGAAATCCTGGCCCTGTTGAAGTCAGTGGTAAAACCCCAGTTGACTTCAGGGGGGCTAGGATTTCACCCAGGGACTGGAAAAAGAAAGTTCAGCTTTTGTATCTCTTTTTATCCTTCCATCCTAAACACCAAGCTTTCCAATTTTTTTAATCTCTTCAAAAATAATGGTATTGGCAGCTGCCAGCAGTATGCTAGATTGCACATGTTATGGAAAATAACTTAGGCAGTATTTGTAGCTCAGCTGTCAGATAGTATATCCTTGCTGAGCTTGTGCTGTACACTAACTCTAATTTATCAAGCTAGACTTAAGCTGTCCTTGTGATTGCTCTATTTTTTAAAATGCAGAAAACGCTGTTAATGCAACATTAACAGACATAACACATAATGCAGAACATTCAAAGTTGTACTCCCCAAAGCAATTGTAACTCTGTTTTCTTTCAGTGTATTTATATCACTGTATAGTGTCAATTGTTACGCCAAAATATCTGTGCAGTGTATCAGAGTTACCGTTCCTATAAGAACCATTACTCTGGATCTTTGCTTTTAAAATATCAATCATTAATTGCATTAATGTAGGCTTTTAAAATTTTCTCAGTATTTTTAAAACAAAAAAATAAAAGAGGGATTGCACATTCAAATATTGATATTTTCCCCATTCACCTGTGTAGACTGGAGCATTGAAATCTTGGTATGTTAAAAATGTAAGCTAAATTCTCCCCTCAGACAGTTCCAACTCTAGTTAAATCAGTTATACTGGCCTGCATAAGTGAGAGGAGGATTTATCCTTTAATTTAAATAAAAAATACCAGGTTGTGTGTAGACAGTATGTGATGTTCAAACATTTAAACTTAACTCCGGCTCTGATAACTGGAATCCACCACTAGCATGGACCTATGTGCCAGTATGGAGCCATGTGCCATTAACCTCATTGGTACAAGGATCCATACTATTGGATCCCAGTCCGGAATCGGGACCCACACGTCAAAAGTACTGTGCTCACTAAGGACTCACTCATTGTAACGGAAGATATAAATATGAAACATCTTGAGCACAAAAAGGCATCTGAAAAAGTATTAATAATTGGAAGAACATTTTTCCATGCTCTGGTAACTCTAACAGTGGCCCATTAGCGTATTATCAAATTTTCTAAATTAAAATGAACCTTTTGAGTTGAGAACAAATGTGAAAGATTTCAATTAAAAGGACCTTTTGAAAAGAAAGAAAGAAACATTATCCCCCTAAGAATCAAGGCTTAAAATGAAAGTGGCTTCTCATTCATAACTTTAGAGTTATTGGCTCAAGACTGTAATCAAAAAGAACTTTTCTTTTAATGGCATAGGTAGAAAATTTCTTTCTTAATGATGATCTTTCTCTTTTCAGTTCTCTTGGTAACTATTTTGATTGCTTTGTTGTTTTAACTAAATAACAGTACTTAGATTCTGCCATCCAGAATTCATTGAGCAATAGCATAGGCCACGAGTGTTCCCCTTTGCAAAAACCCGTCACATCTCTGCTGAATGTAGACCGTCATCTAATTAAACGTCATGATAGCCCTGGAAAGTAAGTAAATACATATTACTATCCCCATTTTACAGCTTGTGAAACTAAGGCAGGTATGTAATTAGCCCAAGGTCACAATGGGAGTCATATCTGAGCTGAGATTAGAATTTGTGAATTTCTCATTCCCAGCCTTGTACTCAAACCTCTAGTCCTCAAACCTCTAGTCCTACCCTTTCTCTAATAATTTGTCTAATAATAATCAGTACATATATGCAGTAATGCTGTAGCTGGGTGTTTGAAGGACAGTAGCTTTTAAATACAATCCTGTAACTACAAAGACTGAAAGATACTTGTATCTTCAATTTTTCTTTAAAAACTGAGTTTTAGACCCACATAAAAATAATGAAGTATCATATTAGACTTTAGAATGCACATTTTTCATTCTCCTCTAGCTATCCATTTCGCCTGTTTTTATGTCATTTATACTGCCACAGCTAACAGTAAACAAAGAAGAAAGCTTGAGATGACATACAAGTAAGAAGGGAGTTTTAAATCTCTGAGTATGCCAGGAAACAACGAGGCAAGAACGCTGTGCAACTTGATAGCCTGTTAGTTATTTAGGAGCATCTTCAAGGCAAATTGCATATTGCAAGGAAAAGGGATTTGCTACAACACCTTATATAGCTAAAGTAACATTATTATGAATAATTAAGAGATCCTGTGTAATATCCAGAACCCATTTTAACATTTGTCTTAGGGATTTATTGTTTGATAATTCTATCCATTCCATATTACCATTCTGGAACGTCTTAGCCCCCAGAAATAAGAAAGAGACTTGATATGTGGGAGCACTGCAGAGGAGTAGCGTCCCTGCTCTGTCTCTGCTCTGAAGAAAGTGTGTCAGGGAGAGAAACAGGGGTGGGGGTGGTGCAGTGTTGCCAGATCTGAGGGAGATTGGGGGAGCGGTGTGACACAGAATAGGAGAGCAGGCCAGTCAGTTGCCACATGAGGAGGAGGGAATTGCCAACTGACTAGTCCCTGCAGGTGTCCAGAAAGGAGGGAGTTAGCAGGTCACTGAGCTCTCCCAGAGGATACATATATGAAATGGAGAGCACTGGGTAGAGCTGTGTAAATAACCAGGTTTTTGGTTTGGTGGCCCAACTGAAAAAATGGAATAAAAAAAAATCATTTGGCGGCAATACAAAACAAAATTTTTGAAACATTTTCTGCAAACAGAGAAAGTAACATCCGTTTTGGTTTGAACAAAATGTTGTGTTCAACCCAAAACAAAATGTCTTGTTTAGTCTTTGGGGTTTTTCTATCCGTAACAATGCGGCGAATTTGACATGAATTCATGAAATGTTTCTGTCAACCTGAATCTGCACATTTTTTTGGTGAACATTTTTTTTTGCCCAGGTCTAGCACCAGGCCTCCTCAGGAGGACCAGGGGAGTTACATGTGTGGAAAGGAACATCCAAGATTGGCCTGGTGCTGGCCCCAATGCAAGGATGAATCTTGGCTCTGGAAGGTTTGCAGAGCCCTAGTGGACATATAAAATGACGTCCTGTAGTAGGACCTGACTTGGGCAACTCACTTCATTTTAGTGGGATAGCACAGGGTGTAAATCAGTGTGGGAAGGCAGCGGATCTCCACCTCCCACAAAGTTTTTCCCCAGTTGTTCTGTTGGGGAGATGGGTTGCCAGACATCTGCAGAACAGCCCAGGTTGTATTAGGCAATCTTAGCTAAGCTAGAGGGGGATGATGTTTGTCCCCATTGGCCCCACCCTCACCCAATGCAAGGCTGAGCACACTGCACACTTTGTAAAGGGATGGGGGCAGTGAACCAGAGACTCCTGTGCACTCCCCCCCCCTACCCCATGCACACAGGAGAGGAGGCAGATCTGAAGGCACAATCTACTTTTCATCACTTAGGCCCCAGAATATGTATGCTTTTGCTATAATAATAACTTAATTAAAATATACACTTAAAAAGAATAACCAGGTGACTAGTATGATACAGGCCTGCTCTTGAATACAAAGGCAAAATAATGCAGCAGTCAAACTCTCTTCATTATAGTCTTCCCTTGCATAGTGAAGATAAACCAGTTAGGTACATTAATAATGCAATACCTGAGCATAATTGTATTTTTCTCATGATGTGATTAGGAAGTATTGTCATGTTATCTTGTAGACTACAGCTTCCCTATAACTTTGTGTTCCTCATTGTCCCTCAGTACATAAACAGTTTTAAAAGAAAACTTCACATGCTGCATAAACCCCAGTAGGGTATTTTTAGCCTATTTCAATGGACCGTTTATGATTTTCTCCTCAAAAAACAAATCCTGGTGACTCTTTCTGTGTGCCCTTCATGAAAAATAATGGGTAAATTTCTTGCCTCTGTGTATGTAGTGGAACCGTCTTTTAAACAAAATCTTCTGCCAACTTCTATAAAATACTGATGCTGCCCTCTGTAGGCTTTTACTATATGAAATAGCCAATGCTCATTTTAATTTTATTTTTTTATTAAAATTTGCAAAATGTAAGTACAAGAAAGAAAGAATGTAAAATATTATAGTATTATGGTTAAAACTCCTGTAAACAGTGTTTTCTGTTTATAAATATAATGGGCTAGGTTTTCTGCTGGCTGCCATGTTTTCTAGTTGAAGCAGAGTGGGGCAGTAAGGAAGCCAGTTACATCTCCCTGATTGCATGAACAATCCTGCTGCAGTTTAGAGTAAGATTATGATGCATTTTAGAGAGTACTGCCCTGCCCTCTTTGTGTCTTGTGATTTGTATTGGAAGGTTAGCTAAATGCAAATACCCATTTCTATGACCCAGCCTATTTTTTCCCATCTGGGTTGTAGCCTAAAATTTACAGTTTCCTATTAATTATTTTATTTTTGCAGCATGTTTTGGATGTAATTATGTTGGCGTTTGCAACCCATGCTGAGCATTATTACGCACCCATTGCAATTTACAAGCTTCCGATACTGTGCACTGTCTTTTGTAGCTCTGCTTTCTGATAAACTGGCCGTCCTTTATTCCTTTGCTTTGATGACACAATATTTTTGTTCATAACGGTGCTGAACTTGCTTGCTTTCCGCAGGATTACTGCCAGTAGCTTACAGTGAGTTTTCTACTTTCAGCTGAGTGTTCAAATTTACCTGGTTGTTACTATTAGCATGGTTGGTACTACTGATCGGAGAAGACCTCAGCAACTTCCAGCTTTGTTTAAACAATCTGCCCAAAACATACTCATTTTCAAAGGCAGCAGTCTAGTTCCCACTGAGAAGGTGATGGCCATCCCTTCACTCTAGGTTCTCATTTCCTTCAGTAGTTTCCAAGTGCTCGATTAGCTTCAGTCCTGCTCGTGTCCCATCTTCTCCAGCACACATGGAGAGTTCCAATCTCCCCTTGCCTTGCTGTTATTGCATGAGAGGCTAGTAGTATTTCAGAAAAGGCAGCTTTTGTGCACTCAACATGAGTTTTCTAAGTAGTCTTTGATATGTAGCCTCTGGGACACCTTTCTTGCAGTTCTCTGCCATTGATTCCAGTATGCCCCATAACTATAAATTCCTCCCCAGTAAGCTGATTTTACATTGCAGGTATTTAAAGTCCCTTATAACTAGTAGGCCACAGACTGTTAAATTCTCTTGATCTTTGCACATTCTGCTGTCTGTTTGGTTAGTGATGGAATCCCCTACCATCTGTCTGTTGTTCTCAACTATTTAACATTACTAGGTCCTCTTCTCCTGGAGACAATTCCTTAGGCCCTAAGGTTTGAGGAACAAGGAGTAGTCATTCTTCCCTGCCTATTCTGGAAAGTTGGTCATCAAGGGTTTCACTTTAGAAAAAATACCGGGGGTTGGGGGCTGTGGGCAAAGGTGTGTCAATATATAGAATATTATATGTGATTATATTATATCCTGCAAAGTCTGTGGGGACGTGGAAGAGCTGTAGTGGTCCCTCGCTCTCAAGTGGGGGAGGGAGGCCACTCTGCCTCACTACAGGCAGATTGCAAGTAACCGTCTCATAGGGGAGAGCTCCAGCTCCCTGGGTGGGATGAAGCACAGCAGTCTTTAGCCCACAGCCACCTAGCTGGGGCAGACAGCTGCAAACAGTCTGTAGAGGGGCTTTGGCTCCCTCTGGGTGGGGCAGAGTCACAAACAGTTAGGGCTCTGGCCTGTATTCAAGGCAGAGCTGTAGCAGTCTATAAGCCCAGGCCCTAAAGCATGGCGAGGTGGCAAACAGTTAGGGCTCTTGCAGGGGTGAGCACCAGAGCAGTCTAGGGGCTCAAGCAGGGGGGTGAGCACCTCCTGGCCTATGATGGGGAGGCTGCCATCCCAGGGGTGTCAGGGGACACGCAGGCCCACCCAACTCCACTGCGTCCCAGCCCACGGCCCTAACAGTGGCAGGATGATCTGCCACTGGGTCAGCAGGGATTCCAGCCCCAACATGCTAACTCACACTGCGGCAGCAGGACCGGACTAGAGTCTGGTCCCCCTGGGCTACTTCCTACCACAGACTGGGTGTAGGGTCCCGTGGTCCAAAGATCCCCTGTCTCATTGGGGTACTCGGCCGCGGGTAGCTCCAGCAATTCCTCAGGGTCCTCATCTTCCTCCCCGACAGCAAGGCATCGGTCCACTCCGGGGCTGGTCTGGGCTCTTGCAGAGGCATCTTCTAGGTTGCCAACCCACCCAGTTTGGCTGGGAGTCTCCTGGAATCAGGCTCTATCTCGCAGAGGCTATTGAAAGCAATCAGAGAGATTTTAAGCTGTTAAAAGTCCGGTGGCGCAGTGGGGCTAAGACAGGCTCCCTACTTGCCCTGGCTCCGCGCCACTCCCAGAAGCTGCCAGCATGTCCAGCAGTGGCTCCTAGGCGGAGGCACGGCCAGGGGGTCTCCACGTGTGGCCCCCGCCTCAAGCGCCAACTCCGCAGGTCCCATTGGCTGGGAATGGGGATCCACGGCCAATGGGAGCTGCGGGGGCAGTGCCTGCAGGCAGAGGCAGCGCGCAGAGCCGCCTGGCCACCCCTGAGCCTAGGAGCCACTGGCAGACATGCCACCGCTTCCAGGAGCCACCCAAGGTAAGCGCTGCCCAGCTGAAGCCTGCACCCCAAACCCCCTCCCGAACCCCAACCCCCTCCCTCAGCCCTGAGCCCCCTCCCGCACCCAAACTCCCTCCCAGATCCTGCACCCCAAACCCCCACTGTACCCATACCACCTGCCTCAGCCCTGAGCCCTCTCCCGCACCCAAACTCCTTCCCAGAGCCTGCACCCCGCATCCCCTCCCGCACACCCGCCCCAGCCCAGTGAAAGTGAGTGAGGGTGGGGGAGAGCAAGCGATGGAGGGAGGGGGGCTGGAGTGAGTGGGGCGGGGCATCAGAGAAGGGGCAGGGCAGGCAAGGGTGTTTGGGTTTGTGCGATTATACAGTTGGCAACCCTAGCATCTGCTCCCCAGAAGAGATGTCTGGTCTCTCCTGTGGCTCAGCAGCAACTGAGCTTCAGGGCTGTGTCTCCTTTTCTACATCCTGTCCCGCCCTGATACTTCCGGTGAAGGGAGCGGGGCAGGGTGAGTTTGGCTCCGCCAGGGGAGCATAGTGGTGCCTCACACTCCGGTTCGGAGGGAGGCCACTCAGCCTCACAATAGGAGCATATAGACCTATGAAAAGTCTACGTGGGGTGGGGGGACAAATGACACCCCTGTGGGTCATATCTGGAGGGGTCCTTTGCCTCCTTTAGCCAAGATACACTGGTTGCCTAATTGAAATAACTAGGGGAGCCAGATCTGCTGATGAGAGGCTCTACTGCCTTCCTTAAATGTCCTGTTCAGCCCCAGGTATATCTTTGTCTCATGTAGATAATCTAGTTCAGCAATCCTAGCCTTGAGGGGCTAATGCTTGAACCCCGGAGTGCCTTATTCATGATGCAATAAACTGGGAGTTCTTTATACTGACTAAATTGCTACTGGATTGCTGGCTCTACAGGCCATATTGTACTAACCCTCCCTGATCCTAAGTCATTGTTTGGTAACTTTATCTATCACCTTGTTACCTGGTCTGTTTTGACTAGGTTTAAACAAAATGTCAAGATCTGTGGTGCTTTTCAACTTTCTTTACGTCAGGTGAACTATCACGGAGCTCCCCTAGGCCAACTCCTTGCTCCATTTGCTCCCTCAGCTATCTATCATTCTTTAACTTCCTGGATTGGGAGGTTTAAAGGCCAAACCACAGCCCCTCTCTGTGCTCAGCCACAAGCACACATGCTAATCAACACACTTGTAATACAGCCAAATGTTTTTACAATATTCCCAGCAGCTTTTCTTTAAAGCAGCCAGCAGTTGTAGTCACACAGGCACTCTCCCAGCTCTGACCACCACCACTACTGTCACTACAAATTAGGTGGTTCATGGAACGATCTTCTCATGGAAGCCTGGGAGAATGCATTCTTTTCTCATCAGCTCCTCTAGGATTCAATGGCAAGGTCTCGAGGATGCAAATGCCCCAAAAACAAATAGTCCCTCATCTGGAGGGTGACAGAGATTCATTTTAAAAAAAATGAAAATGTCAAGTCAGCAAATGAATAATTTAGGAGGAGATTTTCAAAAGGGTCTGAAGGATTTAGGAGCATCATGCCCCATTGAAAGTCACTGGCACTTGGGCTCCTAAATCTATTAGGCACTTTTGAAAACCTCTCCGTTAAAGAATATTAATGTCAGAGTTGTACAAAGAAAAGTCTTCAAAAGAAGAATAAATGGTATATTACTGAAAGCTGTGAATGTGAAAAAAATGTTCCAAAGGCTCAACGTCCTATTAAATCAGGTGTCCCAAGATGGGTACGGAGTAAGGTTGTGTATGTAAAATTTTGTGTATGTAAAATTTAAAGTATTTGCCCAGTGGGCACCTAACTCAGTCAAATGGGCTTTTTTAACCCTGCTGTGAAAAGGGAGTACAGAGGGAGGGGTAAGCAAGGAAAAAGAACACCAAATGAAAGGGGGAGAGTGAAAGAAGAAAGGAAGTCATGCAATTCTTGATTAGTTCCTCAACCTACTTGTCCATCCCTGGCCACCAGAAGTCTTGTCGCAGTTGTGTTTTGGTTAGACCCATCCCTAAATGTCCTTCATGTCCCAAGTGAATCAAGCGATCTCTCAGGGTATGTCTACACTACCCGCCGGATTGGCGGGCAGCAATCGATCCAATGGGGGTCGATTTATCGCAGCTAGTCTAGTCTAGACGCAATAAATTGACCCCCGAGCGCTCTCCCATCAACTCCTGTACTCCACCGTCGCGAGAGGCGTAGACGGAGTTGACGGGGGAGCGGCAGCAGTCAACTCACCGCAGTGAAGACACCGCGGTGAGTAGGTCTAAGTATGTCGACTTCAGCTATGTTATTCACAAGTGTAGGCACAAGACGGTGAGTTCTCAAAATCCATTCCTTTATAAGGAACAATTCACATGATTAGGCTAGATAAGTTTATGGAGGGAATGGTTTGCTGAGATAACGTGATTTTAGTCAATTAGGCAATAACGTGCCATCGCTGGTAAAATGTGGGTCCGGCTGGAGAATCTTGCCTGTATGCTCGGGGTTCTACTGATCGCCATATTTGGGGTCGGGAAGGAATTTTCCTCCAGGGTAGATTGGCAGAGGCCCTGGAGGTTTTTCGCCTTCCTCCGCAGCATAGGGCAGGGGTCGCAAGCTGGAGGATTCTCTGCGACTTGAAGTCTTTAAATCACGATCTGGAGACTTCAACAGCTGAGATAAGGGAAAGTGGGTGGGTCAGCTTTTGTGGCCTGCATCATGCGGAAGGTCAGACTAGATGACCATAATGGTCCCTTCTGACCTTAAAGTCTATGAGTCTATGAGTCTATGATGTACATCTATATGGTTGCAAATGTGCTGGTGTCATTGTCTTGTAGGGCCATCCATTGACTATGTAACTCTTTAGGTCCTGAAGTACCTTGTCTTCTCTCATAGCTGTTGCCCACTCTGAGGTTGTGATCACTCTGATAGTGATGATTGACAATATATAGCAGTAGGAATTGCACCATCACCTAATCTCGTTCCTGCCTCTCCAGGTATTAAGAGAAGTGTGAGACAAGGGAGACTGCTTAAAAGATTGGAAGACTCTGTTACCAGACTAAGTGACAGTTGGAAGTGATGGTTTAAAGTCTTATGATGGTGATTCTAAAGGGGAAGGGTGTGTTGTATGTAGCTAGGTGCAGATAGCCAACCCATTTTGTAAGTTTGTTGCTAGGTAGTTTCTGTAGCTTTGAGTCCAGTAACTACAATTCCCAGGAGGCACCAGGGGAGGTAGAGGGAAAGGAGGAGAAGGAATGGAAGAATGTCCGCTCCGTGAAAGAGTGAGGGGAATAAACCTTACCTTTGCTGTTACTAAACTTCCTGAGTCTTCCTCAAAGAGGTTTAAGTATAAAAGCACAGTCAACTCCTGGTAGAACGGCGGGCTGAATACACTTTCTGGAAACGGGCGTTGCACATGTTTTGTCCCTGTCTACACTAGTGCACAAACCATGTTCAAACATGGCTGGGGTGGGGAGACCAGAGGAGTACTGTGTTTGACACCAGCTGTTAACTATTCCTAGCATACACACAGCCTTGTTATATAATAGTTTTATAATAGTAAAAAGAAAATCCATGTCCTCACTGGTGCTAGGCCCAATTTAGACTGTAATGTCCACGTCGCTTTAGTAGAGGTGGTGAGAAATTGAAAAGCTGAATGAAAACAACATGTTACAGAAGGGGTTTGGGCCAAATGGCAACTGACTTTTGAGCATATAATTTAAAAAAAACACATGACACAGTAGCAGGTAATTTCCTCCAGTTTTCATGCCCTGTATTTATAATGGATTTAATTTGAACAGTAGTAGACTTTTAAAAATATGATCTGTGAAGTAACCCTCAGATACCTCAAAAATACAGTAGGGTCAGTGGTACTCAGCCTTTAACAATGTACAAGCCATGTCATCATTGAGCTGCAGAGAGCCACAAAATAATAATCTGGTGAGATTCTGACATTGCATCAGTCTGAGACAATGCGGCATTTGGAAACTTCCTTGCACATCAACTACCTTCTCTCCTCTTCCTTTGACTACTGGGTTGGGTGGAAGGGTTCTCCCTCTCCGTCCCTCCGCTGGTGGCAGGGTGGGAAGGAAGCTCTGACTGACATGCATGTATCAGCCAGAAGGGGTGTGTTCCTGTGAGTGGGGTTCTGCTTGCTTTTCCTGAGACCCAGTTTGAAGCATGTGGATTCCCAGGCAAATGTGTGGACCTCAAAGCAACCACTTACAGGGCCATAAAGATAACAAGTTCATGAGCTATGATTTGCGTTTCATGGGCAAAAAAACGCACCCCACCTTTTCCTGGAAATGGTGCAAGTCAGCTGCATGGGTTAGACCTGCCTGCAGTTTGCTGAGCTAGTTTGATCACTCTCTAATTTTGATGTTTAAAGATTAATGGCACTAGCTATCCTGTTTTGCTCTTTCTAGGCCATTCATAGTGCTGCCACCCCTGATGGAATGGATAAGGGTTGCTTTGGCTCATGCAGGGCACCGTCGCAGTTTCTCTGTGGACAGTGATGATGTACGGCAAGCAGCAAGGCTCTTACTACCTGGAGTTGACTGTGAACCTCGACAGTTAAAGTAAGTCCATGCAAAGAAATAATGATTTGAAAAACCTGTAGCTCTTTCATAGTGACAGTGATTTAACAGGCAGAGTAAGGGCTTTGTTATGTCCTCAGATGTGCAGAATGCTCATTCTCGTCACTGTATATCTTGTAAAATCAGCTACTGTATTTGTTCACATGCCTGTACAAGCCAGTTTCACAGGCTGCATGGTAATGTGCCTGCATACCTAACAACTGGCTCAAGCTCTGAATCTGTTCATAAAATCTTGGTTTGTCTTTTACCATTACGTTCTGCGTGATAATGAGAGACTGAAGTCTTCAGCTAATTATGTCTGTTTCATTGTGTTCCTGTTACAAAATACTGAGCTGTAATGTATAGGGCTGTATATATTATATTGTTTTCTGCAATAGTGGTTTATACAGCACATTTACAGATAAAACCAGTTCTTGTAATAAAATTACATTTTTGATCCTGAAATCACTGTAATTGAAAGATGTTGCAGGTCTGAATAATTCAATACTTATTTTTAAATATGTTAGATGTGACCTTCTAATGAGGCCCTAAAGTATGTTTTCAGTATATGTTTTTAATGCGCTGCCTTTTCTTACTCATGTATGCCTGTATAAAACAGCTTCCTAGTGCATACTTGATTCTGGGTTATATTTGTTTTAGATGTTTATATGAAAAGCTCTTATGAATGTGTCAAAAGCGGAATTATTCATCAAAGTTGCTTAATAGCTGCAGCACACACTGTAGCTTGCCACTCGTCAGACACTAGTGAATTCAAACCCAAGCTCATATTTTTCAGCACCCTGTCACTCATACTCATGCTCAGGTGATATATGTATGCTTTCCTGCAACACAGAAGCATGGAAATGATATACATGATTAGATCTGACACCCTGCATCATAGCAGATGTATTTTGTTGACTCTGGTTTTCCAACACACGTTCACTAAATATTATAATATTTTAATTTGAGACTGGACTAATGCTTTCTTGTTTGAATATTTTATTAAATGTGTTGAATTTAAAAGCTAAATCTTGAGGTTCATATTTCAAATATTGACTGTAACTGTTTCATATGAAGCTAAATATCCCGGGCCCGATTGTCAGCAGGACTTAACATTTCACTGCTTCAGCTGAAGTCTATGAGGTCTGCCAATGCTCAGCTTCTTTGATAATGAAGCTCTTAATTTTAAAAAGGCACAACTAACAAAACCTTCCCAATTAAATTCGCTGATACAATTGTAGAAAAGTCCATATTATTTCTTCTAGCCCCTTGAAAGAACAAAAATCATGTTTTGATATGATAAGAATCTACCGTTGTTCTGCAGTTAGCATGCGTATAGAAAAACATTGACTGTCTTTACCTTTTCTGCCATTTTAACAGAAGTTAAAGTTTTAAAACCAGGTTATGTTAGAGTGAATTGTAGTGATGTCCCAGTTAATTGACTGATTATTGAGAAGAAATCAGTGCTCAGTTAAAGCAGCCATCCAGAATTCAGTTTATAAAGAAAAATAAACTATAGTCACTTTTCAGCTGTCTTACAGTCTGGAATGAGAATGGAAAGTATGATCTAGATAGAATTAATGAGGGTTTGATTTCCATTCCCATTTCCCAAAACTAAGGTCACTGTATACTGCTCTGCCAGTGTAAAGGGGCCTTCAAGTGGGTGTTAATGTGACATTTAAAGGCCCTTTACACTGCCACAGTGGTGTAGAGTGTGCTTGCTGTAACTGAGAATCAGGCGCTGTGTGTCTGTAATACTGAGATCAAAGGAAAGGCTGCTGCTTGTTGGAAAGCATCATGACATTAATTTGAAATCTTGCTACTTGTAATGTTTTATTTGTGCTCAGTACAGACCCTCAGCACTCCTCATTTCCACCCAGTCGTTGTACCAGCCTCTCATTTCTCCCCAATGAGCAGCAAAAGCCTTGCATCTCCCCAGTCCTCATCAAGCATCAATTCTATAGTTGCCAAGGCTTTGAAATATTTTCAAGAGGCAATTCTTCAAATAAACTGAGGGACTGAGGACAGCTGGAGGATTTTGTATGTAGTCTGAGACATTTTAGATTATTTTTTATAAAAAATATCCTAACTACTGGGAGGCTTAAGCCTGAAAATGTTATCAGTTTTTTCTTAAGGATCTTTTCTCTTACTGGTCCAGAAGGCAAAAAACAAAAAGACACCCTCTCCCCACAAACAAAACAAAAAGAACCAAAACTAAATAATACACCATATGCTACATTTTCTGTCCTGTGTCTACCATTGTGACATTACATTATTCCTCTATGTTGATTCATGGCCTATTGTTAAAAATGTAAGACAGAATCTGCTTCCACGCTACAATACATATTCTAGAAAAGAAGTTTGGAAGAATCTCAAAAGACTTGGAGTTCAGGATCAGTTCAGATAAAAAATCGACTGTTCAGTGTCCTATCTGAACCTCCAGCAAAGAGATCTCCTACCATATTTTTGTGACACTTCCCAGCTCAATCACACACCCCTATGGTCAGGCACCTAGTATGTGGGTTTGTAAATCATCTCAGCCTTATTTCTCTCCTTCCTCCCAAAATTTCCCTTCCTTCCTCCTCCCACTATCTCCCTTCAAGCGCCCCTTCTCTGTCTACTGTCCTCTTCTGCACAGAGCAGGGGAACCAACAAGGAGGCAATGAAATCTGTCAAGGAGTGAGTAAGATGACTGCCTGCCTGGTAGCTAGGAGATACACCTGCAGCCAAAACTATAATCTTGATGGTCAAGGGAAATCCTGCTGCTCTGTGGGACATAGGGAGAAAGTTAGGGTCTGTTTCAGTAAATAAGAATTGTTGGTAAGTATTATCTCATCCCCCAGTGTAATGCTCTCCTTCACCAATCCAAATTCCAGTATCTCCAGCAACATCTGATTCCTTTCTTCATCATTTTCAGATGTCCCCCACCTGCAGATCTGTTTTCCATCCTCACCCCCCGACCTGTCCAGTTGCCACTCAACAAATCACACTCCCAATCTTTAATACGGGTTCAAGACCATTATTGCTCCTTCCCCAACAAGAGCAGTAGAAAAAAGTGGATGGAAAAGCAGTCAGGACATATTGAGGGGAGCAATTCTGCTGACCTACTGTCCCATCTGGGAAAAGATCAGGGCAGATGATCTGAGTCAGAGAGTGGTGAGCAGCCTGAGGACCTACTCCGCTGAGAGTTAAAGGATAATGTGATAGACTGGTTTATTCATCTCATACACAGTGATAGCAAGTGTCATATCTGCATCAAGTATCATCTGCAGCTTCCCATATGGAGACCTGAAGGGGTCAGTTTTGTCATTTTCCAATGCGTATGTGAAGCCAGTCAGAGCATTAATATGATAACATGGTCTGAAGAATCAATATTCTGGTGATATCAAGATCTATATCCCTGCCCTTTCCTACTAAGGCAATTCTATCTTGCTATTTTCTCACTATTTTGGGGCCAGATTCACTCCTTTGGTTCTGCTAGCTCAGTGGCTCTCAACCTTTCCAGACTACTGTACCCCTTTCAGGAGTCTGATTTGTCTTGCGTACCCCCAAGTTTCACCTCACTTAAAAACTACTTGCTTACAAAATCAGACATAAAAATACAAAAGTGTCACAGCCACTATTACTGAAAAATCGCTCACTTTCTAATTTTTACCATATAACTATAAAATAAATTGATTGGAATATAAATATTGTACTTACACTTCAGTGTACTGTATAGTATATAGAGCAGTATAAACAAGTCATTGTCTGGATGAAATGTAATTTGTACTGGCTTCACTCGTGCTTTTTATGTAGCCTGTTGTAAAACTTGGCAAATATCTATTTGAGTTGGTGTATCCCCTGGAAGACCTCTGCGTACTCCCAGGTAGTTGAGAACCACTGTGCTAGCTGATCTCAGGTTTCAGGCTCTTGGTAGTAATATGTTCACATGGAGCTGGAGCATGGTAGCATAAGCCTTCTGCAACCCAGTTCCAATGGGGAACCCAGAGCAGGCCGCCGTAGCCCACATTGAGCGGGGCTGGCTAGCAGATGCACTAATTCAGAAGTCTGGTGACCCTCTACTAGCAGGGTTGCTCTAGAGCTGCAGTTATAAAATAAAGCTGCTTCCCCCTACAAGGGAAAGATGAGCTGTGGTATCTCTGCCTGCCTTCCTCTGCAGGTTAATGCCTCAACCAGCACAGTGAGGTCTTGGCTTCATTTGTTCCGTATCTTGGTGCAGTCCAACTAGTCCCTTCCATGTTTCTGAGGTGGGGCCCCCATGCAGGATTCCATGTTCAGACATATCAAAAGCTGCGCAGTGGCCGAGCGATACCAGTACAGATATATGGCCTTGTCCATCATTGCCACCAGCGCTCCCTCTGTTCCGTGTCCTGGTATGAATCCTGACTGAGAGGGCTCCAGGACACTAGATGGAATTGGAGAAAAATCTTTGTGAACTTCCCGGTTAGCTTGCTCAGCAAAGGGAGATTAGACAGGAGGCAGTAATTAACTAAATCAGTTGCCTCAAGAGATAGTTCCTTAAATACTAACTGGAATTAAGTAGTGTTTAGTGGTGGGACAGGCTCCAGCCAAGTCAACAAAGTTCTGAAAGTAGGAGTCATTTCTGAGCAGGAGCTGAACATGGTATGACGATGGTCAGGAGTGGCTTCTCTCACCTCTGAAATATTCAATATTGGTGACTTTTTCTCCCGGAGGCAGACCTCCCCGCAGTGATCCATTCCTAATGGATGATGCTTAGTTAGGATTATTGTAATGTGCTTTATTTATAGCTGCCTTTGGAAACAACTCACACATTACAGCTAGGGCAGAATGCTGCAGCATAACTGCTCAGGGATTGTTTTTGCACCCAAGGGTAGATGAGAACCTACCTTAACTGTCTGCCTCCTATCCAACAAGCATTACTGCCAAGATTGTGCAGCTCCTTGTGCGAGATGAGAGCCAATGAGCCCTATCATGGACGTTACTGGCTGTCTCATGGTGTAATCTCAAGAAGATGAGAGAGGGGGCCCACTACCTCAAGGGCCCATAGCTCTGCAGTCTTTCTAACTCCTGTGATTTTATCACCAGGCTTGCAATATTTAGCGGGTGGTTTTTTTTTGTAAACCCCAGTTCCAGGAGTGATGTGATTATGTGAAAATCTCAATTTTCATTTTTGAGAAGTTTTAAGTTTCTAACCATCATGGTTCTGGAGTAAAGCTGGAAAAAGTGACCCCTGAAGGCTCAAAAACCAGACAAGAAATACAGAGAATCCAATTTATTTATTTTAAAATCTCATCATTTTCAAGCCAATCTCATGATTTTGGGGAGCTGACTCATGATTGTTGAATGCGTGGGGTTGGTGACGCTGACTCTAGAATGCTCTCTTCCTCTCAAGAGCATATCTTTGGCCTGCTAGGCAAAGCTCAAGACTTTTTGTTTTCTTTTTACTTTTACATTTCTTGAGAGGTTTCGTTTATTTTAATAACAGATGATGCCATTTCCAGTTTTAAGTGGGGGGAAGACCTCTAGTGGTAATTAATATGATAGCACTTACATTGCAAGCACATCACCTCTTTATTTATATGGCAGTGGCTAAAGTGATGCACCTCCTAAAATGACAGCCCAGACACAGAAATGGGGCCATATTACACTCTTTGACCTTGTGTACACACAGGATGGGGTGGAGTGAGGTTGGTTAATTTGCACTGAGTTTTTTGGCACACACACTCGTACGTACTAAATAGTATGCAATAATTGCATACAGGCTGTCAGCTGTTTTCAGGTTCGGTACCGACCAGTGTGTCTATGCAGCAGGGACTTTGTGCAGAGTAAGCATGCAGCATTCTGGACAGGTATCCCATAGTGCTCTGGTGGAACCCCATTCAAGTCCATGGGATTGCACTGATGTAAACATAGCTGCCCAAGTTGTGAAGGCTCCGTGTGAGACAGTTCTCTGCCTGTGCAGTTGAGGTGTCTGTGTGTGGAGGTAGATCAAATCTCTCCTAGCCTACATATGGGCAGAAGCGGGAGAGGAGCCAAGGGTAGCTGGGGAGGGGGTAGAGGGAGCCAGGGAGATGGTGGATACCAGAGTACTGGAAGGAGTCAGGGGCAGCCTGAAGGAGGGAGGTTGCTGGGGGGCGGGGTAACGTGGAACAGGTTGGATGAGGGAATGTGGGGTAGCCTCCCTTATTCTACCCCAGGCCCCTTCAGCCTGTTCCTCTCCTCACCCTACAGCAAGGACTTGGTCTAGCCATCAGCCACCAATGCCTTCCTCTCCCAGCTGCCCACAGCGCTGTCGTGAAACCAGCAGGCGGGTGTTCAGTGTGGTGGTAGAGCAACTGTTTCTCTTCCTTCAATGATAGTACCATAGCAGTGCCAGGTGGTGGAGAGGGTGAATTTCAGGGGAACCCTGCTTTTTCTCTGCAGGCTTGCTGTGATTGCGGCTTTGCTGGGTGTATGACATCCTCCAGGTAGGGCTGGGGGAGATGCACTGTGGGACTGCTGAACATGTGTCGTGTCCAGTGCATCATACTAACCAGCCGTGTGTAAATTAATGCAAAATGTGGCCCCATAGTATCTAAATCCTTCAGCAATATTTCCCATAAGTCTGAACATTTATATGTGGCTGCAGTGATGTATGGGGCTGCTGCTAAGTTCTTTACTTGTCTGTACCCCATGCCCCATTCATACCGGCTAACATTTGAAAGCTATAAAGCTCCTGTGATTTGGGACAGAAACAGTGATAGTAGTGCTGATGGCTGAGCTCTTATTAGCCCTAGCCAAAAGGCCAGTGTCTAGTCTCATACTTCTGGATCCTGGCATTCAATATAGTCAGTCACAGGACACAGCTACAGCCATCCCGCTTGAGACAGGGGGCAGGGGTCAATAGAAATACTTTGAACTAGTTAAAACAACAAGGAGTCCTTGTGGCACCTTAGAGACTAACAAATTTATTTGGTATAAGCTTTCGTGGGCTAGAACCCACTTCATCAGATGCATGAAGTGAAAAATACAGGAGCAGGTATAAATACATGAAAGGAGGGGGGTTGCTTTACCAAGTGTGAGGTCAGTCTAACAAGATAAATCAATTAACCGCAGGATACCAAAGGAGGAAAAATAATTTTTGAAGTGGTAAGAGAGTGGCCCATTACAGACAGTTGACAAGAAGGTGTGAGTAACAGTAGGGAGAAATTAATGTTGGGGAAATTAAGTTTAGGTTTTGTAATGACCCAACCACTCCCAGTCTTTATTCAGGCCTAATCTGATGGTATCCAGTTTGCAAATTAATTGCAGTTCTGCAGCTTCACGTTGGAGTCTGTTTTTGAAGTTTTTTTGTTGAAGAATTGCCACTTTTAGTTCTGTTATTGAGTGACCAGAGAGACTGAAGTGTTCTCCTACTGGTTTTTGAATGTTATGATTCCTGATGTCAGATTTGTTTCCATTTATTCTTTTGTGTAGAGACTGTCCGGTTTGGCCAATGTACATGGCAGAGGGCCATTGCTGGCACATGATGGCATATATCACATTGGTAGATGTGCAGGTGAACGAGCCCCAGATGGTGTGGCTGATGTGGTTAGGTCCTATGATGGTATCCCTTGAATAGATATGTGGACAGAGTTGGCACCGGGGTTTGTAGCAGGGTTTGGTTCCTGGGTTGGTGTTTTTATTGTGTGGTGTGTAGTTGCTGGTGAGTATTTGCTTCACGTTCGGGGGCTGTCTGTAGGCGAGGATTGGCCTGCCTCCCAAGGTCTGTGAGAGTGAGGGATCGTCCTTCAGGATAGGTTGTAGATCCTTGATGATGAGCTGGAGAGGTTTTCGTTGGGGGCTGTAGGTGAAGGTTAGTGGCATTCTGTTACTTTCTTTGTTGGGCCTGTCTTGTAGTAGGTGACTTCTCAGGACCATTCTGGCTCTGTCAATCTGTTTCCTCACTTCACCAGGTGGATATTGCAGTTTTAAGAACGCTCGATAGAGATTCTGTAGGTGTTTGTCTCTGTCTGAGGGATCGGAGCAAATGTGGTTGTATCTTAGGGCTTGGCTGTAGACAATGGATCGTGTGATGTGGTCTGGATGGAAGTTGGAGGCATGTAGGTAAATATAGCGGTCAGTAGGTTTCTGGTATAGGGTGGTGTTTATGTGACCATCGCTTATTAGCACTGTAGTGTCTAGGAAGTGGACCTCTTGTGTGGACCGGTCCAGGCAGAGGTTGATGGTAGGGTGGAAGTCGTTGAAATCTTGGTGGAATTCCTCAAGAGCCTCCTTCCCATGGGTCCAGATGATGAAGATGTCATCAATGTAGCGCAAGTAGAGTCGGGACCTAAGGGGACGAGAGCTGAGGACGCGTTGTTCTAAGACTTGGAACAATGCTTCCTCAGCTCTTGTCTCCTTACGCCCCGACTCTACTTGCGCTACATTAGTCTCTAAGGTGCCACAAGGACTCCTCGTTGTTTTTGCTGATACAGATTAACACTGCTACCACTCTGAAATCTGAAGTAGTTGAAATCTTTTCTTGAGTGTAGTGATGGGAAATGACACTTCTACCTTCAGACCCCTCACATGTGGAGTTCTCAGAGCTCAGGTCTCTCCTTGGTCCTATTAAATATTTATGTGCAGCCACTGGGAGAAATGACGAAACTTCTAGAGCTCAAGTGTCAACAATATACAGATAACACACATCTCTGCTATTTGCAGTTTGTCATAACGAAGACCTTGGCTACACTTGTGAGTTACAGTGCAATAAAGCAGCCCTGGGCACCCTAGCTCACTCTCTGTCCACACTAGCAAGGCATGTAGAGCGCTCTGACTCCACAGCTACAGCGCTGCTGGTACTCCACCTCGGCGAGTGGAATAACGTTTGCTGCACCCCTGCTGGAGCCCCGCGGCACCAGTGTGAACGAGGTGTTGCATTACTGTGCTGTGATCAGCCTCCAGAAATGACCCATAACCCCCTTAAGTCAAGTGGCCACTCTTGTCATTGTTGTGAAATCAGCTGCAAGAATGTGGAAATGCCCTTTCAAAGCTCCGTGAAGCCGGCTGCTTATCAGCTCCAAGAAAAAGCCAACATTTACTGTTTGCTTTGAGTGATGGGAGGGGAGGGGGGTCTGAACTTACAAAACAGCATGCTGACACACTCTCAGCCCCCCAAATACTCACTCTCTCTCCCCCCACATACACACAACACACTCCCTGTCACACTCCACCCCACCCCCATTTGAAAAGCACGTTGCAGTCACTTGCATGTTGGGATAGCTGCCCATAATGCACCACTCCCAATGCTGCTGCAAGTGCTGCAAATGTGGCCACGCCAGTGCGCAAGCAGCTGTCAGTGTGGACAGACTGCAGCGCTTTCCCTACTGCGCTCTCCGAAGGCAGGTTTAACTCACAGCACTCTACATCTGCAAGTGTAGCCATGCTCTAAGGGTTAAAGCAGTGAGGAGTGCTCAATAGCTCAACTATCTCCCCTCTCCCTGGCTTGAGGGAGCAGAACTTCCCAATAACTGCATCTTTTCCTGGATGAGTGTGGTGAGAGTTCTCCCTCCTGTTTTAATCTACTTTTGCCATGGATGATAACTCCAGGATGATTCAGTCATCCCAACACAGGGCTGAGATCAGCATACACACGCGGAAGAGTTGGCAAAAGCTGAATCCTAGCAAGACGGAAATTATTATACCTGTGAGCAGAGGGAAATGATTCAGAGAGTTGGCCACCACGGTACAGCCCCCGCCAATTGAGGATGCATACCTACAGATCATTGAGACAGTCAGTCGTTGGGAGTTTGTCTGGATTTCTTGCTGACGCTATGCTCACTTATAGCAACAGCCACACAAAACATCTACAATCTATGACCACCTGGGAGATCAGGTCCCAACTTTGCTGATGATGAATTGGCCATGAAAATGGTGTATCACCTCCTATCTGGATTACAGCAATGAATTCAATTTGCGGGTCAAAGCATCAACCCTGAGAAGACTGCAACTAGTGGAGAAGGCAGCCGCATACCTCATCAGCACCACAGATGACCAAGAGCACCTCACCTCTGTGCTCTGCTGACTACACTATCCCACCCACAATAATGAGTTAAGTTTAAAGATCTCAGTCCTTATTTTCAAAGTGGCCTAGGCTCAGAATACCTAAGAGACCTCTTGTCCTCTGGGACCATCGTTGTCATTGATGGCTCTATTCCTCAGGAGCAATAGAATTGTCTACCTCAGGGTTCAAGCTCATCTGGACAGAAGACATGAGGGCCTTCTTTGGGGCTAGTCCCACACTGTGTAACTCTCTCTTGTGGGAAATAAGCACCAGCATAAACCTATATGCCAGTCCAAACGCAAGGGGTGCTGCTTTGATCTTGCTTTCCTTAAAAACAACATATAGCGTAGCTTGGCTCTCTCACCAACAGAAGTTAGTCCGGTAAAAGATATTACCTCCCCCGCCTTGTCTCTCTAATATAGTGTAGCATGTTAATTTACTCCACACCCCACATACGCACATGCGCGCACACACAATTTCCCCCTGGAGGCGAATGAAGAGCAACTGCGTTTGATAGACATTAGTCTCCTTATTTAATTTTCTAATTCTGGAAGCCACTCAGATCCCATGGTGATGGCGCAGCATAAGAATCTGAACAAATTGGGATAAATAGAGACTGTGGGGGAGAAAAATATTGCCACTGGTTTTAACTCTCTTAATATACATTGGACAGGGGGAGCTCTTTGGAGGGACACAGTGGAAAAATAAGATATTTTTCTATCTAATTAGGAACAGTCCCCCTTAAATAGGGGTAGTTGGTTTATATGTCTCTCTCCTTGAGAGTCCTTGTTCTTCCCACAAATGTTGACTAATCCTTTAACACCAGCGGTGGCTGCTGCAGTAATTAGGCACAAAAATGCCAACACAGTATGTGGCTGCAAACAAACTCCTTGACAAAATCCAGCAGTCCCTTGGTGCAGATTATGCCAGAAGATGAAGGGAATGTGAATACTTAAAAGGCAGCATGCAGGTTTCCTGATGTGAATCTCAACCTATTTTGCCTACTTGATATCTGAGGCCAATAATAATAAGGAATTATTTAAGTCTAGGCCCTTTTCAGTGTCGGGGCCAGAACACACTTTGATTTTACTTGATGTAATATTCCATATGCTTGAGTTCTGTAATGAAATCGTTGTTACAATACAGACAACATATAGTACAGTATTATAGTGGTTCTGAGGGGTTTGAATTAATTATTCTGGTTAGAGCTGAGCCAGAAACAAACTCCTGCCCATAAACTTTGGGATTATTCAAAATCAGAAGCCTTATCCAAATTTTACAAATGACTGCTGCCTTTATAAAGAGGCTAGTATATTATAAGTAATTTGAATCTGGATCCAAATTTTGTAGTTTCAGCACATCTTTAATAGGTTTGTCAGTATCTGTAACCCATTATCCTCATTGTCTCCTTGACTAGAATGACATGTATATTGACATATATCCAGAATGTTTTTATTTCACTGTTTAATATGGATCCTGATTAAAATAATTTAAAAGATTTTTATTTTCGAATTTTAAAAAGAGACCCCCTCCTCCACCTTTGGCAATAATTAATCTCAGTCTTTGCGAAGTGGTTGTGACTGGACTAATTTTGCCATCCCTGTTAGTGAAAACACAATAGTTTCTGGATAGCATTTACATTGTGCTCTCCTTACCGTTATCAATATAATATTTCCACTCAGGAAACTCCTGAGAAAAGGAGTGGTGACAAAGTTAAATCAAGTTAATTATTAGTATTATTTGTTTTGTGATAGCATCTATGAACTCCAGTCAGGGACCAGGACCCCCAGTGCACTAGGTGCTGTACAAACACAGAACAAGAAAAATGGTTTTCCCCCCAAAGAGCGTAAACATTCCAAATGAATCATTATAATGAATTAAAATATTAAGATGCAAATCATTATGGAATCTACCACAACTTTACAAAGTTATAATCAAGCAAACAACATCTACAGACTCATTACCCTCATTTTGCATTTTAGACAATGGGCATGGTGAGCAGTCTCAAAGAGCCAAAACACCCAGATAACTTAATTGATAGAGAAGGGTTTGAGGCTTACGTCTCAGTTTGAGCAGTAAGGTTTTAGGTGCTCAGATACCATGATGATGATCATGGGGGGGAAAAGAAAAAGCCTAGATAGAAGTTTCCGGCCTTAGTTACACTGATGCAACATTATTGACTTCAATTGACAGCAACATAATATTCTGCTCTCCATTTCTTACAAATCAGTTGTGCTTGAAAAAAAATTACATATATATATACACATATATATCTATAATATATTATATAATATAATATATATATATAAAGTGAGAACATATTTAGAATATGTTTTCAATGGGTTTTTTACATTTCCAAAGCATTACAAAGTTTAAAAAATTTGACCATGACAGCCCACAACCAACTGTGATGATAAACCCAAAACCAAGTAATTAAAAAAACCTCTACAATATAGAGTAACATAAACCATGCCTAACACTGTTAAAATAGAAGCACCTTGCCCATTCATCATCCATTAACCCAAACTTACTCAGACAACAAATAACTTTATTTTTAGAGAGACACCCAAACTCTCTCTAAATCACACACTCTAAGTAAATGTGAAAATAATTTCCAAGTCTTAGCTGCCAATATAAAACCTGACAGTTATGCTTTCATAATATGTGTAATCTTTCTGCCAGGTGGAGCCAGCGGCAACCAGAGCCGGGTTCAATATCTAGGGGTTCCTTTTCAACAATACAACACAGAACTGGCTCAAGCCCCCAGCCACACACCACCCCGGGGTGCCTCGGAGAGGCAATACTTCCCCTCTCGCAAGTACAGAGTCTTGAGTGTAGAAAATAAACTTTTAATGAAAGGAGGGAAGTGACCCAGCATTACTTAGGGACAATGCCGCAAGCAGAATTCATAACCATAAAACTGTGAGCAGGTCACCCACCCCAGAGTGCGTGGGGCAGAGTCTTCTGCCTCATGTTCTTGAGTTCTACAACCAAAAGTTCCTTTACAGTGCCTCCCTCTGCTCCCACACCATACCCCACTCATAGTGGTCGTCCTTGGTTACTCAGGACCCTGGGTTCAGAAGTGCATCTGTGTGAGTTCACCTCCCACCTGGGGAAGAAGACATCTGGCTTGCTCCATCATCTGAGCACTTGCTCTGGCTGGCTGCCCTGCCAGCTGCTGTTCCTCGCTGCCTGGCCGCACCCCCAGCCACTGTTCCTGGCCACCCTGCTAGCTGCTCCCACCCGCCAACTGCTTGCCACTTTCGCCAGCCACTCCCACCAGCTGCCCGTCAGTTATCTTCTGCTGCCACCTGCACCTCTGCTGTGACCTCTGTAGGTCAATCGCTTAGTGATTTTTTAGCTCTCAGCAGGCAGGGCAGAAACACTGCACCACCACAAGTGATTTCAGCTCTTATTGAGTACTTAAAAATAACAAAAGGCTCCTAGTGAAGCCTATTTAGCTCTATCCTTGAACAGCAGGGAGGAACAGGTTAAACCAGACCGGGGACCCTTAGGGAGAGTCAACACATCCTGTCTGGGACACCTATCCCCATCCCTTTTACTTTCACAGGGGTGTGGCATTCAAGCCCCTGCCTTAGCGAGTTCCTTTCAACTGAGGGTGACCCCTCAATTAGGTAGGACAGGCTCAGCACAGTTCTGCTCCCCTTTACGCATGCAATAAAGATAACATTTCACTACCCCTGAATTCAGATTTACAAATTTTATTAAAGCTAATATTAAAATTATATAATAGGTTAATGAAATAGTGTCTGTACATCTGGGTGTAGTGCTTAGATTATTCAAAAGTACAAAATCTGGTTTAAACATCATAAAATACATATAGTACATAATCTGCAATAACCCAAATTTAGGTGAATAAATTTAACAATACAGTTTAGATATTAGAATCCGAATACTCGGGGACATCACTCATGAAAAATTATACAGAAAGTTGGTTGTAGAAAGTAAATATAGGAATGAGTGTAGATTGTCCCTCAGTAATTGAGCATTTGAGATAGGTTATTTCTTAGTAGATATAATCCATCAGAGAAGTATTTCAGTTATTTTCCGATTTTGCTTCTCATCGGCACTCCAGCTCATTTTAGTGTTTTGTAACCCAACACCAGCCAAAGTTGATCACTTTTGAGCAACACAGCTCCTGTCTGCTGGATACCTAGGCAGAGTAGGTGTGTTCATATAAATACAGTTTGCTCCTTAAGTCTCTCCCCCTCCCAGCTAGCTGTCAGGGAAGAGCTCTTCATACCCTGCTTATATCTGAATTTGGGGAAAAAATAGGACAAGAGAAAGAATTTACCCTGCAAATAAGGGCACATTATACAGACAGACTATTAGCTTTTGAACCCTTTCAGAAGTTTGAATATTCCAGAGGATGACAAACTACCATGATGACCAAAAAAAAACCCACCTTGACAATGGCCACTTGCAAATAATTAATGTTACCATGATACTTGCAATACAGAGCCACAACAATGTTAATTACTTGGAGTGACACCATTGTAATGATTTTGATGGTGACCCCTGCAGAAGAAATATCTGTGAGGAATTAAAAAGGGATTTGGAGAGAAATGTGTCATACTGCATTTTAAGTTGAATAATATGGTCTCTGCAGCTTTTAAAATATAAGGTTTCACCTGCTCCTAAGTTTCTCCTTCCTTACAGTGGCCATTGTAGGTTTGATCCAAGAGAGGGCAAGGAACTGTTGGAACGTGTCGAGTCAGTGCAATTTAGAGCACAAATATGTGTAAATTTGTAGAAAAGCTGGTGCTAGGTGTGAATGTAGATTGGGGGCTCCAAGCAGCCTGGACATCCTTTGAGGCGGCTGACCCATAGGAAATTGGTGATCAGCACCACTTACATTATAGATATGGAGGTGGCATTTTATTCAGAGGGAGTACTCTTCTCTGGGAAGGTTCTGTGTAGTGTTAACTTTGTCATTGGGCAGCCTCCTGAGCCTGCTTCCTTCCAAGGAATAGACTCTTAGAATCTGTCTGACATAGTTGTTGTACAAAGAGTGACATCCTAACACCTGTGACAAGTCCTTCCCTGACTAGTAAGTAATCAGCCAGCCAAGGAAGAAATTCTAAAGGTGTCAGGTGGGCTGCAGAATTGCAGCCATTACAGAGCTATCAGCAAGGGAAACGAGAAGGAATCTGCCAAAGATTCCCACCTCCTCCCAAATGCACAGTGCCACTGTAAAACAGCAATGGGGCTTTTATATCATAGGTGGTGACTTAAGGCAGGAGTCCCCCCACACCCTCGTTTTCATTCATGAGTGGTGGCATGAGCACTTCACCAGCCCTCATGGATAGCTCAGTGGTTTGAGCATTGGCCTACTCAACCCAGGGTTGTGAGCTCAATCCTTGAGGGGGCCATTTAGGGATCTGGGGCAAAAATCTGTCTGGGGACTGGTCCTGCTTTGAGCAGGGGCTTGGACTAGATGACCTCCTGAGGTCATTTCCAACCCTGCTATTCTATGATTCAAACAAAGGAAAGGATTTTCTTCTAATTAAAAGAAAAATCATAGGAACTTGTCACTTATCAGGACTAGAACAACACAGGGAGGTTACTCTGTCCCTGGCGCCTGCGCCTATGGTCTCCACAGCCCCAGAAGGAGATGGGCAGGAACAAGAGGCAGATGAAAGATAGAGAAGTGGGTAGGGTTTTGCAACTCCTTTATGTGTAAGCAGCTGTAGATTTGTTTGGAGGCGGCTGGTTCGTTGCAACAGACTGGCCTTGCCTTTCAGTAGGATGTCCTGCCATGCAGCTAACATCTGTGTCCTGTGCCGTTTGGAAGACTATAAATACTTCTTGGGGGGGAAAAGCCATAAATTGGCCATGCAGTTGGGCTGTTTAGTTCTATTTGCATTGGCATTTCAATCACACTTAGGGAAAGACTTCTATTTCTATGAACACACAATTTCACATGCCATTACCCTTAAAAGCACTCTTGAAAATATAGCCCTATATGTTTAGCTCTCTTAACCATTCCTTGTAAGTTATATTTTGCAAGATTTTTAGTATTTTAGCCATCCTTTCCTGACCTCTCTGAATCATCACTATATTTCCTGTAGCAGTGTGCAAACCTTGTGTCGTATGCCATGTACAGGCTCACTTACCGACTTAATTTTACATTCTCTTCTATTTGGTTCCTATGCTGTGTCCATTACTGTAGTGTCTTTCTCTGTTAAACTTCTGTTTATATAACATAATATTGACCTCAATCCTGCTGCATTTATTCATGTGAATAGTCCCACTGGTTTCAATGGGACTATACAGCTACTTGTATGAGTGAGAACTGCAAGATTGGGCTCAATACTGTGTTGTTTGCTTGGGGTTTGTTCTGTTTGCTTTTGTTCGTGTGGGGTTTGGGGGTTTGTTTGTTTTTTGTAAAATATAACTCTTCCCTTTCCATTTTCCATCTACTATACCACCCATATGTCATTTTTCTGCAGTATTACCAATGAACCAATGTTCTCCTATTCTGTACTTGTGTTTCCTAATTTTTGCTCTGTCTCTAAGACTACTTTGTATTTATCCTCATTGAATTGCATTTTTTTCCAACCTACTCATCACTCTCACTTTTCAAGATCTTGTTGCATTTTCTCCTCAGAAGCATTTACCCTTCCCCGCATCCTGCTTTTTAAAAAATCACTCCCCAATTTGACCATTTATTTACTCTTTCATCCAGGCCATGAGTCAAAATATTAAATACTGTCTGTGGGATTCTAGCAGATATTTCTCTCTGCTACTGCAGCTGGAACCAGAATCCCCACTAGCCATAGATGCAGCAATGCACTAGTGATGGATCCTCTGTAGGATACCAGAAGGCATTGAACCATCAATAATCACACTGAGCTTGTTTTTTTCTAATCAGTTTTGTACTCACCTTATGGTAGTTCTGCCAGTTCACATTTCTTCAGTTTTCCTTCAGGAATATTTTGTCACTGTGTCACAGGAAACAATAGACCTTTAGATTTGGGCGACAGCCCCAAGCAAAGAATGGTGTATAACATGCACCACCCAGGAGTAGCCCCCGGAGTCAGTATGACTCAGAGACACACCTCAGAGTCACTATTATTATTATTGTTGTTATTATTTATTTTATTTATATTACTGTAGTACCAAAGAGCCCTGGTCATGGACAGACACCCCATTCTTTCCTGTCTGCCTCCTTGTTATAGAGCAGTGAGAATTTGCTGATGGCCTATATCAAGAGTAAATTATGACCTCCACCTTTGTGCTGGCTCCAGTGCACTGGCCAGCTGTTAGGGAGATGGCCCCAGGTTCTAATCTTCTATTCTGGGGAGGAATAACTAACTCCTACTCCCCAGACTCCAGGTCTTGTAACCCACATAGGGATGTAAGAGAAGTTTGTACTCCTCCTTATTGCCTTGTGTGAGTGTATTGTGCAATTCATACCTAATTCTTTTACGAAGAAGCCCATTTAGTAATACTTTGCATGCACCAAACTAAATTGACTTCAGTGGTGCTGTGCCTGCATCTACCAGCCTTGAATTTGGCCTGTTGTATATTTAGTTTGCTTATTATATGCATATATGTGTAAATAGTGAAGAAATGGTTTAATGTAAGCAGTAATTTCTGGTAGCAGATGCTTTTGCAGTTTTCAGATATTTTCTAAATCTTTCTGTGGCTGTTTGTCAGCCATTTGGACCATATTCTGTTAGGCCTGAGAAATCTGGAAAAGTTCAACTAAAATTCAGAAGTTCAGAATCTCCGACAAATATGTTGTACACCCAAACTCCTATAGTATCTTTATAATTAATATTATATTATGTTTATATTTATTACACATGCAATCTCTAGCATTTTATGCTATGATGTTATGAGTAGGGCCCTATCAAATTCACGGCCATGAAAAACGCGTCACAGACTGTGAAATGTGATCTCCCCCCGTGAAATCTGGTCTTTTGTGTGCTTTTACCCTATACTATACAGATTTCACGGGGGAGACCAGCGTTTCTCAAACTGGGGGTCCTGATCCAAAAGGGAGTTGCAGGGGGGGTCGTAAGGTTATTTTACTTCTGCACTGCCTTCAGAGCTGGACAGTCAGAGAGCGGTGGCTGTTGGCCAGGTGCCTAGCTTTGAAGGCAACACCCCACCATCAGCAGCACAGAAGTAAGGGTGGCAATATCATACCATGCAACTCTTACTTCTGCGCTTCTGCCTTCGGAGATGGGTGGCCGGAGAATGGCGGCTGCTGATTGAGGGCCCAGCTCTGAAGGCAGCAGCATAGAAGTAAGGGTGGCAATACCATATCACGCCATCCTTACTTCTGCGTTGCTGCTGGTGGCGGCTCTGCCTTCAGAACTGGACTCCCAGCCAGCAGCCCAACTCTGAAGGCAGTGCCACCGCCAGCAGCAGCGCAGAAGTAAGGGTAACAGTACCGCCACCCCCCCACAGTAACCTCGTGACCACCCTACAACTCCTTTTTGGGTCAGAACCCCTACAATTACAACATCGTGAAATTTCAGATTTAAATAGCTGAAATCATGACATTTACAATTTTTAAAATCCTATGACCGTGAAATTGACCAAAATGGACCGTGAATTTGGTAGGGCCCTTGTTAGGAGTAACAAATGCAGCTGTAGTTTAGGTGCCAAACATGTGGCATACTGTGTGAACTAGTAAAGCAGTGATTGCTCCCAGGTCTCTCAGTGTCATTGACCTGAGTCCTGCATGTTTGTGCTTTTTAAAATTGGCTCCAACTATTGTGCAAAGACAGTATTATTATGGATTTGCTTTTTAACCTGTGTTGTAGGCACATTATTCCGGGAGAATCTGTTATTGCCATTACTGGATATGTTCTGTGATTGTGTGCTGTGCAGTCAGCTTACAAATTCATTGTTGTGATAAAGTTTCATCCTTGTGCCAATGAGTAATGATGGAACTGTCCAGTGCTTATTTTGTCTGCGTCCATTTTTTAGTTCTATGTAGATGTCCTAAAATCGGGGGTTTTATGGGGCTTTCTCTTTGTAGAGACCTTAATGAGTAATCTCTTTGTAATGTTCTCTAGGGTGTTTTACTGTTGTACAGTTTCAAACAGCACTACATTAAAACACATTAGGGAACCTTTAGTGGGCACCAGCAGGGTCTACACAGACCAATTAATGAGCAACACGTTAGTGCGCTTTAGAAATCACATCCCCATAGTCAGCATTACTGCTCTGTGTAGATGAGCCCTTAGATACAAGTAACCATTTCTGTTGTTTTTGGTGGGGTTTTTTTGTAAAAACACTGATTTAATTTTTTTGGGGGGGAAGGAGGATGGGTGTAGGTGTTTATCAATTAAAACCTAAAATCAAAAACCCTAATCATATATTATGTAGAGGTATACATTCTCTATTATATTATTCTATAATCTATACGATGAAAATTGTTATATAGATGCCAAAGATTTATTATCACTTTTATTTGATATTTATTAAGTAATTTATTAGAATAAAAATACTCCTAGATCTACATTTGGCATTTTCCCTTTTGATCCTTATTTAGACTCTCTGTTCCCAATTACTCCATTCCTTACTGACTTGCTGTTAGTGGAAGGCTTTAGAACTCAAGTGGTGCTGTCCCTTACAACTATACAGCAGAATACAGGCCAGAGTGCTGAGAAATTGGACTCCACACCCCACCCCTTCCCAAACACGTATCAGCATGAAAGAAAAATGCGTCTGTTCCTTAACAAGATGTGGCTGAGTTGTGTAAGAATCAGATTTGAAATGCCTGTCCTCTCTGGATCTGCAGCTTCAAATCCTGACTGGATAGACCCAGGCCTTCATCCTTCTGAAGTAGATACACTGAGCTCCCCACAGTTTGCTGCTTGAGGATCTTTTGAATAAGACCGTAGAAACTGATGTCTTAACTACTCGGAGTGAACATTGAAGATTCCATGGCACTGCTTGTAAGGGTGGGAAGTTTGTCCTGGTTACCTGGCCAAAATTGCTGTCCTCCTCTTCTGGTGTGCAGTGTGCTGAGCACTGGTTGTCCTCGAGCTGCCACCTTCTGCCCTGGAAGGGGTTATCTTTTAGCAGAGCTGAATTCATATCATTTGTGAAGCCTTTGGAATGATACTTTATTCTTTTTGTTTAAGCATCTATGATTAAAGGCCATCTCCACCCGGGCCAGACTCAAAGTCCACTGAAGTTGATGGGAATTTTGCAGGGATCACAAGGTTTGGACTGTTCCCCTGGTGAGGAGAACTAATGTGCAGTGAGAACAATATACCTGGTTTCTCCTAACACACATAAGTAGGAGAAAATAGAAAAGATGGACTAAAAGCTACCTTTCACCACTGACTTAAAGTAAACAACATGAACAATAAAAGGCATTAACTTGCATTAGCATTTCACATCCAGCGCTTCAGTGCTGCAGCTGGTTCAAAGGAATATCAAGAGGGCAAGAGGGTGACAGTGTGAGAGTGGTGGTGCAGGGGGAGGGGGGAGACCTGCATCATTCAACGGTAAAGTGAAACAGTGATGCCATAAATGATGATGTCTGTCCTCTGATTGTCCTCTGATGTAGCTATTTCTCACAATTCGCAGAATCGACGACTGCTTCTGTGCTTCTCGAAAACTGGACGCGGTAGCCACAGAAGCTAAATTCAAGCAGGATCTGGGATTCCGAATGCTGAACTGCGGCCGAACGGATCTAGTTAAACAGGCCATATCTTTGCTGGGGCCAGATGGAATTAACAGCATGAGTGAACAGGTACAAAATTTAACTTTAGAAGCCAGGAGTTGTGTCTCTTTATTAAAGAAAACAACCTTCCAACACTCTAACTTCATAAACAGGTGGCTCTTAACTTAATTCTTTTTCTCTGTTACTTGATATTGAACTAAGACTCCATCAGGTGTACATTCAGGCTAAGCTTGGGCCCTTAGGAATTATGGATTATTTTCTTTAATGTTGAGGTAGATATAGCACATCAGTTGGCTTAAACTTTTTAAATTACATTGATTCAGGAGAAACTATCAAAAGGTCATAGGAGTGCCTGGAGTTGATCTGAATACAGAGTTGACCCTGGCTTGGGCATAATAGTGGCAATTAGGATGCTGTTTTTTGTGATGTGGACATCTTTCCAATACAAACTGGTCTGAGGTTCGCAACGCATTTCACATAGACCACCAAACCCCTGTCAAGTGAGTGTTAATAATGTTCATGTGCATTTTGAAATAGGCCCCAATTTGAACTGGTGATCTGGAGACAGAAATCTCCATATTTCATTACTGTTTAGTCATCTTATCTTTTGGGTGGTGACTTACAGATAACATGGGAAATACTAAGGATTACTACAACAAAAGGGAAGTCTCTGTAAAGTGTACAGCTTTATCCAGAAGTAAATTTGCCTCCATAACTGCCCACCAGTGGAAACTTTGTATTGTGAAGCTCATGAAGTTGTTCCCAATTCCCAAGCAGGAAATATTGACACTTTAGCAGCCATGTACAATGCTTCATCCTTTTGAAGTAGAGTTCCATGTAGTTTATTGTGGGTGGATCTTTATTATAAGACCTTAAAAATTGAGGTTCCCATCTGCTCTGCAAAAATATTAAAGATTCTGGTGTCCTTAGCCAAAAGTTTCCATTTTGCTTCCAGTTCTGCAGTACACTGTTTGGCAGGGGGCAGCCAGCTTCCACCCCACAGATGGCTGCATTTGACCAGTGCTGTATGAATATAATTGTAAAGTGCTTTGGGATGAGAGGTGCTATAGAAATGTAAAATATTAGAATCAGAGACATATAAAGCTAGAAGGGACCTCAAGAGATGATCTAGCCCACCACCCCACCCTTAGGCAGGATTAGGTACACCTAGAAGATCCCTGATGGGTGACAGTTCTAATAGCTTTAGTTTGATAGAACACTGACCTATAACATTAATTAGTTAATGTTGATAAAGTGCTTTGTAAGTGTGAAGTACTCTGTAAGTACTAAGTATTACTGTTATTTTTATATCATGGAGTTCATTCCATGGTTAGTGTGTTATAGTACTTTTAAATGATTATTCTTTTAAATAATTCTACACCTTGAAACTTTTCATAGAAAAATTGCTATGCTCCAGTCCTGCAAAGTGCTGCTCCATATGGCCTGATCCATCAAAGCACTTAATCATGTGCTTAATTTTAAAGTGATGCTTATGTCCCATTTGACTTAAACAAGTGCTTCAATGCTTTGCCAGATCAGGCCAAATGAGTCTGCATCTTGCAGGACTGAGCTGCCAATGATTTGAATATTGAAAGAACAACTTTTTCATGTTGCCAAAAACCAAATTCCCTGTGTGCTAATTGCATGTGTTATTTATTATTTGTTGAGCACTAATTATGTGCTCATTAAAAATCCATTCCTCCCACATACGAAGTGAGAGGTCTCATGCACTGATACAGAGCAAGCCTGAGCTACAGAGCAAACCTCCAGGATGGGCATATGTAAAAACAGCAGTGAGAAGAACCGCAGAACGGGGCTGAGCAGAATCTCAAATTAACTTTTAGGCCCCCATCCTGCAATGTATAGGGTGAAATGTTGGTCCCATTTTAATCAGTGGCAAAACTCCAGTTGTCTTCAATGGGTCCAGATTTCACTTGTAGTGTGCAGGACTGCTGGGCTCAGACAGAGCCCGATTCAAGTCAGCAGCTGGTGCAGCAGTCTGTGTGTGTGCTATGTCTTGCAGGATCGGGTCCACATTTGTTTTGTTAATCCTTTTCTGTAAAATTTTAACTTTACATTTGATTTGCTCCTTGTGTTAAGTATTTATTCTTTTAAATTATGTTTTTTTAACTTATGTTCTAAAAATTATCCCGTTACCAACATTCAACGCTTGCATACAGTTTTTGTGAGACATAGGGCCTGATCCTATACAGCTTACTATTGGCCTGAATATAGACCCCTGATGTCCAAGGGGACTTTTACTGTTGTCTGCAATAGGAGCAAGATCAAGTCCCATTTGAGTGTGAGCTGTATTCACCCAAGTACTCTTGTTGACTTTAGTGCAGCTGCCAGACAGAATCAGGATTATTCATATGAGTAATGGGATCAGGACCCCCATTTCTACACTTATTAATAATTATATATATATATATATATATATATATATATAAAGCACACCTTTCTCAACAGCAAATCAGGGACTTGATCCTGCTAAATGCCCACTGATTACGGTGGGCACTGAAGATGCTCATCACCTCTCAGCATCAGGCCCGACTTTTTATTTTTACTAAAAGACACCTGCCCCCAAAACCCACCAAACCTTAGCCTGGAAAAAGAGGCTTTTTCCCCTCAAGGAAAATGTAAATAACGTTTAATTCAGCAAAAATGCTGGTGCTCAGCTCTTGCTAGAGAGAACAGTGCAGTGGCTCAGTTTCTGCCCATTCTGTCCACCTCATTTGTCTCTGTTAATAATTTTGCTCTACAGCAAGCGACAGGTTAAGCAGAAAGTGTGTGATCATGTGACAGGACATTTACATGGGATCATAAGACAGACAATAGACATGTAGTAGAGGTACCATGGTCCAGTGGTAAACTTCCCATGGAACAAACACACTCTTGATTGACCCTCCCCCGCTTTTATTTAATAAATAGCTTTTTGTGTTGTAATTTTGATAGATTTAATTATACCTTCATGATTTCATCTAGACTTATTTCCATTGCCAAAATAACACTAACCTTAAGGGAAATGTTGATCAGCTGCAGTGGGTATTCTAGACTAATACAAATTGCAGTCTGGAGTTTCTGTAGTGAAGGGTCAGCTAATCTAGTTTTCATCAACATAGGGCAGCATATCCCTAGAGCTAACAACTTTAAACAATGCTGTCTCGCATTTCATTTAAAATTAAGTCATTGTTTAGGACTATGTACAAAGCTTCTAGGTTTCCAACCGCTAACAATGCTGACAGTGAATAGACAGAGCTCGAGTCTAACTTATCTAAAGGGAGTTCATTATGTTGTTAAAGGGATATTATAAAGAAGTATAGACTCAACTTTTAGGTTTTATAAAACAAGAGTTACAAAAACCTTAATAGGAATGGAAATGTTTTCATTTGTTATTTTTTAACTGCATTGGAAATCTTATTGCTTTGGATTTAAACATTCCCCTACTATTGGGATACCAAGGACAAAATTGTTCTTTATTTAGTATACAAGAACTAGGAAATGAAACTGACAAATCTGATTTCATTGTGCTGAGTAAAACGCAGAAAGGAAAAACATACATGATGACAGTAACGTAGATTTTTTAAATGTTCAGCTGTTAATAATATTAAAGGGTTGTTTGTAACAGAGGTAAGGTTTTGTTAAATATTTAGTGTTTATCTTGACAATATACATTTAAAGCACTAACTCTTTTTTTAAAAGATTCCATTGTAAATTTGTCAATTCCTTTGTTTTTTTGTTTTTGTTTTGTAAATTCCAAACAATGAATAGGGCATGACTCCACTGATGTATGCTTGTGTCAGGGGTGATGAGGCTATGGTGCAGATGCTACTAGATGCTGGAGCAGATTTGAATGTTGAGGTGAGGACATTTTATTATGATTACAACTTTGATTTCTTTATTTGTTTATATCTCACACAGCCCATTACAATTATAGCAGAGGAGGGAAACCCCAAGGCATTTAAAAATAAAATTCTGTTACCAAAGGCATTAACATTTGAAATGAATATTGAAATGATCACAGCACTTATCAGGGCAGCTCAGTATTGGGATCCATTGCACTTAAAGGGTCAGTTTGTCAGTGATTTAAACCCAATGTAATAGTATTGATTTCACTGGAATTGCATAGTGTAATTTAGCATAGAATGTAGCCCCGGAACTTTAAATGTAAGCTGCTGGTTCAGGAGTCACAATTTTAATGAAAAGGATGGGACTTCCTGAATCACAGATGAGTTAATCGGTCGAGGCGGCACACTGTTCAAATGCCCCTGCCCAAGTTTGAGAACTTTTATACATTGAGATGTCCATCTACTGCCCAACAGCACACGAGTGGTAGAAGGTACATTGTTGTGTTTTATAAAATGGCTTTGATGAAAGCTGGTGGATGAAGGGGGCTTCCAACATGTAAATATCTCTTGGTGAATGTATGTAACAAACATACAATCTGTCCACCAAAGAGATTGTTATGCCACTCCATGCAACACGGGTATGTACGTTTTTAAAGAGCCATTTAAAATACATGACGAATTATTTGTTATGTTTGCAAATACTTATCATTTCAGTTTGTTGAGGTCATGAATAAATTAAACTGTCTGATTCATTTATCTGTGTTCCATCCATTCTGTTTGGATTTAGGAAAGCTGTCATTAAAGTGTAATTGCTACTTTCAATGAGACATTTTACTTTTTGTTTGTTTGTTTGTTTTAATGTAATTGGAAAAAGGACAATGGATGGTTTGGGGACTTAGGGGCAGGACACAATTTTTCACCTGTAAGTCACCACTTTGAATCCACTCAGGTCAATAGAGACTGACAGTCGTTACTATCTAATTGCTGTTCGGTGGCTTATGTGAAATCAATTGTTGATTTCAGCTCAGTTCAGTTCCTAGTGGAACAAAAAAAACAACAACCAAAGAACAAAAAAATCAACCATCAGTAGGCAAAAATTATCCCCCTTCATAGCAGTCACAGTAAAGAGGCCAAAGATTTGACAGGCGTGGAGACTGACCTATCCTGCAACCCAGGGTGTCAAACACTGGCCTTCTGAGTTGATCTCTTATTTTCTGACCCCTGTTAACAAATTCAGATTCTGCAGAATGCAAGCTTTCATTACAAATAAAAGGGGAGTTCAGTTCTTGTGGCTGTGTAAATAACCTTCTAAACTTGTACTAGATGTAAATTTAAGCAGTATTGTGTTCCTGAGTCTGAAGACAACCTGAACCAATAGCTTTTAGAGGGATGTGAACCTCCCTGGTTGATCTCAAAGGAAAGTTCTCACTAAAATCAAATCATGACACTTCCGTAGCAGGATATTCAAATAATTAAGGTGTGCAGTTATACAGCTAATTTGTATATACAATTACAACAGTGGTGTGTGCAAATTGGGTGATTACATGAAGATAGGCCAAATAAACAAAGGGTGAAATAAATGTTTCCCCGCTTTGCTTTGCTAAATAAAAGTTTTGGCCCAAATTTCCAAAAGTGACCTCTAATTCAGGATGTTTCCGCTCTCGAATGCCCCCCAAGTTTAGATTCCAGGGACTTATTCCTGATATGCTGAATACCTAAAACTCACATTGAAGTCAGTAAGAGGCATGGTTGTATTTACCAAATGTCAATGTCAGGCCTTAGACAGCCACTCAGTGTTGACCTAACTCTACTCCCGTTAAAGTCAGTGGTAAAACTCTCACTGAAGTCAATGGGAGCAGAGTTAACCCCATGGTAAGTGCTTTTGAAAAGCCCAACCTAGGTATCTTAAAAAAAATAAAGGCACCCAAATGTAGAGGATGTTCTAGAAAATCTCGGCCTTAGTGTCTACATAAGGGCATATTTTAGTCTTATTTTTCAGTGAGAACTCTGCTGTAGATTGAGGGTAGCACATGAGTCTAAATTTGTAGACAGGGCTCACGGATCATAATTGAAGATTTAATTTGGCTCTGTCCACAGAATGAATTTGACTCCCCTGCTCTAATCCCTAGAGGGGTGCTTGCCTGTGCTGTACTTGTTTTGTAGAAAATTAGAGGACTTTAGTCTCCAGGGTTGTCAATCCCACTCTATTCACAAGCACTAAATTCACTAAAAAGAATTAAAATTTTAAAAATGAAATAAAATAAAATGTTAATACTTGCATTTCCTCAGTGTATGCCACTGGGAGTTCCCTGAGCTTTCCTGTGCCAGTACCAATCCACGTGAGATGGGACGTAATTAGCTGGTACATGGTTACGTTTGGGGACTAGTTTATCCTGAATCAAGCCTATTCATTCACTCCCTCCACTGCTGGGCTGGAGCTGCTTGACCCCATTCATTACACAGTGCTCCCAGGTTCTGAGAAGTCACAGGCCTAAGTTTAGACTTCAGCACATTTCTTCTGGTGTTAGAGCTCTGTGTGTGCAGAGCAGAGCAAAGTGATTTCAGGAACTGAAGGTGTCTCTTTGGCAGGGGTGGATGACACAGCCAACTGTCTCATGCAGCCCTCCTCAGCTGGCACACCAGGATTGACACACCAGCTACTCCCTCTCTGCCCTCGCCCCTGATGTTAACCCTGGGGATGGCTAGCAGGACGTTATGTCAGAAGCTTGGCTTGGCCCTGTTGGCTGCTAATGCAGCCAAGCATCTGACGCTGAGCTAATGGGCCCTGCTATCCTATGGACATAAGATGGTGAATGTAAAACTCCCTGCCTTTCACCGGGTGGCTGGCCAATGCTTCGTTCAGTCCAGCTTCAGTTCTTCTACCAGTGCTATCTTCCCATGGATGAATAATCATAATAATTAATTTATACTTTGCACTTCAGTATCATGCTCCATCCAAGGATCTCAAAGTGCTTTATAACCTTTCATTAAATGTTACTATCCCTGTGAGTTACATCATATTAAAGATGGGGAAACTGAGGCACGGAGCAATTACATCGGTTGCCCGAGGTCAAGATTAGAGGCTTTAGATATTGATGGTTTGTGGGAGGAAGGACTGGTGTGAAAATGAAAGGTTTTTTGTTTAAAGAAAATAGTTTTTAGTTATTTTGGGCCCAGCACACCTTTAGATTTAACTAGAAGGGGAGAAAGTAGTAAATGGATTTTTTAAAATATCTTCTAAATGGTGCTAAGCTCCATCCATTTTAAACAGTCTTCTGCTTCCAGTCAAGGAGCAGCAACATGGGTTACATGTCTTTAAACTTGAGACCAGGGTTGAAATCCTGGCCCTATTGAAGTCAGTGGCAAAACTCCCATTGATTTCAGTAGAGTCAGGTTTTCACTCCAGGATTTTTGAGAAACTCAGAATGCTGTGAAGCAATCCCAGGAGCAGGGAAGAATGAATGGGCATAATACAAAGCCCACTGAAGTCAATAGGAAATGTCCCTAAATGTAACCATCCTGACAGAGCCCCCCTCCCATCTCCACCTCCTCAGTGAACGTTGGTATAAGCACTAGTGCAAATTTTGACTCTGTAAAAGTTGCTGGGGGGCAGTGATTTAGAGGGAGCAACAGCAGTTGGAAAAGAGACTTTATTTGCTATGAGCTTTAATCAAGCTCTCAGTAAACAGCATAAAAAATTCTAGTGGAAGTAAATTCTTCATAAGTAAAAACTCTGCTGGAAAAAATATATAGAACCAACCATTTTATAAAGTGGTCTTTCTGATTTTTTTTTCTCTATCACTTATACCCATGTGCCCAGCTTTCAGGCAGGTTGAGTTTTATTATTTAAAGCTCTTTGAAGGCCATTTCAAAAGAAAATAACTTTAATTTGTTTATAGGTTGTCAGTACTGCTCATAAATATCCATCCGTCCACCCCGAGACCCGCCATTGGACAGCTCTGACATTTGCTGTGTTGCATGGACATATTCCTGTAGTTCAGGTATTACTGTATTTCCCTACCTGCATCTCACTTTTTATTTATCCAGTTGGGTTATAATCTGCATCCATCTCAAGACTGGTACCCCTCTCATATTCATATTGGTTACTTCTTCTATCATTTACTGATACGATATAGTGATCTCTCCCTCCCTCATAAACCAATATGAGGTTTAAATAGGACAGTTTTAAAGTACAGTTGCATCAAAGAAAGTCTGTCAACGCCTCGTGCTCCTTTCTGACCATTCATTGTATGTGTTTGTTTATTCATTCATTACACTTTCTTATCACATGTATTATAATACTCTAATAAATGCAAATATTGTTATTTCTGGAAAAAAAAACCCTCTGATCTGTTCCATAGTCAGAGGAGTGCTCAGTCACTTTATCCAGCCATGAAAAAACGTGAATATGTTGGCTCTGTGGTATGGCATATCAAGCGTTAAGATAGATTATTTTTCAAAGTAATTGTGTCGACATGGCACAATTAATGAATCACCAGACAAGGGAGATCTAGGGTAGGGATGGCCAAAGGCAGGTTGAATGTGTCCCCTCAGATTCTGTAGTGCTGTTGATGTCCACGGTCATCTTTAATAATAATAATGAAATAGAAATGTACCCCAGGAGACTGCAGGTTCCAGCATGCATTGCTACAACTTGTTCCTGAAACCCTCTTGTCTCTTCTGGAAACATCTCTCTATTAAAGATGGGGACAACTGAAATCTCATCCATTTTATTAAAAGTGCGTGTCTCTCTAGGGCTCCAGGCAAGTTGTCAGTGAGGCTGTCGGTTGGGCCAAGTTTGAGTGCCTCAATCTAGTGCATTACTTCACACCACTGATCTTAGGCCCAGGTCAGGAACATTGGATAATACTTGTTTGGCTTTGGAATATTCACTAATGCTCTAGGAGTCTGACAGTGTATCATGAGTGAAAAAGAACTAATTGAATAATAGAAGCAAAATGTGTATGTCACTTGTCTTCACTGCATCTGATGTGTGGATAATGAGAAATATTAGACTCCAGTTCCTCGCTATTCATAAACTCTGAATTCTACGATGTCACCAACAACTCTAAATGGTCAATTTTCTTTATAGCTATTGCTGGATGCTGGAGCAAAGGTAGAAGGTTCTTTAGAGCAAGGAGAGGAAAATTACTCGGAAACTCCTTTGCAACTGGCAGCAGCTGCTGGTAAGGACTCTCCTCCTGCTGGAATAAACTCTTCAATTGGGAAATGTGACTTAGTTGCAAAAATCTTGGGGACTTTAAACAAATTAAAATCTCTCTTGGTGTACAGGAAATTTTGAACTGGTGACTTTGCTGTTGGAGCGAGGTGCTGACCCCATGATAGGAACAATGTACAGAAATGGAATTTCCATGACTCCACAAGGTGACATGAACTCTTTCAGTCAGGCTGCTGCACATGGACACAGGTAGAGTGGGAATGGGTCTAGTTGCATGGGTCAAGTGGTTATGGTTTACCTGGGAGGCTGATGTGTGTGGACTGATGTATAATCCTCAGTGTTAAAGTAGAATCCTGCTGCACACGTGTGGACTGTATGACAATCAGATGTGCTCCTTTTTTGGTATAGGAGATTTGAGATTGGATTTAGGGATTTCTGTTAGCGTGTGAGTTTGATCAGTTTGAGGTGCACATTGCTTTTTCAGTATGTGGAAATGGAAGTGAATGCCTTTTAAAGTGTTGCAGTTTGTTGTTTACAAAGTTGTCATCAATGCTGAAGTGCCAGTGAGTGCTGGAGACTTCCCTAAATGTATTTACATATTTCTAAAGGTTTTGGGTGTGGTGTGTGTTTCCTGCAGCAGCCATAACTGTCATTAAACAAAGGTGGTTTTTTTGTAAGTGCTGATATTTTTGTTTGTGTTAATGTTATGTATGTGTCCAGAGACAGCGTGTTGGGGGCATGTTATAGATTAAAAAATAACTTAAATGAACAACTGATATGTATGAACAGTTATTTGTACAAAATCCAGGTACTAATTACAATATTATGGATTAGTATTAGGACCTTCACATTCATACTTTTCTACTTGTAGCCTTCCAGAGGAACGTAGATGCAGGTTAGAGACAGTATCTACATTATGTTTGCTTAGAGAAAAGAGCTAACAGCCTAATGATATGCTATGTAGCTGTCAGGGTTGGTTCAGACAATGCTGCCCATCTGAAGCCAAAGAGCGGCCCCCTGCAGGGGCGGGGTGAGAGGGGAGGAGTTTGTTAAAATGCCCATGCAGTGCCTAATGGTGTGGTGTGGGAGAGATGTCGTGCTGTCAGAGAGCGCTGCAGAGCAGCGTCCCTTGTGGAAATCAAGGCTTTTTCCCCTTTATTATGCACCAGCTGAGGCACATCACAGATTCACACTCTCCCCACTTCCCGAACTAGTTTTACAGGAAAGCTCCCTCCACTATTCCTTTACCCACACACACCTCTAGACATCATGGGTGGCAGGTGAACCCCCCCATTCGGGGAGGCTATCCCCCCGCCCGACGGAGCCCCGAGCGCCCTCCCACTCTGTGGCCAGAAGAGCCTTGGCTGGCCCGCCCCAGCCATGCCAGCTAGCCTGAGCTGCCCCAGCTGCGCCGGCTGGCCAGACCTCCAGGCTGGCCCAAGCTACCCCTGGCCACCGGCCCAAGCCCCGAGCTCAAGGCCGCCAGATGGAGCTGAGTCCCTGCTGGCTTCAGGGGAGAGGGGGAATAAGGGTGGGGCCTCAGGGCGGAGCATGGGCAGGGCCATGGCCTGGGTTAGGGGAGGCTTAGCCTCTCCTGGCCTTCGATACCCGCCGCCCATGCTAGACATCCCTGTTATCCAGGACACCCTGCTTATTCTCTCCCACACGCACACATTGCCACCTACCCCTATTCAGTGCTTAATTTGTGCCAGGACTTGCAGTTCACCGCCCTGGCACCTCTGGACTTGCCGCATCAGTTACGAAAGTAAAAAAATGGTTTGAGCCCCGGCACCTCTATCATTACAAATTAAGCACTGCCCCTACCCCTAGAACTGAATGTATGCCGCTACCCAATCATAAGTGCATGAGGCAGGTGGGAGGTTGGGGAGAAATTGCACGCTGGGCCTGATTCTCCTCTCACAACACCGTAAACCAGGAGTAGCTCCGCTGAAGTCAATGGAGTTACACTGCTCTAAACTTGGTGGGAGTGGAGTATCATGCCTACTGCTGAGTTTGGGGCCTTGCAGCTCAGGGCCCAAATAAATGGCTTTGCAGCTGGGGTCCCAACTTTGCTTGAACCTGCCCTGCCAGATGTAGTTGAATGATTAGTAGCTCCAGCTTTACCGAGACTGCTTTGACTGTTAATTGAGAGTGATGGTGTTTTCAGTGGTTTTAGACAGCTCCCTTTTCAAGTTTCATCTCTATCAATTATTTGCTACTAAATGCATCCTTTGTGAAAGGCACTAAAGTGTTTCTAAAGACAACTCTATTTCCCTGTAGTGTGGGATAGATTCTGCCAAGGTTTTCCACACAGGCTTTTAATCATTTAACAGTCACTGCTTGATCATAAGTTTCTGTTTTAAGTTTCTGCTGTACACATGACATTTGTACGGTGCTCTTGCCATTCGTTAGAACAATGGAACCAGTCCTGCAGCTGTGATACAGGCATAACTCCTGAACTGATAGGAGTATTGCCTGCATGAGGGCTGCAGGAACTGATCACTATGTGAATTAACATTTCTTAAAATAATTCCTGATTGGCCTTCTGAATAGGTTTCCAAACCTGCCATGTTACAGAAAATATCCCAGGCAAAAGGAAAACACAGTAGCTAACTCTGATTTTCTCTCTCTCTTGCATTGTGGCTGACAGGAATGTGTTTCGTAAGCTGCTTGCTCAGCCAGAGAAAGAGAAGAGTGATATTCTGTCCCTGGAGGAAATACTGGCTGAGGGAACTGACTTGGCAGATGCTGCACCAGCTCCTTTGTGCGCCAGCCGCAACAGCAAGGCCAAACTGAAAGCACTGAAAGAAGCCATGTACCACAGCGCCGAGCATGGATATGTGGATGTCACTATTGACATAAGGAGCATAGGTCAGTCTTGATGTCATCTGCACTTTACCTCCCATGAGAGACAACTGTCATGTATGTTTTGGTGGGAGCAATGCCTGTCACTCCCACTGACCACATTTGAATGTTCCTGAGTTTTTATGAAAGCAATAATTGGGGGACTTTCACATGTGTGTGGGAATGAAGAATGGGGGAGGTGAGTAAGTCAGTGCAAACTGGGTGTAAAGCTGTGACTCTTGGAGGGTCCATTGAGTCAGTTTTGTTTTAATGCCGAGGAGCCACGACTGACTAAGATAATCTTCCCTGCATGGCATGTGTGTTGCTTTTTTCTTCACAATCATGTATGCCACACATCACAAAATGTGGCAAATCTCGTATACATTTAGACAGGTTTCTTTCTGTAATGTTCCGTCATGAATGGAATCGGAGTGTCAGCCACCTACTCCAATTTGGTGTACTCAAACAACATTTTTCAGATGCACATTAGGCAGTTGGGTGTAAGTCACAGAGCAGGACCTACTTGCAGCTGTAGTCACCCCCTCACATGGAGGTGCTGGAGAGCTGATAGACCAGGCCCTTTCAGCCCCAGTTCTTGGTAGAATGCCAGACACACTATGACTCATTCGTTAAAAATGCTTCAGTTGCTCGGCTTTGTAGGCTCTGGCACGTGGTGGTTCCCAATAAGCACTCTGATGCCTGACTCAAAAGAAAGGATGATTTGCTAGGGAGGGCTCACACCAGCAGGCTTCTTCACCTCTGCTTAGCTAGGTGTCCATCTAAAACATCAGCTCTGGGGCAGCCGTTCCAGTTCTCCATGCACCAGCTCTCAGAACCACCCATCTGCTTCCAAACACCACGCTCCTCCCAGCACCAACCTCCCAACTGTCACAGAACCTTCCCCCTTTTACTGCTTGCAACCCTCCCGGGGGAGAAAGGCAGTGAATTTGCTCAGCACACTAATCACATAGCTCTACGGCCCTTTCAAACACCCTCTCCAGGGCCAGTCAATCAGTGCTCAAGGAAACCATTTTGTTCCGGTTGTTGACTGTTTTACCACATGTGTTAATCAGTGCTCAGTAAGAGGCCAAAAGACTTCTGCTGCCAAACATGCTTCTGAGCACCATATCCAAGAACACTGAGTCTTGGAATCCTGTCACATGGATCATGATTTCCACTCTGAGTTACAACCTATAACAGGTTTGCATAAACACAAAGGGATGGAATGGTTGTGCAACTGGTCTAGCAAAGCACCTCCTACTAAGTGAATGTGAAAGGATCTCATGGCAGTGGGAGAGTTGGACTCGAGATCCTGTCCTCTTGTTGGGGTGGAGGGGAGTAGTGGGTATGTAGCACCTATGAGGACCCAAGGTCCGGGGTGTGGACAGGAGAGAGGAGGGGTATATTTCCTCTCACACTCTTCTGCAAATGTAACCCATTGGTGAGTGTGTGTTACAGGTCCCACACTGTGCCGATCCCCAGAGGATATGAGTTGTTACAGCTCCTTAGTTAAAGAGGCTTGACTGTTTAGTTCAAGCTGTAGCAGTTTATGCTTTTAATTCTGGAAGTCACCAGTTTAATCCCTGGTGTCAGCCAAGATAATGGCCATCACGCAGGCACGTAGGCTGGTCTACAATCCATTCCTTGATGACTATGATTTGGACTAATTTGTCTGTCTTCTACTACTGCATGTTTTATTATTTAGTGTGTGGTAGCAATTTCTTTTACATTCTTAAAGTGCACTTCTGCTCTGACAAGTAACTGTGTAAAAACGGGACCTTCTTACCCACCTGATGTTGTATCAACATAAGTGAGGATGCATGCCTTGGAGGAGTGATGAGGGGGATATAAACATTTTCCTTTCCAAGTCACTGGTTTAAATCCAGCCAAAGTTGGCAGTGACTAAATGTCACTATCTGATGGCTCTTTGGTAGCCCACTGCAAATGAGTGCGGTGGCATAAATCTAGTTCCCAGATGAGGTCCACATCAGAAATCACCACTGCAGTGTACACTAATTGGCTCAGCAGCGAGGCTAAATAATATTACTTAGCTCATATATAGCACTTTTCATCAGTAGCATAGGTGCTGACTCCGTGGGTGCTCCGGGGTTCAAGCACCCACTGAAAAAAATAGGGGGTGCTCAGCACCCATGAGCCACCAGTCGGTGGCAGGAGTACTTACATGATGCACAGTGAAACCAGAAGGCACAAAGCACCCACTGGCAAAACCAAAAGTCAGCACCTGTGATTAGTAGGTCTCAAAATACTTCACACTCTGCAATAAATGTATCCTTCCAACACCCGCTGTGAGGTGGGGAAGTGCTATTATCCCCATTTGATAGATGGGGAACTGAGGCACACTGAGACTAAGTGACTTGCCTGAGGTCACACAGGAAATCTGTGGCAGAGCAGGGAATTGAACCTGGGACTGAACTACCTTCTTATACTGGGAGGTGTGTCCCTGCAGATAAGGATTGAGGCATATTGATGGGCAGCACTTGTAGGGTAAATAGGAGGCCAATTTCTAGGGCTTTCAATTTGGCACCGTTCACAAGCCCTAAAGTCACACAATTAAAGAATAAATTAACTACGCCTCATTCTGTGATGGTCTGGAATATACACCCACCTTTAAAATTCATCTTTTTGTACAGGAGTTCCATGGACGCTACATACATGGTTGGAGTCTTTGCGAACTTCCTTTCAGCAGCACAGAAGGCCTCTCATCCAATGCTTGTTAAAGGAATTTAAATCCATTCAGGAGGAAGAGTACACTGAGGAGCTCATCACACATGGGTTGCCTTTGATGTTTGAGATACTGAAAGCAAGTAAGGTATGAGAAATTGTGGATTTTGAAGAAATTAACACAACCTCCACACACACACCAAAATCCCTACAATATTACACAGCTCTCCTGAAACTCATTACACTGCGTGAGATTTTCTATATTTGTTTCCTGGTTTGCAAGTGCAGATGTGTGGGTTAAAAAAAAAAAGACAGCTATATACATCTATTGCTAGGACAGCTTAATACTGACACGAACAGTGAGCTGGAGAGACAACAGAAGCTAAAGCCTAGTGGTAAAATTAAAGTCACAAGGGTCAGTGTAGTACAGCAAGAGATGTTGATAGCTGAGTCAACCAAGGTTAGTATCTCTCTCTAGTTTGCTTTCTAGGGCCATACAGCAAGGCTAATATTCATATTTCCTTTGGATTTCTTGAGCCAGTTTTCAGATCCAAATATTATCCTCTCACAAGCCTTTTTGCCCCCCCTGTGGAAGCTTTGTGGGGACTTATACAACCCCACAACCTATTTAGGTCAGAGAATATCTATTTCTTTCCCTTTGAAAACCAGTGGAAAAAACCTTCCACTGTCTTGGTGGCCTAATGTCCAATGCTGCCCCCCTCCAATATCATTCCTTCAATCTGACCTTTTCTGACCCAGACAGCCGAGCTTTTAGTGAGGTACATACAAGTATTCAGCTAAAATAGAGCTGGGGCAGGTGTCCAGGGAAAGTGGAAATATCTTCCCCCAATGAAGGCTGGATATTTTCTTTTCCAACTTGATTCAGCCAAAATTAGCTCCCCTGCTGCTCCCATTGACTTCAAAACACAACCAAGTCCTCCCCAGAAAGCCCCAATCAAGCGTAATCTATTACTGACAAGAAGCAAGTATTTTAGTGGCCAAATTGAGAAGCAGCAGGAGTCTAGTATCAAAAATATTTGCTTATTATTTTAATGCTGTATTATGATACACATTAATAAGGCCCCCGTTGCTTGTTTAGCATGAGAGTGAATAACATTTCCCACCTACCTCCTGAACACCAATGTAGGCAGCATATAATCTGCAGCAGCAATTTAGTTCATGTTAAAAGGCAAAGGTTTTGACCTACTCACTGAATACGAAAAGATTGTGGAACTAGCAGTTAGTCGGAGACCTAGACACAGATGTTTCTTACATTCCACTCCAAAAGTGGCCAGGGCTTAGGCTCAAATAGGAATGAATTCCAGGGGCGAGGGCCTGTTATTGAAATCATCCTGCCCCTAGCTCCTATGAATTTTAATTTTGAAATTAGTTTATGCTGGATAGGTATCTGTGGAGGATTCTGGAAATAGCTTTGAGGAAATTATTTTAAATCCTGGAACGTGTGGACCCCTCAACGGGCCTAATGCATATTTATCCACCACTGGACAGCAAGTTGCTATTCTGTTTGAAAGATGAAATAAAACTAATTGGACTGTAACCTTTACACGGATTATTTAGGAACTTTAATCTGGGATGAGGGATACGATAAATTGTTGTTTTCTTGAGTGACTACAGCCAAAGCCAGTGGTTTTCCTGTGGGCAGCTTTAAAATAATTTATTTAGACAGAATTATACCCCTCTGATATGTCAGAATAGGTCTTCAGGAGTCTCTATCGTGTAGGAGGCATTGTAGCAAAGCAGAGCCAGCTTGTTCTGCTTTGGGTTCACTTTAAAGCCAAACTGCTGCGGGTGGGGGGGGACAACTGAAATAGCAGAAAAAGCCAGTAAGATAGAAATTCCATGCTATCCAACTTGCCTCCACACTATATGTTGGGGATTGGTCCTGCTGTGAGCAGGGGGTTGGACTAGATGACCTCCTGAGGTCCCTTCCGACCCTGATATTGTATGATTGTGTTATATATACACACATATCATTTCATATTCTTAACTGTACAGTGAATCATTGTGTGGCACTGTAAAGACTTACAAGATGTCTGCCAATGGCAAGAATTATTGCCATGGCCTTGTCCAAATGGGCTCTTGTGAACAGCTCCTTTGCAGAAAAAAGGCTAGAACATATACAGTATGTCTAAGGACCTTTGTTTTCAGTGTTCATTTTGTTTACAATTTCTTGGGAATTTATTAGTGTTTATTACAAAAGTTAAAAAATCAATGAAAATCGGTGCAAAAACAAAATCTTAGGAGTTTTCCAGAATAAATATCAGATAGGGTAGATATCACTCTCTTCTGCTTTTGTGTCTTTTTAAACTTTCAGGAAAGCCCCTTTTGTTCTGAAATGTAGTCAGATACAGCTTTTCATTTCCAATCCATTTTAGCAAGAAAAGTAGTTCTCTAACTTCTATTTGCTTTGAATGCTGACAACTATCTGTGCTGTCTGTAAAGCTAGTAACGTGTATGTGGTGGGCATGGGACGGACAACGGAATGTACACCAGCAACTCATTCCGGCAGTTCTGCCCTGGCTTCCAACTCCAGAAGGAGAGATGGGTAGTCCAGGCTGCTGAGCCACCATCTCTCCTTCTGGAGCAGGGAGCTGGGTCTGGAGAGTTCTGGCATTTCCAAAATGTGGGTGAAAATCAGTAAAAACTGAATAATGGCTTTTGTAAAACCCAGGAAAGTTTTGGTAAAACAGAAAATAAAGGGACTTAAGAATATTGGAAGGAAACAAGGAACCTTTAGAAGTTTTCCGGGAGAAAGATCCTACAAAAAGAGCTAAGTTGTCCCTGGTCATGGCGTGGGAGAGCTGTGGGGAAAGGTATTGGTTCAAGGAGCCTCCCACCCCACTTGCATACTCCATACGAGGGCCAGGGCAGAGACTGTTCCCTCCATGCACACCTAGGGATGGAAATCCATACCTAGAGGGGTGGGGAAGGAGCAGGCCTATGGTTCAGATCCTGCCCCCCCCAATTTGTAGAGTCAGGCAGCTGCAGAGAGGGGAGTATGATTTATCCAAAGGAACATGCCCTCCCCTGTGTGCTGTGAGCTCAGGGAGGGATTATGCCTCTTTTGCTAAATACCACAGGCTGGCCCCAAACATTTCCTTATCAAGTGTGGTGGGGAAAAATAAAGGTAAAATAAGTAACCAGCAGACAGAAGTCACTAAAAATGTCTTGGTCGATATAAAATATTACATCCCATATGATGCATATCATGATTCCTGGTGTATTGTACTTGAGTGACAATTTATATTTAAGTGTAGCAACACTTTGTACTTCTATTAATAGTTCCATCCATCCAGTAATTTCAGTCATTGATGAATTGAGCCTCATTATCCCCCTGCGAGATAGGACAATCTTATCCTTGTTTTACAAATGGAGAAACTGAGGCACAGAGAGGCATGCAACCAAATGTTCACCCTGGGGAGCTGCAGGGTGCTCTACACCTCTAAAGGTCAGGCCCAGGCTGTCTAAAGTTGGGCACCTAGACGTTGAAGCACCCAAGATCAGTGGCCACTTATTAAAAATGAGGTCTACGTGACTTTCCCAGAATCACGGGGACAGAGCCATGAAAAGAAATGGGTTTGGTTACTCCCATTCTTGTACTTTAGCCACAAGACCTTCCTTGCCCTCACACAAATTGAGCTGCTGCATGAGGAAACATTCCTAGAAGTTCCCAAGCCGCCTAGAGTTTGTCTACACTGCACAGTAAGCCCAGGACAGTGGGAACTGGGCTTGTGAGCTTGGTGTTTAAACCTGTCCTTAAGTGTCCACACTGCATTGTAAATCTGGGTTTGCAATTGCTGGACCCAGGTCTCACAGCTGTGCTAACACATCCATACTACACTAGGCAGACTCGGGTCTATAGCTTGACTTGCATCCACACTGCAGAATGTCAGAACTTGGACCTGCATCCCTCTGGGACTCTGGCCCACTCCCTAGCAGGATCCAGATTTTAGGAACCAGATGCAAACATTCCTATGGAAAGTTTGCAGTAAGGCAGAACTGCTGTCAGGGTTTGGCTGGCTGGCTGGTTGCAGTTGGCATTCTCTGCTCCCCTTTAAATGCTGAAATGCTGCTGCTGAACACAGACAGAAAAACATATTTTTGGAAACTCCAACTTTGGAACAAAGTATGGAAACAAAAACTAGTAAATCAGGCAAGATGGGGGTGTGCGGATGAGCGGAAGTCCTAGATAACATTACCTCTCAGAAAGTGAAATCATGGGAAGAACAGTCAGTACATTTTTAGCAAATGTACTGAGACAATTGGGGGAAGATTTCCAAGGCACAAATGGAAGTTAGACACCCAGCTCCCATTGACTTTCAATGGGAGTTGATCTTCTAATTTCTCTTTATGGTTCTAAGTATCTCCCCCCTTTTAGCAAATGCATAATCCAGTGATATTTCCATGCTTCTGAGACAGAAATATCAGAATGCACAGATCATTCATGTGTCCAGCCCTGAGGGGGAATGCTGGCAGTCAGCATGAACCCTTCACCAGGCCAGGAACAAGATGTACTAGAGAAGGCAGTATCACTAAAAAGGATGAGGAGAACTCAGAGAGAACAACCACGGTTTAAAGGACAATTTGTAAGAGAGCTACTATAACCAGCAAAGCTTGTGACACTAAACCTATCAGTAAAGTAGTGGTCTGCCAGAAGACTTGGTCCTTTGGATGAGGAAAAATGTTGCCATTTTTGGGAAAAATGAGACTCTTAACCAGGCAAATTCGTGTCCAGCCACTAGAGTGGTTTACAGACAGAAGTAGAAGACAGTAAGGCGATAACTCCAGTAAGGAGCTATCAGCCCTGAGATGAGCTTTAGATGCTATATAGAGCAGAAAGCAGAGTTTTGACCCCTCTCAAGGTATTGGAGATCTTGTTATTGCAGAAGTAGAAGAAGAGAGAAAGAGATGCCACTGAATTATTGTATGTCGACTTCTGTGCTGTGTGGTTCAAGACCCAAAGAAAATTCACAAAACTTCTCATTGAAACCTCTGTTGTCCAATAGAAATGGGTGTTTATGTAACGCAAAACTGGCTTTGGATTATTATTCTGCCCTGTTACAGAATATGTGCATTCCTCCAGTCTGTGCTAAAACTGTCTCCATGAAGAGACTTTTCTTTGTTTCTTGTTTACAAAAGTGAACTCTCTGAGATGTTCCCGCATCTTTGACTGTAATATGGCTACTGGTAATGAGCGGAGAAGAAAGCTACAGCCTAGAGCCTAAAACTAAAGATGAGCCTGAACTAAAACCCCAGATCTAAACATTCCCAACTTTTGAGAATGTTTGGTCTCAGATCTCAAATATGCTGCTCGCTCTGAACTAAGATTGAAATTAAAATCACCAGAGTTCCATGCAGTACAGCAAGAGAAGTTGTCAGCAGTACCAAAGAAAGAACTGACATCATCTAGTGCATACTTTGTCCATGGATGTTAATATCATATTGTCTTTAGATGTCTTGGGATAGTTTTCAGATATGAATCTTAAAAAATTCCAACTATTGGCCCCTGCCACCTTCTCACTGCCCCCTACACCTAGCCTCTTCCATAGTGTGGGCATGGGGCTGGTATATGCCACTCTATTGGATCCTATCTGAAGCCCAAATTCAGAACAGCACCTAAGCACATGTTTACACCCCATTGCCTGTACTTAATAACTGTTATGAATAGAGACACTTTACTGAATCAGGGCCTGACACTAGAGAACTCTCCATATGTCCAGTTTCCTGGTGGTGCATTGACCAGACAAAAACTATTTGAAACATTCTGGGAGGGCCTTCACCCATTCACCTAACCCGGTAGCATTCTGTAACTTCCCTGTTGTTCCTACTGGTGATGTTCAACGTCTATCCAGGACATAGTCCATTAAGTGGGTTATTAACCAGGCTTTGTAGTAGAGCTGGCTAAAAAATGCAGATTTGTTTTACAAAACCGTTTCCTCAAAATTTCAGATTTCCAAAAAATTTCAACAACTTTTAAGCTGGTCAAAAAATAGCAAAAAAAGGGTTTGTACAAATTTGCAATGAATTTTGTTGAAAATTTGAAAAAACATTTGACCAGCTCTATTCTGTACACAGTGGGTAACAATCAATTTTTGAACAATAATCAGCTTTATTTTAAGCACATAAATGGATTTCTAGGAATCACAGTTAATTCCATCCATCCCTGGATCAGAATCTGGACACCTAAGCCTGAACAGTTACAGCTAGGTGGATGAACAAGATAACGGGAGGAGGGAGATGTCAAGGACAGTGGATAAAATAGAAGATAGACAGAGAGAGGTGTGGGTGTGGAAACATGTAAAAAAAAGAATAGAAGTTGAGATCAAAGATGAAGGAGTGGAGGAGAAAAGAGAAAACAGGCAACAAACAGAAATGGGAGATGAAGGACAACATATTTTCAAAAATGTCTAAGTGATTTAGGTGCCTAAGTCCCATTTTCAATAGTGACTCAGGAGCTTACATCTCACTGAGAGTCAATGGGACTTAGGCTCTTCAGTCACTTATGTGCTTTTAAAACTTTTGCCAAAAGATAGTCTAGATTTATTTAGTCCTGCCTCAGCACAGGGAGCTGGACTTGAATTTTGGAAGTCCCTTCCAGCTCTACATTTCTATAATATCTATAATCCCTTCAGAAATAACAGCACTTATGAGCTTCTGGCAAGAAGCATTAACTATTGGGAAAACAATTTTCATGTGTCTGGAAGCAACAGGTGCAATAGGAAAGGCCTGAAATATCTGACATCAAGTAGGAGAATAATTATAAATTGAAACTTAACAAAGAGAGGAAGAGGAGGAGATGGGTGTCCTATTACTGTGTTGCCAAGTTTCATCTATTTTAAAACAAATTTCTGGGGGAGGTCGCTCAGAGTATTCCAACGTTCTGGCCAATTCAGCAGGTGCTGTTGATCTCTTTTCTTCCACTCCTCTCTCCTCTTCCCATTTCAGTTAAAGTGAAGGGCCAGTCACAGCTTCTGGAAATCTTAAGGTTCCCCAGTAGGCCGTGGACAATCCAAGATGTTGGGTTGGAGGATGAGGAAGCCGGATGTACTGTATGTTGCACTGAACAGAGTATAATCAAGTGGGTCTCCTTTAGAAAAATTTCCTAGCAGTGTGAGGGGCTGAAATTGACTAACCGAAGAACACAGCTTGTGAAGATGAGTTAGCCCCAGTGCCCTAGGGGAAGATCCAGGAGGCAGTGTATCTCCCTGAGGTTCTAGGGGGCATGCCTTACAAGGCTGTAGTACTCTGCTGGATAGGAAGGAAGGAGAGGCCCATGTAGGGCTGGTTGAAATTTTCCCATTGAAACTGTTTTTCAACAGAAATTTGGGTTTTTGACAAAAACAAAATTTTTCACAAAAAGTTTCTGCTTTCCACAGAATATTTTGAAATTCTTTCAAAACATCAAAACATCTTGAAAACGAATGTATTTTGACTGATAACCATAATATTCTGATTTGGAAATGCTGCCACTGTGCCTTGTAGGAGTTGTAGTTTGGTTACTTCATGTGCCCATTCTCCTCTATGGGTTGGGCTCCCTGGCTGGAGGTATGTTCCTTATGGTCACAGACTCCCATGATGCACTACCTCCAATGTCCAAGAGAGGATATCATGGTGCATCATGGGAGTTGTAGTTCAACCATGGGAGCCCACCTTGTAGAGGAGAATGGGAACATGAGGCACCGCAGCAGGAGTTCCAAGTCAAAATATTTTGGTTTTCAAATTTACTCTGAAAAATGAAAGTTTTCTGTGGGAGGGGGGAAAAAAGCCAACATTTTCTAATCAGCCCTAAGCCATGGTCCCCATCTTCTCACTGCCCCTCCTTTCCCTTCTTTGTAGAGGTTAGCTCCAATGGGGGCACCAGCCCGAACCTGTCTTTGTGCTAGGGACAGTCCAAGGACTCCAGCTTGTGGTTGATCCTAAATAATGGGATGGGGCAGGAATACTCTTTTCATCCCCAGTGTCCCTGTGCACCCACCCAAGGGCCCTTCATCTCTTAGCAGTGCCCGGATGCATGCTGTTGTATTCTAGGATCAATCACATACAGAATGACAGGCTCTTTCTGGCAGGAGGTAGGGACTGGAGGAGATCACAATTTTCATTTTATTTTTTGTATTGTAAAATTATGTAATGTTCATCAAGAAGAAAAATACAGTGTAACCTGCTCTAAGGACCACCTCTAAGTGATCCATGGCCATCAACAGTGACCATTTTAAAGAATTCCCAAGTTGACTAGTGCCATGTTGTCTGAACTTCAGATAAGTAGGTGATGGATCTTTTTTCTGGGCCCTTGGATGGTCTCTTAAAACAGGTTTCACCACACTCTGGTAATTACAGTGTTCTGTAGTGTTGCCTATCATCATTTTCAGTACTTCTGTGTCTAAACAGTTCAGAATAACCAGGACCCAAGTCCTCCACACATGTACATCTTGCATTCTCCGTGTGAGACGTGAACATCAGGTACAGAGTGGCATGTTAATAACAGATTATTAACTCAGTGTCGTCATGTTTTTGTAGCATAGATTCATATTCATACTAACCCGGATTTGATTTTACTGCCTTCTATTCAGGTTCTTACCTGTACTTCACCCACAGGATATTTGAGCAGAAGTTTCACAGTTTTAAAAAAATGCTGTGTATGTGACACCTGTGTTGTCAGAGTCTGGATGCACTGTTTCTATGATATGTCTGCCCTCTTCTGGTTTATCACCCAGGGATTAGACTCAGCTCCTGGAGCTGAGGTGTCTGTACACAATGCATGGCTGTGATATAAAGAACCTTTTGAAACAGAATCTTGGCAGTTTTCCGAGCATCACCTGTGATTAATTCCATTTTGCCATGCAAGGGCTTGCATCCAGTGCTAATAAAACCTATTTTGTTATGCAGTTCGTTGCCTCTAACTGTACATCCAACTTCTAGGGCTTCCCTACATTACAGTTGTTGACTAATAGTAATAATGTGTATGCTACTTAATCATCTAGGAGCAGCCCTCTGAAGTGACATTTAACCAGTTTTGATGCAGCTAATAAAAGTGAATTCTACTGCAGAACCTGACTAGAAATACCTAGGGAAGGATGAAAAGGTTCATAGAGATATGGCAAAGAAAATCTCTTACTAAAGTGGGGATGTTCATTCAGACATTGGAGGCCCACACAACAGCCTCTGCACCACTTAACTCCATATTATCCTTTTATGGTGGTGAGGGGTGTTGGGTAGAGTAATTATTCAGGGGCACCTCTGCCTGGCATTGACTGGTTTTTCAATGGATTGGTACACCCTGGTGAGCGCCCACTGCTGGAATTATCCACTGGGGCTATGGAGAAACAGCATAGTGTAGAGCAGCCTTCAGGCTGCTGTATGTTTTGCCAGGTGTAGTCAGGCTCCCAGCAGCCCCAAAATCCAGGAAAGCAAAAGTGGCTTAAAGGCACCTTTGCATACATCCATATTCCCCTGAGCTGCGCCATGTCTCTGCTAAAAGGCAGAGACTAAGAGACCCTGAATAATTGTTACCTTAGAATATTACTTTTCTGTTTATAAGGTATGTGACTACTGTAAGTTAGTGTTTGGGGGCCTGGAGTCAAAGTGAGTCTTTGGGAGGGATTTGAGGGCCTAGCACATTGGGTTTAGCAGGAAACAATAGCAGGAGAAGGAGCCAACGTGATGGGGAGACTGGCATAGGTGGGGCTTGGGGGAAGGGGATGTGATTAGAAACCAGATCCAAAACATAGTCTGGGGCAGAGATGTGCAGGGCTTCAAAGGAAAGGACAAGAAGCATAATTTGTTACAAAGCCAGTGGAGGGAGTTATAGGAGTGATATGATCTAATCGACCATCTTAGCAGCTGCGTTTTGGACAGACTGGAGAAAAGCAACATGGGAATGGAAGAAGCTATAGGAGAAGATCAGGGCATGGACAAGTGTCTTAGAAGTCAGAAAGAAAGAGAAGAGTTGAATTTTAACCTAACTGGACACAATAAACCAATTTTTCCCCTATTATGATTCTCTCTTGGATTTGTGATCCTAAGAAGGGCTGAGTGCCCTCAATAGCTCTCAGAAGTAAATGTGAGTGAAGGGAGTTCAGCACCTTGCACGATCGGGCCATAAAATGGGATGGGTTGAGGCAGGGAACTCTAAGGAGCAAATTGTGTGGAGTAGCCTTTGCTGAGCACTGCCACGGACCTTCAGCAAAGGCGGTTATGAAAGACCATCGATACATACAGCCCACTGGCTGGTTCTATCTTCCCTCTTCTGCTCCAGAACAGTGAGCAAAGGGTCTCTGCTCAGGGAGCTTGAAAGGCTTCAGCTTTGCCTAGACAGAGAGACTCATTCTTCCCTCCAACCAATTCAATGCAACATATTCACAAAATATTGCAAATTGCTTTCGATCTCCTCTGAAGAATGCTGTTAAGGCAGAAAATTGCCTCTGTCCCTACAAAGCAAAGTTTCTTACTGCTTCCCTACCAGAAATACCATCTCCATGAAGTGGATGAGCTGTTGTTCCCTCTTGCCTTTCGGTTGGGTAATATCCTCATTATATCCAATGTCAAACTGTATTCCCTCTCATACCATATAGAAACACACCCAAACTCGCCTCGCCAGCAACCAAATACCCGAGGTTGGCCTCGGTCCAGTTCTCAGCATCACACATGCTGGCAGCAAAATCTTTCCAACATCAAACTGCAGAAAAAAAAGACAAATTGTTTGATCCTTCAATTTCAATGTCATCCTAGACAAAAAAAGCTCCTGCAGCCTTTACTTTCTTATCAAGTGGTGGGGTGACGGAGATAAGCTGATCCGATGGGGTAAAGAAGAATTTCCTCCCATAGTGTTGCATGACTGTGCAGGTGTTTCACAGGGTGGGCTTAGTAACCATGGCAGACACTGAACTATGCAGTTAAGGTGACTGTCTGAAGGAATGCTGGACTTACTGGATTGTTTCTCTCTTCCAGTATGGCAATTTTAATGGGCCAAGCTCTGTTCTTCGTTGCTTGTGCTTGGCTCCCAGTTAGTTCAATGGGAGCCCCCCACACACATCCAAGAGCAGAATTTGGCCTTAAGTTCCTCTGTGAAAGCTATTTATTACTCAGCAGCCCAGGATCATAGACTTCCATCTCTGATAAAGGCTCCCTTTTATCTACCCTCTCTGCTGCTTCTTCCTACCTGGTTTATTGTTAAAATCTGCAGGCTTCAGAGATCATATCCAGTAACCCCATCCCTCAAAGGCCAGCATGTGTGTAGGAGTCTGAGCTACCCTGTTATAATGACTTTCCCCTTTCCCCTCCACGTCCTTGGTGAAAACTTATTGTTTGGGAACCATGAATCTGAACTAGCAGTGACTTACCCTCCTGTCGTCTTTTCAGCTTAGCAATTTTTTGGCCTTTCAACTGTCTGTTGATCTTGTGAACTACTGACTTTGTCAACATCAACCATATGTCTGGACTTCCCCCAAAATGAAAACTACTGACAGTACTACAAATATGAAGTTCCACACTGTGTAAAATAGAATGATTCGTTTGGTTTTTGCTTTCTCTTATATTCTACTCTTTATATAGAATTTTATGGTGTGTTCATCAGTGTAGTATCTGAATGCCTTCCAGCAATGCATTAAGCCATGTGACTATGCATCTGTCATGTGTTGTTTGTTCTCTCAGCCTCTCCTAGAGGGAGAAACGGGTGCAATGGAGTGTCTTGTTTTGGTAGCGTATGGGTTTATATATATACACACCTGTTACTCTGTGTTTATGTAAGAGAAGGCAAGGTCAAAAAAATGCACCTGGCACTTGGCATGGAAAGTGGTGAGGTTTGCGGAGGTCCTTATTTCCCTGGGGAGTTCATTCCATAATCTCGGAACACCCCCGGAGAAGTCTGTGTCTCCTGCACAGACAAGCTTTACTCTTATTGTTGCCAGCTCCATTGTGCCAAAGGAATGAAGTTGTCGACCGTGGTCTTCATCCCAGAGCTTAGACGATCTTTTAGAGACCTTGGGCCCAGGAAGACATGGAGAGCTTTGAAGTTAAGGACTGAGACCTTGAACTTAATTCAGTGTTCTATGGGAGGCCAGTATAGAGAGCAGAAGCCAGGTTTGATGTGCTCACGGTAGCCGGTGTTGCTGAGGAGGCGCTCTGCAGCATTCTGAACTGGTTGGAGTTTCCTAAGTGCTGACTGCTTCATGCCCAGGTATATCACATTGCTGCAGTCCAGCCGAGAGGTGGTGAAGGCAGGAATAACTGAGGCCAGGTCTTCGTCCGTCAGGATGGGATGGAGTTTCCAACTGTAAGATCTCTTTCCTATAAATCTGCGTTCCCAGGAAAGATCAGAAACTCCAAAATCAGGCACATAAGCACCTGTGTGATTTTGTTTTCATATGTACATCCCAAGTCATTTATTTGAGGAGCTGTGTGACTTACTTGTGTGACCTATATCATCTACGAGCCGTTCTTCATCACACCAGCCTGGCCTGCACAACTCCACGAGTCAGAACTTTTTTGCTCCTACCTCTGTTCCCTCTCTCTTTTTGCCCCCCGCCCCGCTCCACTTTTCTTAATTGGTATACAATGTGTAAATCTATTGCACAGCCAGGTAGTGTAACTTAGGCCCAGTCTACACTACAGCTTTTAACCGAGTTTGTAGTCAGTGACACAACAGCATCATGATGTGGTTTGTGTCTGTATACCATATGGTTAATAAGTTGTGGCAGCCGACAGTGCTTTGCCCGGGTCAGTGTCCTAAGCTGGTTACAGTCTTCCTGTAACCAATTTATCACACCATGTTCTGCAGTATAAATGGGACCCCCTAAATGCCTGTGTAACCAGGTTGGCCATCCCGCCTCCTTTTCAGTTCTCTGTGTGGTAGGACATCCCAGAGTTCAGTGCTCCACGTGTTGCTGGTGCCACTGCTATGCATGTCCTCCAAACACTCTATCCCCTGGTGAGGGACATGGGGATAGCTGCCCAGATTTCCACATGTGGCACTGATACAAACAACCTTCGACAGCCTGGTAGATGTGGATTCTTAATCTTGGTTGGCACATGGGAGTGCTGCAAAGAAAAAACAAACAAAAAAAAAAAAACCTGCTCTGTGGATGCAGCTCAGTCTTATGTGTTGTAATTGGGTCAGATGAGTGTCATGAACCAGTTACAGAACCATGGTTGTACCAGTAGCATAGGCAGGGCACCCAGTTGCTTTCCTCTTTAAATCTGGCTTTAAACCTTCCTTTTCTCTTAGGCGTCTGATTCACACTCTTTGTAAAGTGCTTTGCTAAACTCTGTATGAAAAATATGAAATACAGATATGCTGCTAGTGTATAATGATGTCCTTATCACCAATTTTTTTAAGCAAAACAGTGTTTTTCCTGTCTCTTGAGCTGTATTGCCAGACTCCCTGCTCAGGTTTTCAGTGAAAAACACATTTCACCCTTTTTGACAATCTGAGCTGCTTGGTACCACTGCAATCTACTTCTGGGTGTTTCTCTTAGCATTAAGTCTGAAGTAACAGGAGACACGTTCTGTCCTTCGGTGCTTGTGTGCAATTTCCTTCGAAGTCATGGGGAGGTGCATGCGCACATCTGAGGGCACAATTTGATCCTATGTATTTTTCTTATACTAATCGATACTTTAGAACAGTTGTTCCAATATCTTTGCCACATCACCTAATATTTTATGTAAGTTAAGGAATGAGTGACTATTTCCAGAGCTCATTAAAATGTGCTTAGGAATTAAAGCTTCACTTTCTGTTCTATGCACCATGCAGATATTTTAAATATAGAATTTGAACAATTCACATTTTTAATGTTATGTTTATTTTATATCTACCTGGCTATTTCTGTGGCCTCCATCACTGTAGTATCTGAGCTTCTCACAATCTTTAATGCATTTATTCTTGCAACATCCCTGTGAGGCAAGGAAGTACAGTTATCCCCATTTTACAGGTAGGAACTGAGACCCAGAGGGATTAAGGGCCATAGTCTCTGTTTATGTTAATTGGCCTAGTAGCCCATTAACTTCAGTGAAGCTTCCCCTGTTTTCACCAGCAGAAACTGGCATTTTCAGAAGCATACAGTCCCATTTTCAAAAGCAATTTATGCACTTAGGAGCCAAAGTCCCATTGACTTTCAGTGAGATTTAGGCTTCTAAAGGCCGAAGGACCAGATCTTTAAAGGTATTTAAGTGCCTAAAGATGCCTAGTGGGATTTTCCAAAGCACTTAACTCCCATTGAAACCGGTGGTTGTTAGTCACCTAGGCACTTTTGAAAATCCCACTAGGCGCCTATTTGCATCTTTAAGCACCTTAAAAACCTTTGAAAATAGGACTTAAACTTCTAAGGCACTTAGACATTTTTGAAAATTTACTTGTAAATTACTTGCCCGAGATCACACAGGAAACTTGTGGCAGAGCCAAGAACTGAACCCAGCTGCAAGACTCAGGTTAGTGGCTGAATCATTAGACAATCCTTCCTTGTTTACAGAAGCTAGAGTAACACCAATACGGTAAATACCAGTGAAAAGGATACAAAATTACATCAAAGACATAACTAGAATTAAATTAAGAGATTATATTACAAGCTATAAAACAGCTATCAACATACAAAGCAGGGTCTGTTTTCAGGAGCATTCTCACATTGCAAATGTGTTTATTTAGTAACCTTTGTTCTCCTTAAAAAAAAAAAGAAAGAAAGAAAGAAACCATTTTAAAAAGCCAGCTTATTCATTTTATAGTAAGAATGAATTTTAATAATGAAATTAAATCCATATTTCAGTAGAACTCTGTTTATCTGAAGGGAGCAATTGATATGAAATTTATCTGGATAAAAAAAGGCTTCTGGTAGAGGAGTTTTTCATTTAAGTGATGCATATTGGGAGGGAGCAACAATAAAAAAGTGGATAATGGGGGATTGGCTAAGAAGAATTAATAATTGTAAATCAAATCTTTTGATAGAGCTTTTGGTGACCACAATTTGTTTGCCTTAGAATTGTGCGCTATTGAGGGAACTCTCGGGAATTATTTGAGCTTGTACCTGTTAATCCACAAGCTTATACTTGTATTTATTTCTTTTGTTTAGAATGAAGTGATAAGTCAGCAACTGTCTGTCATTTTCACTCATTGCTATGGACCTTATCCTATTCCAAAGCTTGTTGAAATCAAACGAAAGCAGACCTCTCGTTTAGGTAAGTCTGAGGTGAGGCGCAGATCACAGTGTTCACAGAGAGCTGTCCTAGGATTTGGAGAGAGCAAAAGAAAGGAAAGAGGGCAAACGTTAATGAAAATGATTGAAATAAAGTCAGTCTTTGGGTTTCTAAGCATTGCTGCAAGAACTCTGGCATCAGAAATGTGATTTCAGTTTGAATGCTCTGGAGCCGCTGCATTCTTCTATATACTAGGCAGTCGTTATGGCCAGAAGACAGAGCACACCTAACTGTAAAATGCAGAATTGGAAAAACTAGTCTAGGGGCTCAATCCTGCATTTCTTACTCACCTCAAATTTCCATTGAAATCGACAGGTGTCTTGGATGCCCAGGATTGGGCCTGTAGTTTTGCAAGTTACTTTGGGGTCTGATTCCTTTACACTCAGGCCACACAGCCAGAGTAGTGTCAAAGGGCCTTAATGTACATGAGAATCGGGGCCCTTGTGTCTGCTTAGGTACAGATGTCACTAGGTACAGAGGGAGAACAGGACTAGGGAGCTGTTCAAAGTTCACCCAAAGTCTAGAATGACCTGCATGTGATGGATGGCTGTTATCTTGTATGAGATAAAAATGACTGTCAGAGTTTTTGAATTGACTTGGTATAGATTCTGTTAGAATATGTACATATCTTCCACCTCAGACTATTCAAACCAGCTTCACAGGCTTTTCTCATTTAAAAACATATCCCCTTAAGCCATTGTCTTTTCTCACAAAAACAGGAAAATGCTTTCTATACATTTCACCTGTTCCCGACTGAAGTTTTTCTTTTCCTTTTGTGATTCCAGATCCCCATTTTCTTAACAATAAAGAGATGTCAGATGTTACATTTCTGGTGGAAGGAAGACCATTTTATGCACATCGAGTGTTACTATTTACTGCATCCCCAAGGTAAATGTACAGGTGTATTTTTTTAATAAATGCAAATAATTTGATCTTTTCTGTTGAGATTTGTTGGCACTAATGATTCAGGTAATGGGCTTCAGACTTTTCTGTGAACGTGGAAATTCTGTAATTACCCCCAGAACTGAGTGCTGTTGATCTATGTTAAGGATGTAACAACTAAGAATGCCATTTGTTCATTAACCCTTAGGATGCTGGGCATTCCAGAGGCACCTACGGTATACGGTATGGTGGTGGACACATTCAAAATGCGTCGACAAATACACGTTTTATACTTTCAGGAATGTCCATTTTTTTAAGGCTTGGGGGAACCTGTGGATGGAGGGAGGATCTCTGGGAAGAGGAGGAAGTTCCAGGTTGGAATTCCTGGGTGGAGCCATTCCCATCATATGTGCCCCACTTCTGGAAATCTCCTCTTCTTCCACCGCCTATATAGGTGGCTTGCCTTGCCAGATCCCTCCCCTTGCTTCACACATAAGAAAAACTGACATGGAGCCTGTAGCAGTTCCATGCTGAAAGGCTGTCCAGCAGGGAGATAAGTCATGTGGATATCAGGAGACAGCACCCACTTGCAGAGGGTTGGGGTTCTTGCATGGAAATTGGGGGAACAAGGAAGAGCTAAGTGGGAGAAGGTCTCTTTTGAGAAAAGGGAAGGAGGTTCTATGGGTTCACTTTTGAAAAAGGTTGGGGATGAAATTCTGGTCCTGTTAAAGACAATGGTAAAACTCCCATTGGCTTCAGTGAGGCAGGATTTCATCGCCAGTATCTATGATGAATCCAGCCCATTGTCTTAACCACGCATTGGGTGGAAGGTTTGGGTTACAGCTTCGGAGAGTGGGAAAATCTTTTGCTTGTCTATTATACTTTCCAACTCTTGAGAGAAAAATAGTGGCACTTGAAGTCCAAACATGCAAGTATCCCTTGGAGAGCAGGGAGGAGCTGGGGTTAAGGTACTCCTCAACCCCTCCCTCCCCCCAAAATTGAATTACACTTCTACCTCGGAATACGCTGTCCTTGGGAGCCAAATAATCTTACCGCGTTATAGGTGAAACCGCATTATATTGAATTTGCTTTGATCCACCGGAGTGCGCAGCCCCGCCCCCCCCGGAGCACTGCTTTACCACGTTATATCAGAATTCATGTTATATCGGGTCGCGTTATATCGAGGTAGCAGTGTATTAACCTAGGATACAATTTCCTGCTATCTAGAAAACACACCTTTAAATGTAGATACCTAAAAACAAGTATAAGGAACCTGGTACACTTACCTGGAGCTGGATTTACAAAGAAAATATAATTGAGAGGGTATCTGTGTATATCACCCTTCTCAGATAAAATTTTGTAGACTGCCATTTCATGATTCTCAGCTTTCTTTTCTTGTATGTGGAGGAGATAATTATTTGGCTGTCAACGCCTAATTAAAATACTCCATTCACACACACACACACACACACACTGTTTCAGCCCTAATACAGCAATCAATCAAGAAATTACATTGTCTGCCATGGATTAGCGTTGAGAAGGAAGATAGGCATATAAGAGAATGCTGTGAGTCATGAAATAAAATGTCAAGAGTAAAAAGGATATCCTGAATATTGTGAGATGCAACAAAGGCAAAAAACATAGCAAACAAGAGGACTCAGTGACACAGAGAACTGGTAATGCAGGGCCTTTCAGCTCGAAGGTACGGGCTTGAATATAGCCAGTGCAGATTGTGAATGAAAGCATTTATTATCTGTTGGCTGGTTGTGATTTGAGTGGTGGTCTCAGACTAGTTTTAAGTGGAGATGTGTCCCTGATAACAAAAAGCACCAGCACAAGCTACCAGACTTAGCAGAGGTACGTTGAAAAGGCAGTCCTTCGAAAACAAAGGTATGACTCATTGGGAACATTGCACATTTGCTGTCCTTGCTTAGCTGCCCTGTGCATGAAGGTGTGCATTCAGGCCCTGATTCAGGAAAGCATTTAGACCCTTGCTTAAGTCTGTCCCTTGTCGAGGCCAATGCTTATGTGTTGCCCTGAGTAGAAATGTTTTCCTGAATCAGGGCCAAAAAGAGGTCTTCAGTTTCTAAGGGTGTCAATCCCAATCTAGTAATTTAAACATTTTTAAAAGCTAAAATCCTAGATTTATACGTAAATATCTACATATCTGTATAAATATCACATACAAGTACAATTAACTTAAATGAATTCTACTCTGCTTTTATGTCCAAATCTATGGTTGAAATGAGAATTTTAACATTCTGAGAACAGCGATATATCCAATTCTTTCTCTCCCCATCTCCAAACAATTGAATTAAACCTGCATTATAGTATTAAACTTCTTTGTGTAGAATCGTCAACATTTTGCCCTGGCCATCTTGCAAGCCAGCACAATGGAGATGTGAGAAGGGAAAAAAAGCTGCAAATATTTAAAATGCAAGCTGATATCAATCCAAAAAGAAATGTTGAATTTTTAAAAGTTGCAGGTTTTACTCAAAAATGGCCCTATCTTCAAGCAAAGAAACAGTCAGTCCTGATCCTGTAATAAGTTCCAAGTGGGTACAGCATCTATATTTTCTAGGTAGGTTTTTTCACAAAATTAGACACATTTTCCAGAAACTCAGAATGAAATGTCCTAATAAAAGAGGTTTCCTAATTTCACTTTGAATTTGATGACATACCTTTAAGGGGGTGTCTGCACGGCAATCAAAGATATGATTGTAGTTCAAGCAGGCATACCCGTGCTCGCTTTCATCTAGCTAGCTCGGCTAAAAATAGCAATGAAGGTGGAGCAGCATGGGCTGTACAAGCCTGCCCACAAGCTGGGTATGAACTCGCATTGCTAGCCTGCATGGGGGTCCACGCTGCCGTGTCTTCACTGCTATTTTGAGAGTTGTGCTAACTAGATTAAAGCTAGCATGGGTAATCCGTGCTGCAGTGCTGTATGCTGAGCTGCAATCATGCTTCCAATTACGGTGTAGACATACCCTCTACAGTATATAAACCATCATATATTTCAGGTTATAAATCCCGCTAAGCTTCTCTGCATTCTAACGTCCTGTTTTCATAGTAATTGATGGTCACCTCCCTTACCTTTTTGCTGAAATATAGCAAAGTGGAATTGTAGTGTGGTATTTCAATCTTGCTCATTTTTATTTAGGTTTAAAGCGCTGCTATCTAGCAAACCCTCAGCTGAGAACACTTGTATTGAGATCAGCTATGTGAAGTACCCCATATTTCAGGTAAAGTCTGTGGCCACAAACCATCCGAATGGAATGTGTGACATCAACAGTTGTATGTATTCTGCACAAATTAATGCAATTACATTTAGTAAATTAATCATATCATACCTTAGAGCAGTGGTTTCATAAGCAAAGGCCTCAACTCCCTTTATATAGTAACCTGCATTATAGTGCTGATTGTAGTCAAATAACATGTGAGTGACTAGATTTAACTATGTACATTTCACTTCTATTGTCTTTGAAGACAGAGCAGGGCATTTCAGTGGAACATTTGCATAGACTTTTGGGTTTTTTTTTTCTCATGTTTGATATTCCTGCATTTGCACACACAAGCTTGGAGGATGTAGAGGCCTTTCTTTTCCTAGCAATATTTGTTTACTCAAATTTTGTAATTCCTTCTGTGAAAATGTAGAGCCAAACTTATCTGTCTCGCCTATTGGGCTAGATGCAGTGTATTCAAAAACTTGCATGTCTAAGAAAAGTTTATTTTAACCAGAGCAATAACAGTTCCATTTACTGATTGTTAGAGCTGCAGATATTTTTCAGTGTTCAGAGTATTCTCACACTTCTTATCAAACTGTCTTTTACTGGGCTATCTTGATTATCACTTCAAAAGTTTTTTTTCTCTTACTTAATTGGCCTCTCAGAGTTGGTAAGACAACTCCCACCTGTGCATGCTCTCTGTATGTGTGTATATATAGCTCCTCAATATATGTTCCATTCTATATGCATCCGAAGAAGTGGGCTGTAGCCCACGAAAGCTTATGCTCTAATAAATTTGTTAGTCTCTAAGGTGCCACAAGTACTCCTGATATTTTTCAGTGTCACTTACAGCTGCCTGCAATAACATTTAAACTTAATCTAAGTTTCCTGAAAAGAAATATTATTTGGCCCATGTTACAATGCAAAACCCCAGCACAAACCTTCTCACCAACCATGCTTGCCTACAGAAGTGTGGAAAGGAGGGGGTGTGGTTTCCCAGAAAGGGAAGGAATCAGGGAACAGCCACTATATGTGGCATGTTTCAGAGTAGCAGCCGTGTTAGTCTGTATCCGCAAAAAGAACAGGAGTACTTGTGGCACCTTAGAGACTAAAAAATAATAAATTTGTTAGTCTCTAAGGTGCCACAAGTACTCCTGTTCTATATGTGGCATGTTCTCCTGAATAAGTGGTGTAAAAACAGTATCAGAAAATGAATGAGCCAGGATCAACTTGTCCTGTGAGCTACCTGAACCTCTTTGGAGAGTTACAGCACCGTGGCTAATAGGGATTGGGAGAGAAGCCATGCTACCCGTGAAGAGAAGCCAAGAACTGTGCAGAGACAGAGAAGATGTTCATGTATGGCCTGACACCTGCAGGTTTTTGACCGGTTTGACTGACAAATCCGTAGCCCTGCACATTGTTTGGTAGCCACACACGCCTTCTCCCATCACATCATTCTCATGATGAAAGTTAAAAATGCTGCTCACGAGTAGCTTTTCCAAAGTGGCTTATTTTTCATAGTAACCTCTTCCCTTTCATGTGTTTTACTCAAGCGGGAATGATATGGTTCTATGAGCCTCACCATGTTACACTAATGACAATGACCGCTGAAGCAAAGGGAGGCAGGATAGTGAAAGGCAGTAACATACACTAACTCCTCACTTAACATTGTAGTTATGTTCCTGAAAAATGCAACTTTAAGCAAAATGATGTTAATGTGAATCCAATTTCCCCATAAGAATTAATGTAAATAGGAGGGGTTAGGTTCCAGGGGGGAAATTTTCACCAGACAAAAGACTATATATACATAGATAGATGGATACACACACACACAGTATAAGTTTTAAACAAACAATTTAATACTATACACAGCAATGATGATTGTGAAGGTTGGTTGAGGTGGTGAAGTTAGAGGGTGGATGAGGGTGGGATATTTCCCAAGGAATGCCTTACTGCTAAATGATAAACTAGCTGATCCCTCAAGGGTTAAAACATTGTTGTTAATGTAGCCTCACACTAGGGTTACCATATTGCAGTCCTGGAAAAAGAGGACACTCCAAGGGACCCCGGCCCCGCCCCAACTCCGCCCTGTCCCCTGAACGCTCCGCCCCCCTGCTCCTCCCCCTCCCCTGCTTCCCGCGAATCAAATGTTCGCGGGAAGCCTGAAACAGGCAGGCAGGCAGGCAGCAGGTAAGCTGGGGCGGCGGGAGCGGCGGCAAGCTTTGCCTGCAGAGAAGCTGACTATGGAGGTTGCGGGGGGAGCTATGGTGCTGAGCACCCCCTTCGCCGGACCCCCCCAGGCGGGGGGTGAGGTGACACCCCCATGTGCCCCGGGCCGGGCCGAGCCCGGGTCCGTGTCCCTTTAAGAGCGGGGCCAGGCTGAGCCGAGCCGGCAGCGGGAGGCTCCGCTCCCCGCTGCAGGCTGATGCCGGAGCCTGGGCTGAGAGCCCCGCTTGTCTCCTGCACCAGCTCCGGGCGGGGCTTTGCTGCGGCTCCCCCAGTCCCCCAGGGCCGGGCTGCCCCACGGTAGGGGCGGGTTGCTTGAGGCAGGGCAGGACCCGGTGGCGCCGAGGGCTGAACTGGCCCGGCAGGGCAGTGCGGGGGCTGCTGGAGGGGGAAGCTGGGGTAGGGGTGGCACGGCCTCAACCCCCTGGGGCTGCCTGCCCCACGGAGGAGGCAGAGGGGCGCAAGCTGCAGCAGGACCCCAAACCCCCGGGGGAGGGGATCTGGGGCCAGCCTGGGGAGGCAGGAGCAGCCCCGGGGGTGCTGGGCGCATGCAGGGCAGAGCCCCGGGAGAGCCCCAGCCCCGCAGTGGGCAGTGCTGCAGAGGAGCCCGCGCCCCTCGGTGGGCAAGGGGAGCCCCAGGCAGGGGGAGCCAGGCCGCCCGCACCCACCTCTCGCGGCCGCTCCATGCTGCTCCCGGTACCGCTTTCCGCCAGCTCGGCTGCCCTGTCAGCCGCTTTTGGGTCTTTAAATAGCCGTCCAGGGGGAAATCCCGGACATTTTTAGCTTTTTACAAATTCCCCCCGGACGGCTATTTAAAGACCCAAAAGCCGACATGTCCGGGGAAACCCGGACATATGGTAACCCTACCTCACACTCTACAAGGCAGCATAAATGGAGGGAGGGGAGACAGCATGGCAGACAGAGACACACTGTGTGTGTGAGAGAGAGAGAGATGCGCATTGCCCCTTTAAGTAAGCTGACCCCATTCTAAGTACATTGCCTTTTTAAGTAGATCAGCAAGTTGAGACAGCAGCTGCTGCCAACAAGCTGCCGTCCTGAGCTCTGTCGTGTCCCCCCCGCTCTATAAAGGTGGGGTAAGTGGGGGGGCAGGAGCAGGGGGGAGGGAGACACCCTGACATTAGCCCCCCACTTCCCCACACAGCAAGACGGAGGCTCCCGGGAGCAGCTCCACGGCAGAGGGCAGGAGCAGCACATGGCAGTGGGGGGAGGGACAGCTGAACTGCCGGCAATTGATAGCCTGCTGGGCAGCTGCGGCACAGGGAACTTAGGGGAGCGGGGAGCTGATAGGGGGGCTGCCGATCCACCCTGGTTCCAAGCCCCCATCAGCTAACTGCAACGGGCTGCTCTTCCTGCAAGCAGTGGACAAAGCAGGCGGCTGCCAAACACTGTTATAAGGGAGCATTGCACAACTTTAAACGCGCATTTTCTCTAATTGATCAGCAATGTAACAACAAAACAACGTTAACTGGGATGACTTTAAGTGAGGAGTTACTGTATGTAGTGAACATTTGTTGTCTGGGATTGCTTTTCATAAGCAAACAGTCTCTTTGTTTTGTTTCAGCTGGTTATGCAGTATCTTTACTATGGCGGTGCAGAATCACTCCTAATTAAGAATAATGAAATAATGGAGGTAAGAAATATTTTACTTCATTCCGATGGGAGTTACAATAAGTGATCTCTCCAGTGTTCACATAGCTGCACATGGAAATGGTCTCTATCAAGTGTTGGCAAAGAACTCTTCACCAGGTGGTTTAGTTTTCCCCATGTCTACAGTGGCATCTGTCTGCACTTTTTGAGGAAAGGAATGAAAACCTGCTTTCATTTCTTCCTCCAGTCTCAGACTATCTCTCCACCACTTCTTCCTGCTTCCCTGAGTTCATAGTCGATCCTCACTGAGGTGCCACCACTGTGAATACCCAGCTTGCTGCCTCCACCCCCAATTCCAGTTAACGTAAATAAAAGTAGGTTTTATTGGACATAGGACAGAAAAGAGAAAGAAAAATCCCAAAGCAAAAGATAATTTGAACTAAAACATCTGGCCAGACACTCTGAGAAACTCTTCTAGTAGAGCAAAAAGCTTGTGTTACAAAATATGGAAATATTCCCCTCACCATGGTACAACAGCCTCATTCCTTTAGTCTTAATAGGATGTCTCTTGCCGCTAAATCAGTCTATTCCCCTTTCCAAGCTGTGTCTCTGGGGTTGTTAGCTAGGAGTCAGATGTCCAGAAAATCAGAATAATCTCATGTGTAGTTCCTCATTCAGGAAGATATGAAAGCATATGCCTAACTTTAAGCATGTGAGTAGTTCCATTGAAGTCAAAGTTCAGCTTCAAGTAGCCATATGCTTAACTGTGTTGCTGAATTGGACCTTAAACTGCCTCCTGAGATGGAGGGAAGGGGGAATCTTTTTTTATCCCAAAAGCTTATCCTCCTGTCCAAGGAGTCCAGTTACACTTTGTCATCTTCCCCCTCATCCTCACCCCAATCAAATGTGCATAACTGTATGGATTTTAAGTGATCTCCTTCCAAAATTCTGTGCATTGTCAACCATTGTTCAACCAAGTGGCTCCCAATAAAACACAAATAAAGGCATGTTTGGGCAAATTCCTCGCCAGTCTGAGCTGGAAGCGTTCATATCCACAGCATTCAGGTTATATCAGGTAAAACTAATATAGAACACTAAATATTAAAATCACTGATATTTATACAGCTGGTAAAAATCATAGTGCACAGATTATATAGAATCTGCCACTACGTTATTGTGCAGTGTGAGACACCCAAGCAAGGGTGAGTTTTGACAGAGATAGCGCTACCAGAAACTAGCAGCAATTGGGTATGATTGGCCAATGAGAGTCTATTTTGGTGGGTATCGTAACCCTTATAATAATCCTGCTGAGGAAGTTTTGGAGGGGGGAGTATTTGTATAAGTAGACAAAACTGGAATTAGTCCTCTCCAGTTCGGTGCAGTTTTAACTAAGCTCACTTGAATTAACTTCCTTTCTCTTACTAAAACCAGCTATTTTTCAAATTTATTCCCACAACTTTGCAAAGAGGCCTATAAACCCTAACCCTTCCTGCGAAAAGTGTTCTCAAACTAGATAGGTCCACAGCTTTACACATATAGATCTATACACATAAGCAACCAGGTAACACCCCATACCTCTTTCTGAATCGAGACTCTCTCTCTCTCTCTCTCTGTATATATATATATATGTATAGACCTCCCCAACAGTTGACTTATATGGGTGTCCAAGTCCGGCACGTGGCCCCCTCTGAGGGCATTCCCATGGGCTTGACTGTCAAATATGGCAGCTGTGTTGGACAAAAGGGGGGAGGGGGTTGAACAGCCTTGTAAAGACTATGCAGCTGCCTAAGAGAAGGCTCCTAATCCCTCAGGATTCCCTTTGTTTCCTGTGGTTTAAGAGCCCTTGTGGACCACAAGTCTGACTCCTTGAGCCACGGTGGCAGCTGGAGCCTGGATACGGCCCTAGTTTTCTAAAGTTATATTTAGCAACTTGCTTTATTATAAATGTTGTAACAAGAAGCACAGGAAATACTGAAATCTTTGCTGCGATTCATAATTGGGGCCAGCTGGCTGCTGTCACATCAGCATTGCAGATTTTCCAGATTTGGGATTTATTTAGGGGATTAGACTAGAGCTGGAGGTGAGTGGATGGACAGGGCCAGAACAACTTTCTAACAGTTTTTTCCTAACAGCCCTGGCTTGCAGTGTGAGGGCACTGTTGGGTTCCACTGAGCAGCACTTTGTTGGGTATTCCCAGTGATAAGTGCTATGTAAATGCCTAAAGATAGAGCTCCCAGCTCAACCTGATATATGTGTATTGATCAGAGCAAACTGCGTAGCGCTGAAGAACCCCTGCTTACCTTCTAAGCAAGAGAGGAGGGGCAATGGGACCACATTTGGAAGGAGAAAAAGTAGAGCAGGAGCTCTTTCACCAGCCAGACAGCAAGGAAAAGAGGCAGCAGGTGAAATCCTGACCCCATAAAAGTCAGTGGCAAAACTCTTGTGGACTTCTGTGGAACCAGGATTTCACCCAGCAGAGCTTGTTGTCTCCCCCCAGCCAGAAGAGGGATTGGGTGGAGCTCTGCCTGCACTACCCTCTTCCACCAGCTGAGAGAAGAGGTTTGAACCCACTTGGTTTTGTAGATTTTAAGGCCAGTAGGGACTATTGCAATGGTCTAATCTGACCACATGCATAACACCTGCCATAGGTTTTCAACCTGTAATTCCTGCATCAACCCATAACTTCTGTTTGTGCTATTGCAAAAAGCAGGGTTGAACCCTGGCTATTTGTTTCTAACGTGTAGCTGTGCAGATTCTTCCATTCAGAGTCACATTTTTGGAAGGGCTGTAGGCTCTCATGGTTATGCTGCTTCCTCGATAGTGCCGTGAGGTCAGGGGAACTTATACACTTCTGTCCCCGCATCCCAAAAATGGCAGCATCTGGATCTGAGTGCTCTGTTTTCCACTCATCACTTACCGACAGCTGCTCATCATAGTCTGAGCTGTTATGTTATTTCCTTTTGTAACACTGAAAAGGGTAAAATCAGCAAAAGAACTTTTTCTTATTATGGCAGTGAAATGACTGATAAATTAAATGAAACTTAATTAATTATAGGTCTGTGTATAAATGTAATAAAGTAGCAAGGAAATGATACTGTTTAATACTGCCCTGTTCAGCGCTTCTAACACTTTTTTTTCTCTGCTGTTTAGCTTCTCTCTGCTGCTAAATTCTTCCAGCTTGAAGCTTTGCAACGACACTGTGAGATCATCTGTGCAAAAAGTATAAACACAGAAAGTTGTGTGGATATTTATAATCATGCCAAGGTAAGACACCTGTATGCGTGCGCATGCGTGTCTCTCTACACCTCCAGTGTGTGACGTTCATATGTATCACATGCTTGTGTAATTTGTCACAAAGCTATGACCTCATCATCTGTCCCAATAGGCCATCTCGCTGGGACTTATTGTAACATTCCATACCCCTAAGCCAGGGATGGCCAACCTGAGCCTGAGAAGGAGCCAGAATTTACCAATGTACATTGCCAAAGAGCCAGAGTAATACGTCAGCAGCCCCCCATCAGCACCCCACTCCCAGCGCCTCCCACCCACTGGCAGCCCTGCCGATCAGCACCTCCCCCGCACCTCCCGATCAGCTGTTTTGTGGCGTGCAGGAGGCTCTGGGTGGGGGAGGGGAAGGATCGAGGGCATGGCAGGGGAGGGGGCGGGAAGGGGTGGAGGGGGGGCAGGGCCTGTGGCAGAGCCAGGGGTTGAGCAGTGAGCACCCCCCAGCACATTGGAAAGCTGGCGCCTGTAGCTCCAGCCCCGGAGTCGGTGCCTATACAAGGAGCCGCATATTAACTTCTGAAGAGCCACGTGTGGGTCCGGAGCCACAGGTTGGCCACCCCTGCCCTAAGCCATTTCAAACAGTTGCCTTTAAAAAAAAGTAAACTTGCCTTCCTTCCTCTCGCAAATGGGGATATTCCCACTAACATTACCCTCACTGGAGGTTCAGGATGAGTGATTCTCGGCCTTAGTAGCTGACAGCTTTTCTGTATCTAAAAATGACACATTGTCAAAGTCTAATGTCTTACAGCCCTGCAGGGATAGTAGTGAGACTTTTATACCATTGGAGAGGGAAAATGCCCAGCTTCCCAATGGAATCCAGTATTCCATAGTCCTCCCAGTGGTCCTGAATTATAGGACATTAAAGCATGACATTTTTAGACTTAAAAAAACAACTTTAGGTCATTTGGGGGAGTGTTTTACATTTCTCAGTTTTATTTTTTCCTCTCCTTTTGTGTATTTTATAGTGGAACTCACATTAACTAAGGCTTGGCAGGTGAAAGGATACAAAAATAGTCCCAATAAAAATACGTTACAAGTATTCCTAAAATTATTTTTCTGTAAGATGTGGCACATACACAAGATTTAATGGTGTGGTGTGACCTGGGGATTTGATCAGCACTCATTTGAGGTGATCCACAGCACAGGCCATTCCCAACTCCTGCTGATCAAATCTCCATTTCTCACAATCATGTATTCCCTACAGATAATGCTATGCACTGGTGTGCCATCAGCTTTTGAAATAGGAAAACATTTCATTCCTGAAAATGAGTTATATATGAAGTGTATCTAGAGGCCTGTCTTTTGTGATAGAAACAAATGAAGGAACAGAAGCATCCTCCACTTGGAAAGGCACTTGATTTATTTCCCAGCTTGTGAGAGAGACAACTTCTGGATTTAGCAGGGGTTTTTAATCCTAGATAAAAAGAATCATTTCAATTTTGATTTCAGCTCTTGGGCCTTTTCTTCTAAAGTGAGATAAGCTACACTGGATTTTTTTGTCTCTCTAGGCCCCAATTCAGCAGTGCACTTAAGCATGTGAGTAACCCTATTGAAGGCAAGGTTAGGCACATGCTGAATCTGGGCCCTAGTTCACTTCTGTGGGCCAGATCCAGCAAGTGCTCAATGCATGGAGCTGTCGCTGAATTCTGGCAGTTGAAGGTGTGTCTACATGGTAGACTTCTGAGACCAAGACCCTTCACTTCAGACTTGATGATCTGTAAATTGTTAAATTGTTCACATTTCATTCTATTCAATTCTTCTCACCCTACTCAGAATGCAGGTTTTACAAGCAGCCTCCATTTCTTGTCTTCTGCTGGCATACAACGTCCCCATATCACAGTGCATTAGTTAACTCTGTGGCATGGGTTAGTGTTATATTCTGAATATTCAGTTCATTTAGATGGTTGCTGAGGACTTTCCATTCCTGTGATTGTAAAGGACCCTAGGAAGAAATGGTCATTTGATTAGCATAGCTTTCAAGTTTTCATTTTTACTCAAGGTTCTCTTTACTGTGTGTTCTCGCCAGAGAAAAGCCATGTGATTTGGCAAATTGCATTGGTGACACTGGTTGATTAGTTTCTACAAGGTACCAGTCATGCTTTCCATGCATATCCCAAACTTCCAGTGAGGTCAATAGGAGTTTTGAGAGTACACATAATACTCAGCACTTCCCCAACATGCCGGCTGGGGATCAGATGAACAATAAGAAAGAAAAGAAAACTATATTATTTCCTCACTGCAATGTACTGCATATTGAAATAGTGAGTAAAGAGAATGGAAGGAGGAGTAAAGAAGAATGGAGTGAAATCTTAAGAGAACAGTATAAATCCACCAAAGAAAAGTAATCCAATCTCTGATCCAGATCCTCAGATGGTGTAAATTAACCCAACTCCCTGACTTCAATGGAGCTACTTCAGTTTACACCAGCTGAGCATCTGACCTTCCAAATCCAAAATAATGCTCTCCTTTAGAAAGCTCCTAACCTGCCGTGAACTGTCCCATTTTTTTGTAGACAACATTTGTGTCATCCACAGATTATGTTAATTTAGTGGTGGGCCTGTACTATTGACCCTACTTTCTAGACTCTGCAAACAGAGTAAAGATCCCAAGGCTAAAGATAGGAAAAGCCATCTACAGTTATGGGTTGCATAGGCCTCCATCCACTAGCAAGTCCAAAGCTTTCCATTTGTTCTCAGAGCTCAAACACACCAGGAGTTTGCCCAGGCTGGTGGATCCATGGAGCACTTTTCTGTATACTTTGCAGAACACGCTCAGGGCCTAGTCCTTGACTGGAATGCTCAGGGCTACTACTTGCATAAAATCAGGATCAGGCCATTTGCTCACTACTTCTTATGAGGCAACTGCTACTTCCTGTGCTCTAGTGGATCACTTAGCGCTTGCTTACTCGCAAGCAAGATGGGATACATTGAGTGTAAAGGAATGTAGTGGTCCCAAAAACAACATACTTCACATGCTGTACACATAGCAGCCATTTTCCAACTGGAGTTATTTCACCCCAGGCCAAGAGTACATATCTTTATGCAGTTACTTCTGATGGTGGTGCCGGTCAGGTGTATCATGCTTGGCAGGAATGCTGGGAGACAGTGTTGATAGACCTGGCCTCTGGTAGATCTCCCCAAATCTACTGGTTTTGGTGGTGGAAACTATGGGGCCAAATCCTGGCCCCATTGAGATCCATGACAAAAATCCCATTGATTTGTATGGGGCCTGAATTTCATCCTTGGAATTTTGCCTCCAAGGTGACCTTAATTTTTTGACATAGTCTTAAGTCTGGAATTTGTCATTGAAGCAAACAATGTGACATATCACTTGACACACACATATATGTGGGTTTCAATGTTCCCATCTGAAAAACATAGCTTGTATAGTTTGTAATCTTTACTTCTCATGAACGGTATTTATTGACCCATACCTATCAGAGTGGTTACCTTTCTTTAATCCCCACTTTTTGTAGTTTCTCGGAGTCACAGAACTATCCTCCTATTGTGAAGGCTACTTTCTAAAAAATATGATGGTCCTCATTGAAAATGAAGCTTTCAAACAGCTGTTGTATGACAAGAATGGAGACACGTCTGGTCAGAATGTACTACAAGACTTACAGAGGACGTTGGCGACACGGATTCAGTCAATTCATTTGTCTTCTTCAAAGGGCTCCGTTGTATAAAGTTCAGGAAGGAGATCGCGCTCAGAAAAGACACTGCGAGTTCAGGCTCCTGTTGCAGTTGCTTAAATGAACATACAAAATTCTACTTCACATTGGAATATTTTTTTTTTGTTGGCCAAAGGTGCTGCTTTTAGGCTGCAGCCTCACTTAGATGAGGGAATACTGTACATGTGGCTCCTACCCATTTTTGAGAAACAAGGATATAGCACTATTCTGTGAATTACTGTTATGTTCAATTCTGAACGCAAAAGTGTGGTCTTGGAGCTAATGCCAACAAAAGCCAGAACTCACCAATGAACAGCAGAAGCCTCTGCCTGAACAAAGATGCCATGGACCACTTAAAATGACAAATGGGTTATTTAAGGTTATTCTGCTCCACCATGTTATACATTTAAGAACTGTACTGTACCTATCCCAGAGTCCATTCTATTGTGCATTTAAGAAACATAAGATTTGTTAGTTGCTGTTTCATAAGGGTCAACTGTGTTAGAGAGTTGGTAAGACTGTTATAAATGAGGAAATATACTGGCAAATTTTTAGGGGTGGGAACTTTTTAAAATTGTTCATAACAAATGGGGTGGCCTTGTAGTTTAAAATCTATTTCTTAAGCTTAAAAATTCATTTTTGACAGAGTTGTGTTTGCGAATCTATGTAACATGTTTTGTTTTTTAAAGGCACACTGTGTAAATACTGTATACATATGAGCAGGTTTTGCTTGTATTCTTTCCTAAGGTGGTATAATCTTGCCTAAATGGTTATGGTTACACCAAAGAGGTATATTACCAAGACAATATCTAATACAGTAGTTGGGGAATAAAAATCTGCATGCTAATTGTGATTTGGGGTTAAAAACAATAACAAACTCAACATGCATTTGCATGGTAACTGTACCTGTGAAATGTTATGTTTGTGCTTTGTTTTGCCAAGACTGCTTGTCAAACTCCATTTGTGAAATTAGCATATTTACTTTTTTTTCTTGGTGCAAATGGTAGTGAGATGATTCCCACAGAGACTTGTTGGAAGATGCTGATTTCTGTTTGTTACATGGAAGAGTTAAGATCAGCCTTTATTCTAGTAACATGTCAATATTTCGCTACTGGCCAGAGATTGTGACTAAGTTAGACTTTTTTAAATTATTATTAAATATGTACTATAGAATAATTTCTTACTGTATCCTCTGAATGTATAGATTATCTACAATGGAGGTGTTCAATGTCAGGGCTCAATTTATTTTGCAGCATACTGTTAGCAAGAGAGATCTGTTAAGTGCCACAATTTTCCAGACATCTTGTACTTGATGATACCTTTCACGAATCGGTTGATTTAAAACATAGGGAAGACCTCAGTAAAGATTAGGAGAAAGGCGCTACCTTTTCAGTGGCAAAATTACATGTATTTCTTTTCTAGCATGCTTTTTGAAACTGTGCCCGGTTCACAGATTTTTAGAAGCTTTAATTTGACAGTGCATGGTAACTTCTTGTTCTTTTGTTAGAGTATTTATGTCCGGTGCTATTTCATGTTTATAGCTTTTGGAATGCTCAGAAAACACAGTCTTTGCATTAGTTACCAACATGATAGGAAACTGTTTTATTGTTCTGATCTGTAAATCCTCCCGTATGCTTGATCATTTTAAAGCCTATACAGTATCTGCAACAAATTACAAAATTGTCTAAACTACCATTAATGTCTCAGAGACACAGCATGTCAGCCTAACAATGAATTATCAGACAATTTGTTTCTGCATATGATATGCCATATAAGATGTTGTCTAGATCATTTAGCTACTGGCGACTTACTTTTCTGTGAATGTTGCAATGCTAGAGAACCTGATAAATGCAATTGCAACTCTTGGGGGTGCTTATATTATAGTTTGGTGTGCTTCCTCACTCATTGAAACCCATTCTTCCATATTGGTAACAATCTACATAATAAAAACAAATCTCACCCAGCTGCTTAATGTTAACTTCTCTAAATATAAAATTATAATGCTCCAGATTTTTACCCAGTAATCAAGTAGACCAAATTCTACCCTCAGGTACACACAGAGCTCCCACTAAAGTAATCAGGCATTGCAGACATGTATCCACAAGCAGAATTTTTCTCGGTGGGAAGTAAAACCACAGGTATAAATTCAGCTAGGCAATCTGGTGTCTTAACAGGATGATAACCATTGCTTATGTAGCAATGACTTCAGGGCATACATTAATAGCGGTCCAGGGCATTGGTAATGGGATATAGAGCCCTATATCCCTGGGTTACTCATTGGAATGTTGATGTAGACTGATGTCACCAGCACAGAAATCCACCACAATAGGTGTAACTTTCTTTGGCAGTGTCAGCAAAAAAAATCAAAGACTGGAGGGGGAAGGGAGACTTCTCTCCTGTCTCACCCTGAGAATTGGCTCCTCTAGGTTAGGACTGAGACGCATAGGATGGGCTGTGGTAAGCTTGAAGTGTCACTGACTTTGTGGTATTTGTTCTGCTGCTAAACAGAGGACTTCACTTGCTCTATCTCTAGTACATCTTTCATGAGCATTACATTCACTAGAAGTATTCTGTTAGGAACAAAGGGACAAATTCTCCCTTCACTCTGTGCACAGGGGTTACCATGGACTAAAAGGGAATTGTGTGAGCATGCAAGGCAAAATTAGACCCAAAACTAGTAGCAGCAAAGCATACCTGCCTCTAAACAAACAACACAACTCTCCTTCAGCAGGACTGTGTCAACCCATAGATTTGTGCATTCCCTTTGCTTCTTCAGGGGCTCATTAATCTGGAACACTGAGCACGATCTAATGCTTGGTGTTCCAGTGCATAAGCCTTCAGATTTAAGTTACTGCTACCATGGGATTTGCTTTGCTCTCAACTAAACATGAACAGGAGAACAAGATTATAGAAGTCTATGGGATCAAAAATGCTCCTGAAAGAGGATTCTGGCTATTGATTGGTGTGACAGTGTCTATTGCTATTAAAGCTATTGTTAATGGATACATTAGAGTACATTGCAAGGTTATTTGTTTGCAAACACTGGTGGAAAAGCTCATGGGAGGGCTTATTAGGGCAGCAAAAACTGCATGGTTTCCCTCACAGAGTTTCCTCCCTGTTCTTCAATGGGGGGCAGAGTTCCCAGACTCAGATAAGCAGGGGGGTACAGACCTGGGGTCCCATTGAGCTCCGCAATGCACACATTCTGGAGTCCCTCTGAGTGCCTGATCCACACCCAATCGAACCAGAACTGCTATCGTTCCATTTCAGTAGAAGCCTCTGTGGTGAATTTCATCCAAAAAAACACTTAGAATGTGACCATGATCCCTATAAGACATGGCCTTTCCATACAGCAACCTTTATCGTAGTGGTACATATCAGTGTCCTTTAGAAAGTGCTGTTATTTCAGGAAACAAAAGCCTTTGTTCATTAATCTCTGTACCGATTGCAATAATTCATCCATTCTGGGGAAGAATTCCCTCTATCCTCCCCCCAAGGAATTTCAGATGGTTGGGTGAACTGGAAATTCTTTTTAAAACCCTTAGGAAAAGTGTATTAATTTTTTCAATCATAACTCGCACTCCCCTTCCCTCTGCACAACGATCTAGGGCTTTTTTTTTCCATCTAGGTTTTTATAAGGTCACCCATCACTGGGGTATCTGGGCATCTACAGGCACTTTGACCCTTCTCAGTTGCAAGTCCTGCCTTCTCCTTCTCTAGAAGAGACCCAATCTCCTCTTAGCTCCCTTAATTGCCCCGCAGTCCCCAGAACGCACCCACCTTGCCTAATCTGTTGCCAGCTCCCTCCCTGTTCTAGAACCATGCTGGTTCCCTCCCTGACCCTGGCAGATGCTATCTCAGCTAACCCAGCTCTTCCCTATGGTTCATTGCCCCATAATCAGCTTGAAAACTGGCAGAGGAGGTGGGAAAACTCTTTTCAGGGAAAACTCCAGAACCATCTCCCAGTTACTCAAATCCTCCCTGCTTCACAGATTGGAGACCTTCCATCTTTTAGAAACAGATGGCTTCCAAATATTTTCTACTCTAGAAAATGGCCAGTTTCCTAAGGGAGCCTTTCTCCAGGCTAAAACTTTGCATGCACGTTCTTGGCTCAGAACTGAATTGATTGTGCAAAGTATATAAATGTATATATTCCAAGTGATGCATGGGGAATTAGTGGAAAGCCTCCCACTGGCACTACCAGGAGCTGCTCTGCTAAGTTTCCACCTGCCACTTTTTAAACTGACACGGTTCATGTTGAAGATCCACTGATAGTTGTCTTCATACCAAAAATTGTACTAGTCCCTTTTGGATGCATTACAGTGTGCGGTGTGATAGGGAGTCTTTCTGGACCCTCCAGTTCTGTGCCAAAATGTACTGTGGTTTGATGTTTGAAGATTTTTTTTTTCTTCAGTGATTTCAGCTCCCACTGAAATGAGCTACATTTCAATGGTGCAGTAGTGAGAGAGAGAGCTGGCCTTTTCTTCAAAAACAAAAATCAAATTAAGGGCCCAGTCCTGCACACAACACCAAGTGAAGTCAATTGGGACCTGTCTTGTCAGTGTGTTATTGACATATGTACAGCTGTCATTAAATTGAACACACCTAAATTTCTATACAATATTGAGATTCCAGGTAGGGCTCAAGCCATACTAGACAAAAAAGCCATTTCCCTATATTATTGACTACAGGCCAAATCAATGCAAGTTGCAGATACTCAAGACTTCCTCAGGAGTCAGCTCTATATTAATAATAATACTTACATAGGACCAGATCCTGAAGTCGGTATGTGTTAAAACTGGCACTGAAGTCAATCGGTGTTCTGCGTGAATAAGGGTGGAGTAAAAGCTGAATAAGGACTTTGGGATTTGGCCCATGGTGTCTTTAATCTGAGAATCTCAAAATGCTTTACAAACATTACCGGCCTGATATTGCTGCTCTTACTCCTGCTTAATACCTTATCCCAGAAATAGTCCCATTGAAATTAATAGGACGAAGGATGGAGTGCGCTGTATTCTCATTTCTAATATGCATGCACTCCTCCCATTGACTAGATAGTTGAGCTCTAGCAAATGTTAACTTTTCTATGTCAGTATAAATGTCTGCATTGCATCTGAGAGAGTGAATTTGTCTGAACACTTTTGGCTGGTGGCTGACGTCGGCCAGTCAACTTCCCATCATTTCTGCTGCTGTGTTTTCATTAAAACGTCTATTACCTTTCCCACTCACTGCGGTTATAGATTTTTTTTTCTTATCACATTTCTGAAGCAAACAAAGAAAACAACCTGAAATATCCAAGAAGAAACAAATTATGTTTAAAAATAGGGCAAGTTAGAAAACAGGGACACTCAGCCATACAAGGATGTGACCTTTATAAAACAGTCACATTAGAAAACCGCTCGTTCTTTAAATGGGCCTTAGTCATAACACCTCAGCCATGCGGGCAAGGATGGCTTAGTGATCTAAGGTTCAAATTAACTAGAGTCCTTCAAGCCACATAATCAAATCCCAGCAGCATTGACTGATCCTTTCATCACTCTGTGATGGATAAATTCAATACCATCTAGTTTACTGTTGTGGGGGAGGGGTATTGTTCAGGTGAGACCTTATCAAGTCTGGTCCTCTCTGCTCTACATGACCTTTAAACAGCACATACGTAGCGCTTCAAGTGCAGGGATTTGTCCCATTATCCTTAATTGAAAGTTCCCCTTTCTCCCGTTGTTGTGCAGTGAGCTGTGTGCCAGTTGGATGTTGCCCTGTGCCCCAGTGATGGCTGGATTTCAATGGTGCTGTAGGTCTCTAAATCATGAAGCACCTGAGAGTCTTCAGAATGAACGGTGCTACATAAAAGTAAAATAATTCATCTTATCAGAGAGCCCAAGCTAAGTAGGGTCAAGGCTGGCTAGACCTCCAATAAAACATGTGCTTCAGAAGGCAGTGGTGGTGGGTCAGAAGGTGACTTTTCCCCTCTGAGTCCCTGAACCAATGCCCTAGCCTGGTGTTTGAGAGCACTGTGCTATGGGTGGTGACATCTTTCAGATGAGTCATAAAGCCGAGGTCCTGACCCCTTGTGGTCATTAAAGAACTGATGGCACATTACACAAGAGTAGGTTAGAGCTGTCAACCTCAGGGTCTTGGCCAAACTCCAAATTAGTAATTATATTGTGCCTACCAAAATTCCTCTTGTGTATTTCAAGTAGGTATGTTATTCACTTCCTGTCCTAAATGTTTGTGTACCGTTGCAGTGTACTGTTGTAAGCACCTGCCTTTCACCCTAGCATTTGCTTGTATGTCAGTGGTAGATGAAGACATTTGTGTGAGAGAGAGAGAATTATGCATATAATAAGTCAAACTCCCACCCTACATTGCATGGATGCAACTACACAGCAAAGTATGATACTTTCCTAGTGCTCTTTTCAGCACTGTGTGGAGGGCCTGGCTAATGTGTCTCCTGGTACTTTATGGCCCCAAGGTGATGTGGTCAGGACCCATGCGCCCCTCTATACTGTGTCCTGCATCACATAATAGAGAGGTCTGGATCTTGCTCGTTTTAGAGCAGCATTATGGTGTTCTGAAAAGAGTTCCCTCAGCCTCTTTGCACTAATGAGATGGCTACTGGACTATACTTCAGTCCAGCTCATCTGCAAGCTTTGCCCTTGTAATACCACCTGCACAGAATGAGTCTACTCAGAGCAAGATTTTGAATCTGTAAAGCATTTTAAGACCCTCTGGGACAAAAGATGCTTTATAAAATCAGATATTCTGTATCTGAACAGTTCATGTTCTGCATCTTCTGTTTTTTACATGTGAAATGTTTTTGTTTTTTTATTTGTGTAAGTGAGTGAGTGAGAGAGAGAGATGGACAGTAAATAAATGTACTGTATATCTTATGAGATGTGAAATCATGTCTGTAATGAGATCTCTTGCTAATGTCAGTCAGCCTTCCCTGATGCTAAGGGTTTGGCAATATGCATTAGTGAATTGAATAGCTAAACCTCCAGCTCCACTTGCCCAAAAGGGCTTACCTTTGTACATAGGTTAGCATTTTTTAATGTTTGATATAAGATCATTGAAAGTAATTTGTAATTTAGATGAGGCGGAAATGGGCATTCTAGAAAAAAAATCAATTCAAATTATAGTGTGGGGGCCATTCATAAAACAAACCAAAAGGCTTGGTGCAACACCCGTTGAAGTCCAGTAGATTGGGCCCCATTTTTTAGTTCTTATTCAGACATTAAACAATTTGCCATGAATCTGCTACATGTGAATCTGAAGTGTAGATCATGTTGAACCTAAGCAGAAAAGCAAAATGCATGTATGTAATTGGGTACCAGTGTCTATGTGCTTAAGTAGGGAAAGATACCTCCCCATCTCCATCTCTGAAGACCTGGCGTGTTCTTATGTTTACTTCAGAAAATAACAGATGAAAGAATCCCAACACCAATGCTTTGGTGACACAGAAGAGCTAACACTGTAAATGAGACACGCTTGCTTGCTTCCTTCATCCTTGTCCAAGTCTATCAGTTACCTCTTTCAGATTTCGGTAAAAGTTATATTTATAAAGTTATTAGGGAAAAATGAAAACCAGAGAGAAAGCCATGATGGAAAAAATTCTTTCCGAGAATAAAGCAGAACTGTAGCATGAAGACTTCAGATTACAAAATCTGCAGCAAACCCTTCCTGCAGAAAAAAGACAGTTTTTCGCTGTCATCTTGTAAAACTAATGATGGTTTGATTACTTGTTGGAGCTTTTTTATTAGTATTAGTATTATTTCTGTATCTAGCACAGGAAGCTCTCATATGCCATCTCTCAATGAGGTTTCTATGGAAAAGGTTTCTTTATTGGGAAACAAAAATCGCACAACCAGATAATACTATCCAGAGCACAAGGAGGTGATGTCCTACTTTATGCTACCATCATTTAAGTACTGGCTTTTGGGTTTATATAAGTGTTCTAGTTATTTTAAAATGAACAACATATCTGGAACATTTGTTTGCCCTTCTCATTGTCCATTTAAGCTTGTACAAACTGCACAATAGTAAAAGCCACTGCACAGAAAATAGGGGAATTATGGATGATTTAAAAGATTAAGCAATAGTTTAGCTCAATGGGTACAATTTTTGAAAGAGTGATTTAGGAGCTGAAGGCCCTTTTTCAAAAGAGACTTAGGAGTCTACATCTTATTGAAAGTCATTGGGACTTAGGCACTTTTGAAAAATCTTCCCCAATATCAAAACTGTTCAGATCTTAATGTTATGGAGCAAGCTGTCTACACCCAGGAAATTAAAAGTTAAGGAGAATAATCTACTTTTAACTCACGCCTTATTTAATATGAGATACCAGCCTTAATTTTAAATGTAGCAGCTTTTGTCTAACTGTGTCACAACCTAAATTCTGCTTTAAAATATTTTTATTTCATTTCCTTGTTTTCTTTTCTTTTTTTAAGTTTAAAAAGAAGGTTTTTCTTTCTGCATAATGTATTCAGTCTGCTGGATCTTTACGTGTTCAATCATATAATGAGATCCTTAGCATATTATAAATGCTAAAATGTCTTAGGAAAATTTCTGAAAACATGTTCACTGAGTGCACCTTAGAATATTTTAACCCCCAATCTCAGATGTTAAGTCTTTTAAAATCTCCAGTGAGATTAGGATTCATGCCTTGCCAAATGTCATTTTGTAAATCCAGTGTTAACATTGTACAAATACAAACCAGCGTTTGAAACCAGCAAGGATTTTTTTTTCTTTAATCTGATTAGCCAGAACTTCTTTTCAAGTGTAAAATAATTTGCTTTTAGTTTGAGACTATGTATGCAAAGCTTCTGAGTGAATTGTTATAACCAAGTTAAGAAATGGGGGAAGCTGGGTTTAGAGAGAAATTTAACTGCAGTAGTGCAAAAGGTACACTTATTTTAGGGCCTGAGCTAACTCCCACTCACAGCAATGGGAATCCTTCCACTGACTTCAGTGGGAGTTGGATCAGGCCTATAATATTTAAAAGTGTGCTAAAGCAGTGTGTCTTAGCCTTTTTGATAGCAAGGACCGGCTTGCTGCCTTCCTAAACTGTGTCAGGGAGATCCCAGGGACCAGCACCGGCCCATGGACTTGTCGTTGAGAAACAGTGTGCTAAAGGATATACTCTCCCCTCTCCCCATATGCAGAACTGTGGTTGGTATCAATGAGAGGCTCCCATACGGACTGAAGGGAGAATATGCCCTGAAGGCCCAATCCTATCGTCCTTGTGCATATTGGCCCTAATTCAGCAAAGGCGCTTAATTACGCATATGCTTAACGTGTGTGACTTTAAGCATCCCTTTCCAGCAAAATACTTAAGCATGTGCTTAAGATCCATTGGTTTCAATGGTACTTAAGCATGTGTTTAAAATTAAAGTTAAGCACATACTTAAGAGTTTTGCTGAACAAGAGATGGGATTACTCATGTACTTAAGTGTTCTGGTGATTCAGGGCCTTCAAACTTCCAGTGATTTCGCTGGAAGCATCACACATTTACAGGCTGCAGAATCAGGCTTAAGTGTGGGTGTGAAGCATTTTTATGAATTGGACCAGCCTGAGAAAACAATGGCAATTTTAATTTCAGGAGAGTGACATTCCATGAACATCCGTTTAGCTGGTAGGGTTAATATGTAATATTTACTATAATTACATTTCATCTTTTTTTTTTAAAACTCTCTCTCTTCGAGGCAGCACCTGAGTCCAGCAAGTATGAAATAATGCCAAAAGACTTTAAATACTTGCCCATATCGCCAAACCCTGCTAACTTGCCCAAACAGAAGTAGTCCCATCAAAATTATGGAGAGCAAGATTTGGCCCATGGACTGTACAAATTTACTGATGTGTGAACACAAGTCCCAATTCAGTTCAGTAAGATTGATTACTTCCTGGATAAAAACACATCCTGCCAATTCACCCTGGTTGTAAATGAACTGAAGTCAAAGGCATTATAGCAGAGATGAATTTAGCTCGCTGGGAGCAGTCCAGTATGTAAGCAAAACTCCCAGTGAAGTCAATAGGTGTTTTCCTTTGTAGGGACTGCATAATTGGGGCCACATGATTAACTATATTTATCAGACAGACAGACCATTCTTGTGTAAATGCTGTTGGTAGCTTTGTGTGAAGGCCAAACAAAACAAAACAAAATCAAACTTTATGGGAACACACCAGAGAATAATAAACTTGCACCTTGATAGGATAGCTTTATTAGTGTATATTATATGTAAATTTCAAACCAGAGAATACATGTCGTTCACTGTACGTATCTGGTTACTTAGGTGGCAGTGCTGTGCACTGCTATTTAGGAGCTCCAGGTTCTCTAGTCTTGGATTTCCAACTCTAAAGGTTGCTGGAGGCCAAGCACATCATCCTTGGGGCCAGTCAAAAATAGGAGGGATGGAGTGATAGCCACCCACTACAAATGTGGTTAAGACTATGGATCAGGACTGAGGTTGGCTTTGGAGAAGGTTGCTTGCCCACACTCCTGGCCAGTGGATAAGTGCCTCCTTCATAGTCATGTAAAGTAGAAGGGAAGTTATTGAGTTTCTGGTGGTCCACGTGGGTGGAGAATACTCAAAATCCTATTTGAACCAGTCTTTAATAGGGACCTGGTGTGGTAAGAAGGAACCCATGATTTAATGTAACACAGAAAGGACCACAACAAAACAGTGTGTATATACCTATCTATTTCCTAACGTCTCTGTATTGAATGGGTTTGATAATTTGTAAAAAAACCAACTGATTGCTCATGTTGTGTTACTGCTTTGAATTTCTTTGCATGAACTCTGGCATATAATTCTTTAAGGGAAAAAAAATATATATATATATATATAATAGCCTGCAAAATATTCTTGTTGGACAGCCATGTGTTGTGCAAATTGTATATTATTGTTGTGAGCAATATTGGAATATGAACTTTTATTAGTTGTTGGCATTAAAATGTTTTTATTGATAGTAAATTTGTCATATTATTTTTGGGTGTATGTAGCATGGGCTTTCATATTCAGGTGTGAGCACAACTACCGAAAGGGCCATTTTCAGTGCAGTGAAAATATCACCAACTTTCACTAAACAAGCAGGCATGCAAATCACATTCATTTTAATGCAAGTTACAAACTTATTTATTCATGCCAATTGACAGGCCTATACTTTTTTAGGCTCGCTATAGCAATGCTTGACTTCATCTTTGAAAAGATCACGCTGTTAGCCCCTTTTTTAAAAATGGAACTAATGCCCCAATCCAGAAAAGCATGTGCTTAACTTAAAACACATGAGTAGGCCCCTTAACCTCAGTGAGACCACTCACATGCTTAAAGTTAAGCATCTGCTTAAATGCTTTGCTGGATCAGGCGCTAAAAAAATGCAATTTTCTCTTGCCTTTGGATAGTAAATGCTTTATTTTCAGCTTTTCATGCAGCACATTTTTCAGTTTAGGGACCTGTTTAAAGTGAAATAATATTAATATGGCTTTATGAGAGCTACAGCAACTATCTAGTCATTTGGCATTTGACGTTTATAACTTTTGGGTGGCTTGTAAACACCATAAATAGCTGTTTGCTCTATGTTTACTTCTGGGAAATGTGTTCTGTTGATTTAAAATGTTTAAAGTTAATACATTGACTGCCTTTTTTGTACATTTGTTATTTCAAAGGTTTGATTTAAATTATAACAATTGTAGTATATTTTCAGACTTTAAATAATAGCTGACAGTTCTGTATTTGAGAGGCAAAGTTATTAATAAATATAGCAGATTCATATTCTAATCCTATTTTATACCGCTCCCTCCAAAGGTTTATCAGATTGCAATGAATACTCCTGAACAGCAGGTGGAGCTCTTTTGAGTGTGTTTATGAACCATCCCTGTTCAATAAAAATTTCAGTTTTTCTAGCTTAGGAAATGGTGCTGTGAGTGTTTTTTGTTTTTCCTTCTCCAGTTCAGATATTTCTCTGTATCATTCAAACACCAATAATGTTGAGATTCTCCCAGTAACAGGATCCCAGGAATCTTATGATTCTATGGATTTTACAGCTGGAAATTCTGACGGTTTCTAGTTCAGCACTTACAATATGATTGTCATTGTACAGAACGTGGAAAAGACATGGTCCCTGCTCCAAGAAGCATTCAGTCTACAGCCCTGATCCTGCACATTCAATTTGACTTCAGTGAGACTACTTGTGCTTAAAACTCAGCATGTGCATAATAAGTCTTTGTAGGATCTGGGCATAACTAGACAATTTGGATACATAAAGACCTGGGTGATCAGTAGTTGGAGTTATCATATAATGCTGCAGCAAGGGTATAAACTAGGTGGCAGTTAAATACTAATAGGTGTCACAAAAGAAGTATGCTTTGGGAAGAGATATTAAAAAGGATGAGAGCATCACCATGGAAATCAAAACAGGGGTTAAAAAAACCTTTGAGTTCAGGTTTTTTTAATCAGCACATTGATTTTATTATTGATTTTATACTAATTTTAACTGTTTCAAATCTTGTATGATTTGGGAGATTTAGAGTCAAATACCGCCCTTATATTCTTGCTTAAAACTCCCTTGATTTCAACAATAGCCATATGGATATGTGATGGCAGGACTGTTCCCTTCATCTGCATTTTGTTTATTGTAGAGCCGAGTGGAGGAAAAAAGGTGGTAGGACTTTTTCATGCTCTGCCCGCAAAATAAGATCTGCATGTGTGAATCATCCCAATGAGATGCTGCTCACAGTAGACTGTGCAGATATTTAAAATATGATCATGTGTGCTGTTAGGCTCCAGGGGGCTCCTTGAGCTAATTTCCCCCTTAGAGGTGCTTGAATGTGCCTATGGGCTCTGCTAAGCACCTTGGAATTGGCTCCTTTGTGACTGAGAGATACCACCATGTTTCCCCCACACACACACACACCTCCTACCGTCTGGCGCCACAGTGAGACATCAAATTGTTCATCTCTTTGACCCTTCCGTCAACATAAAGCATCTTCATTAAAGCTGTACAGCGGCACGCCAATGCAGCATTTTAAGTGTAGACTTGCCCCTAGTGTAGTCACTCTTATAAGTGCTCTTTTCCAGTTTAGTTTATGGAGAAAGGGTTTAGGCTAAACTGCAAAAAGCCATATACCAGAATAAGGGCAAGTCTACACTACAAAATTAAATTGACCTAAGTTGCATCAACTTACAGCCATTGCAGTAATTAAACTACTTTTGCATGTCCACGCTACCGATTTAATTGTCAGTGGGGAGCATTGTGGGACGGCTTCTGAAAGGCAGCAACAGTCAATATAAGTAACACAGTGTTTACACTGGCACTGCATTGACCTAACTGCATCGACTTAAGCGCTACACCTCTCGCAGAAGTTATGAAGTTGGCGTAGTGGGTGAGTTACATCAGTAGGAGCTTCATTTTAGCATAGACACTTACAGAGTTAGGCTGATGTCAGCTGCCTTATATTGACCTAACTATGTAGTATAGACCAGGGCTAACAGTGTCCACTTAAGGACTTATGCTGGTATAATTATACTGGTATTACAGTACTGGTAAAACTTTCCCACGTAGACAAGGCTTACTTTATTTTTTAATGAAAGCTAAGATTCTGGAGAACAAGATAGTAACTTCCGAGAAGTGCCGGTGTGGTGTATGAGTATGTACTGTATTGGCTGTGTCCGAGGCCTACTGTAAAGTGCCGGGGGTACTGCATAAATGATAATGTTCTATGCATCAAAGAACTGGAGTCTATTCCTGAAATACTGAACATTTAAAGGAACTAGTATTGAACAATACATGAAAGTGATGGAGATAACTGCTATTGAGCAAACCCTGACCCTATCAGTTTCCATGGTGAAACGCAGCCAGAGTTGAGGCCCTACAATTGCTTTGATGAGTAGAGGACGCCCCTCAGGCAGTTGTGCAGCCCTCAGATAACCACCCAACCCACCATTCTTCTTCCTGGCTCAGTCCCACATCTCACTACCCTCTCCCCATCATGTGGGGCTTAAATGATGTCCTGGAGGCTCTGTGTTTACATAGAGCTTTCCTGTGTCCCAGCAGGGGAGCATCATGTGACCAAGTGGTATAGGGGAGAAATACTTTTTGCAGTAGGGAGGGAGGGAGGAGGTTCAGTAAAGTGACTAGTAATATAAAGTACAACAGAACACCAGGATGGAAATTACTTACATTGCAATTACCCCAGAGGCCCCAGTTAGGCTTGGGGCCTCATTGTGCTAGCACTTTACAAATACAAAACAAGACACAACAAATGGATGCAGCAAACAAGGCATGGGAGATGCCAGAAGCTCATTACAAATACTGTATTTTGATAGATATTACTGTACTTCCTTCTCACTCCAGCACCACGGAAGGCTCACAATAAAAAATGGAAAATGCCCCACAGCACTGTCTGCTTGACATATGGCTAAAGTACTGTAGTCATGCTGTCTGCCAAGTTTAAATTTTGCTGTCCAACACTTGTTTTATTATGTGAACTATTCCTTTACCTTAACCTCATTTAAACATTTTCCGATACTTGTAGTTCCCAGTTAACCTCTGAAACAAAAGTTTAAGTGATGCCGCCGTCCACACGGAAACCCCCCGACTAGGGTGACCAGATGTCCCGATTTTATAGGGACTGTCCTGATATTTGGGTTTTTTTCTTATATAGGTGCCTATTACCCCCCACCACCGTCCCGATTTTTCACACTTGCTGTCTGGTCACCCTACCCCCGACCCCCAGCAGTAAAGAGAACTAATACAGCTCCCGGCCTCTACTCCCACAGTCCCGCTCCACCCCCGCCCCGTCCCCCAGCCCATCTCCCTGGCTCCTCCCCCATCCCACCCCTGGCACTTCCCCCCGCCCCGTCCCTAGCCCATCTCCCTGGCTCCTCCCCCATCCCACCCCTGTCACTTCCCATCCCCTTAGTCCCGCCCCCACCCCTGGTCCCTGGCACACCCCTTGGCCCCTCCTACTTACTCCCAGCCCCTTCCCTTCCCCCTGGCCCCGCCCAAATCTCTCCCTGCCAGTGGTTGAGTTCGCTCCTCCTTCCATTGGGGCGGGGTCTCTGCCTCCGACGCGTCACTGGCTTCCAGGCCCCCCCCCGACGCTTGGTGATGACCTCACGCAGGCCTTCTCGCCCTCTCCCTGCCGAGGAGTTGTCAGTATGAGGTTACGTCATCAGGAACGCGACAGTTTGTGGGGCGACGGTAGTAGGAGCGTGGCGCGTGTCAGAGTTGTCCGCACGTGCCGCGGCCGGAGCCATGAGCTGCCCCGTGACTTGCGCCGCCTGGGTGCGCAGGGGGGTCGCCAGGGGAACGCCCGACAAGGTGAGAACCCCCGAGCCGGGAACGCGCCTCTTCCCTAGCGCCCCCCCCCGCCCCGCGCGGGCCGGCGGCCGCCTCGGTGCTGGGCCACAGTCCGTCGCCGCGATGCGTCGGGCTGTGCGGGCCCGTCCGGGGCTGAGGGGGGCCGGGCCCTGCGCTCCCCGGCCGCTCGATCTCAGCGCGTTTCCCCTTCTAGGTGCGGCTCAGCGCGGAGGAGCTGAAGCGGTTCATCGGGGAGGCCGCGGAGACGCTGCGGTGAGTGTCCGCCTCCGAACACGCAAATCCCTCCGTGTGCCCCGGGGCAGGGCCTGCCCTACCAGGCAGTGGCGGATCAGGGTGCCCGGGGTACGTTTCGCTGCGCAGCAGCACGGGCCCAGCCCCGCCAGACATACATGGGTGAGATCTGGGTGTCAATCCCCCAGTTTAACTGTGTAGTGTAGGCATGGCCATGAACAGGCTGTGTGTTGTGTGAGTCATGAGACTGGGAAATGAGGAGGTTACTCATCTGTACTTGCCCACTGGTAAGGAGTGTTGTCAGCTCTCGCAATTACACAAGTCTCTCAACTTTCATGTTAAAAAAGAGTGAGTTTCTAGCCCTGCTGATTGTGGAGCAAAGCTTGAAAATGTGACCCCCTAAAGGCTCAAAAAACAGAAGACAAATACAAGGAATCTCATACTTTTTTTAATGACATGATTTTTAAACCCATCTTGTAATGGAATTGCCAATACTGCAGACCTGAAAAACAGTTGATGTTAAATAAAGAATACCTATATACATTCACTGAGAAATAGCACAAGACTCATTTTACCTAGGTGGAAGGTAACAGTGTTTATTTGCTAGAAATGATCTTCTGGTCCCCAATCCCACTGGGGCTCTGCATTGGTCGGCCAGGACAGATCTGATTGCAGTGTCAGGGCCTGAGTACCCTGAATTCCATGTGCATTCTGGTGAATATTGTCAGCTCCCCTCCACCTGATCTCAGCTTTCATTTTTTAAAAGTCTACCCTTTTCTTTACAAAGAGAGCTTTCAAAATATTAAGCAATTACCATACCAAAATATTAAGTAAGTTCTAATGGCTGTCCCTAAAAATCGCAAATGTTATTTCTGAATTTCTGTTTTTTTTAGAAGCTTAACCTTTAACTATTTTTTTTTCTCATTGACTTTATAATTCTACTGCTGTTACCAGTAGCTTTGCACAGATAACTGTAAACTGCATGCAACCTTTTCTTATGGATTCTCTCCCCCATCCCCATTTCAAAAGTATTCAATGCAAGGTTTGAGGAGCCTTTTGTTGGTAATTATGCATTTTGTTAAAATTCAGTGTGGAAGCTTAGAGAATCACATCTAACAACTACAAATGTTACGACTTCTTCATAACATCTTGTACTTTGTAGCATTCATTAGTACTCCGGTCATTTTATTTCTGTACAAAGATCACAAGTCAGATTTAAATTTAGAATATTTAATGATCCTGCTACCAATTTTTACTCTTCTTATGGGTGAAATGTCATATGAAGGGCAAGTGTTGTTTTATAAAATAAGTGACAAAAATAGCTCTTCAGCAAGCTCTTTCAAAACTGAAAGACCTTTGCATTAGATATAGTTCTCTTATAGACCCAAGATTGTGTTCCACCCGTGATCTTTGTGCATTGATGTCAGTGGGAGTTTTGAATGCAGGCGTAGTAAATATGCCCACTTGGGAGCAGTCTCTTGTGGAGTTCTCTCCAGTGTTAGCAGTTGGGTGTCCTCCTGCAAAGTGATGTAATAAAAGTAACAATTCTTGAATTTTTATATTGCTCAACCTGCTGCTGTTCAGACCTCTGCATTTTATATGTTGGCAGAATCTGAATCATTGCCTTAGGGAAGGAAGCTTTGTGAAAGTTTAGGGTATCAGGGATAGGGTTTTTTTCCTGTAGCGAATGTGGTGTGATGCAGGTAAATCTGCTACAGATACTTAACTAATGAAGCGCATGCTTCTTTTGGAAGGAATCAAAAAGAATTGTTGGAGCCACTGGAGTCTTTCAAAGAGTGGGTGGGGGTGGTCACTTTAGGTAGGAAGACATTTTTAGCAGCTGCATTTTGGGTGGATGAATGAGGGGATGTGATTTTGGTGTTGGGGATACTGGAGAGATTACTGTAAAGAAAACGGGCGATAATGAAGGCATAAATGAGAATTTCAGCTTATGGTATATAGAGGGAAGATCAGATCTTCAAATGTGGTGGAAGAAAGAGCAAGATTTGGATATAGTCTAGGGTTGTGTGGAGAAGAAAGAGGAGGAATCAAAGATCAAACATACCTATGTGTAAGAGGGAGGATGATAGTGGTGTCATAGTAATGGAAAGGGTAAATGAAGAGGGGTTGGGACACTCAGTTTTAGCCATTTAAAATTGTCGTATTCTGCCAGGAAGGCATACTAGAGAAAATGTCATTGGTAGGCTGAAATGCAGGTCTGGCTAGGAAGAGACAGGAAAGGAGTGGAAAAATAGATTTGAGAGTCATTGGCATAGAAACAATAGTTGAAATCATGTGAGCAGGTACGTTAATATTCCAATACCTCATTACCAGTCCCCTGAGCAATTTAGTGAAAATGTCCCAAACTCTTAACTGACTCACATTGATAATTCAGTGAGTGTTTTTTCCTTATACAGAGAAGAAGTAGATGGTAGTGATGAAGAAGAACATGGACAGGCTGCAGAAGACATCATGGATGTTGCTAGTGGTGAGACAGTTGAGCCTCCTCAAGAAGATGGGGACCAGGAAGAAGACACTGAAAAGCTGAATGATGATGAGCTGGCAGAGTATGGTTTGGATAAATATGATGAAGAGGAGAATACAGGTAATGTCAGTCTATTTCTCCTGTCAAAAGTGCAGCGTAAATGAAGAACCACGTATTTCTCTTTTAGGTTAGGTTAATGCACTTATCGTGAAACTGTGTTATAACTTTACAGGTTTCCTCAACAAGTGCTTTTAAATTCAAGGTTTGAAAGGCCCATTAGCCCAGATTCAAGTACAAGTTTGGAGTAAGCTGAGTGGGGCTAAGGAATGGAGTAGCTGGAGCTATTGGCCCTTTCCATGAGGGAAGGGAACAAGGCAGAGAGCTGTGTTGGTAAGACTGTAGCTCTCTTAAGATATGTCTACACAGCCCATGGCAGCAAGCCTCCCAATCTGGGTCAACAGA